>NW_006799979.1:2016755-2118327 GCF_000485575.1 Poecilia formosa | reverse complement strand
AAATTCTAGAAGGAATCATTTATCAGATAAAAAAAAAACCCAGTTAAAATCAGACATTTACAAGCTATTGAAAACAAAACTGTTTCCTGTTTTAGATCAGGCAGAATTACAAAAAATTATTTCTTTTTTATAAATGCCAGAATAAAGAGAAAGACATTTTTATATTCAACTCTCTTCAGAGTCAAACTTTTACATGCAACCTTGGCATTTGGCCGAATTGCCCTTACAGCTGTGTAACTTGGGTTCAATATTTTGGGGATATTTCCAGGATCATCTTAGAATAGTTTGCTGGAATTTTGGTCCATTCAAATCTTCTGTGGGGGTGAGGTGAGAGCTTTGTTTTGCCCTCTCCAACATTGACTCTGTTGTCGTCAAGCTACTTTGTAACTAATTTAGTGGTACGCTTATGTCGTTTGTGCTCAATTTTTAACTTTCTTAGTGATGTCTTGATATGCAGGGTTAATATTTCTTTGTAATTTTCTTTTCTCGTGATTACATGTGATCTGTGAAGTGCACCAATCCCTCCTGCAGCGACACATCCACACAAAATGACGGTGCAGTCCCTGCGCTTTGCACTTTGGATAATGTTCTCAAGTTTGCAAGCTTACCCACTTTTTCCTCCAAATACGATATTTTGATTTTTAGTTTCATTACATGTCTACAAAATCAAAGTGTGTCTTCCTCACACGTGAGACTCGATTCATTGAAGACGATAACACTCTTAGACACTTCAGCCAGCGTCTATATATTTATAGAATAAAAGAGCTATCTATATATGCTTGCAAATAATAGTTTCAAACAGACAAAATTGGCACATTCAGAAATGTAGAAATTGCACCCCAGGATGAACCAGGTCCATCGTTCTTTTCCTAATATTTTACTTGATTTCATTGCATTTTCTCATGATGTCACACAGAGAAGCAGTGCGTTTGAGATGTTGCCTTACATTACGTCCCTCCAGTTGACTCTCATACTCCATTCATCTCAACTGTTCTAAATTAACCAAGCAGAAGTTTACAAAGCCATGGCATAATCACCTGTGCTTTCCCTTTTTTTTTAAAGACACAGTAATTACCACGTGTTAACTTCAAAAACCGAAGAAAGCAATAAAATGTTATCTCTCGTTATTCTGCTATAAACCAGCAAAAAGTTAGTCTGATTTAATTTCAGTGAGGAAACAAAGCATTTTTTTTTTCCAACAGTGTGTGTAAATATCTGCTTTTAATCGCAAGCTGATTTGTTTTGCGATTTTTACTTTTGTCCTGAATTTGTGGCTCTTCCAAACCATTTCAACACTAAAATTAGGTCCTTCTTTCCTTTTGTAAACAAACATGTTTTCAGCAGTGGTTTGTCGACATCAGATTAAACCTCTGAAGGTGAATTGTGGAAATGATCTATTTGTTCCTTTATCCATTCATACTGGTTTTGATAAAGGCACTTCTAACGGCAACATAAAGTTGCTTCCAAATATCTGGCCTGCATTGGCGTTGCCTCCAAATGTTTAGCTTGTAGTGCAGTTTGCAGAGAAATATAGACCCTATATGCAACAAAACACCCTGTTTAAATCATGTTTAAATTTCACTTAAGCTCCATTTTACCAAACAGTTTTTATAGGATAACATTAACATCTAATCACTAATTAGAAGAAATACATAAATAGATCTTAAAACAGGTTATTTTTTTGTCCTGGATTTGAGTCAATTGGAACTCGTTGATGCTGATCACCATTCAGACGCCATATTAAGATTCCTCTTATTTTGCTCCTACTGACAATGTTTCCACGTTGGGTACTTTGCTAAAATACTTGGCTACGGCTGGCATGTTTACTTGTAGATCATTTGTCTTATAAATTTGGCACTTTTCTTTAATTTTTGTACTTTTAAAGTTTAGATACCTACAGCTGTGGGTATCTAAATCTAAGCAGCAGCGCATACAGTCTCTGTGAATGTCATTGTAATGGGTGAATAACTGCGAGTCTGTCCGGTTGTTGGAGGTTTCTCTTCATTAGCTTTCTGTGAAGTTATGCAGAAGGCTGTTAGAGGCCAGTGCCTGTGATCGGGTGTGTAGCAGCAGAGAAACCTTTAAACCATGCTGGACAGTGGGCCCTGGAGTCTGGGGTTCAGGAAAAACTGCATTAAAATTTGATTTGGTAGTCAAGGAGTGTGACATGGCTGTGCTAGATGAGCAGTGATTAAGTCTGGGATTTATTTGCTGTCCCCGGGTTATTCAAATCTCATTAATTACCTCAAAGGTAAACGGTTACTGCCTGCAAATACAATCACTTTGGCATAAAAAGCAAAGATTTATTAGTGGTGGAAGCTGGGGTTGATGTAGGCAGAAAAGTATTTACGATATTTGTCAAAAAAAAAAAAAAGTTTTGTGCTTTTATTTAGAATTACAAGTTGATGACGGTTCCTCATGAGTATCTCGGCTCCCTGGCAAATAAAGCACAGTCAAAGACTGAGATAAAATCACTGAACACAGTACTTAAAGACGTACCGGTATTTAAATTGCATCTATGTCTACAGTCTAATATTTAGTGGCTGTACTGTGACTTTAATAAATGTGAGAATTCATTTTTAATTTGGATGCAATTCTGCTGCTCCTCAAACTTCCTCGATTGCAACAGAATTGTCACATGCACCATGCATTGCAAGGCATATACCGTAAATGAAGAGGCTCATTAGTCAGAAGATCCAATTGCACTGAATGACTTTGCCAAAGGACTTTGCCAAACTGCTGCCTAGATGTAGGATTGGCTCCTAATAGAACAGGAAGCTAGAGTATAAGATTAGCTGTAAGCATCGCAGTGTTTGAAAACATAGCCGAGTATATGTGGGGATTATTTACGGTACAGTGAGTGCAACCCTATCTGATACCTTGTTCATAAAGGCTGTAGTCGGTTGAATTCTTTAACAGAGTTTGTTTTGTGATATCCTTATCAAGATTTTTTTTGTTGTTGTCTTAGACACCACCTGGAACAGAAATGAATGTTCTAGGTATTGATTTGGGTTTGCTTAGTTTGTTTTCCAAGTTTTTTAGATACCCCTATATAATTTTTGGTGCGACATTATTGAGAAAAGCACGATTCCAAATAAGATGATGGACTATTAGGTTTGTTGTAAATAAAAAACAAACAAAAAAAAAGACAAAAACCTCATAGATTTTGAGATTCATTTCACAAATTTTCAAGAAATACATTGGATATACGCTAATGTAGAAAAGAAACAATTTGTCATAATTAGATGCTTAACTTTACAATATTAAAAACTATGATGTTCTCTGACATTGTATAGTTCAATACATTTGAACTATTAAAGTTGTCAGAAAAAGCTCAGAAGCTAAATCAGACATTTGGGACAAAAAATAGAGGACTGCTGTTGTGTTGAAGATGTGCATCTGGGTATTTCCCAAGTGGTGAATCCAGGCTCTTTTCCTGTATCAGAGTCATCTCTCATGTGCAGACATGTTGTAGCTTCTCCCTCACTGCCTCGGGTGTGTGTGTGTGTGTGTGTGTGTGTGTGTGTGTGTGTGTGTGTGTGTGTGTGTATTCTGGATCCCGTTTGCGGCGTTCATGGAGAGTCTGCGTCCTGGAGATGTTCTGATTCAACACAAGAGCTTAGATGTACCACTTATATTTTGGGGAAAATATCCAGATGTACATCTCATAGATTGGCCACTTAGATAAACCTCTGGTAATAACAATATATATGCCTTCAACTGTTGAAAAATGTAAAAAAAAAATCATAGACATCATAGAATATCCAAGTCTTTCCTTGTAAATATGTGAAACTAATCTGAAAATTTCTGAGTTTCATAGGGAAGATGTACTCCTCCCTAGTTAACTTGTTTATTTTTTACTGTATCTAAAATGACCCCTAGTAGTCCTTGTACAGATAAGTCTATGAATGAAGTTATTTTTTATGTCATCGACACATCTGCCCTTTCTCTTTTGCCCCCTAAACCAACGTAATAATTGCGTGAGCTGACTCACTCAACAGTTTGAGTCAGCTGAGTCATTTATATTGTTAAGGGTTTTCTTCTTTTGCTGAATTGTTTCAATTCAGCCACAATGAACAGTTTCTGGGGGTGAACATGGCATGTCAGTCAGATTTAAGCTCAGAGTTTGACTAGGCCAGCCTTCATTTTGTTTGCTTACTTAATCAGTTCCTATTTTTTGAGCAGTGCAAAAGCTTCATATCCAAGTCAGCTTAAATGGTAAATGGCCTGTACTTCAGAAATGTCCAATTTTGGAAAAAACAACAACAACAAAAAAAAGCCTCAAGAGCCATCAAAATATTTTTTGGGAAAATGCAAGACATTCCTCTGCGGGTTCTTTTTTCTTTTTTGGTCAGCAGCGGGGGGGGTTTCACCATGGATGCAGGTTTTGTCCAATTCCTTTCTTATTGTTGAATCAGGAACACGGCGTTTAACTGAGGCCAGGATGTTTTGTGTTTTAAGATTGCGTAACGTGCTTCATGTTGTCAAGCAGATTCTATTTAAGTGATCTCACGATTCAAAAAGTCTGACAGTAATCAAGTTTAATTACTCACTAGTGATATTAGACCAAAATGTTGTGGTTGATGAATGTTAATTCTTGATTTAACAGGGTGAGAGATGTTGTTGCACTCTGAGTCTGAAACATTTAAGTGTAACACACTCGGATGTACTTATTCTACCCTTTACAGCAGCGTCCTTGCCGTGTGTTTGTTCGTTTTAAATAAGTTTGTATTTCTGTTTTTTGCTTGTTTTGTTTTTTCCAGGACATGTTCCAGCCGGTTCTGGCTACGGACGACTTCCAGGTGTTTCGCTCGCTGATGGTTCAGAAGAACATGGAGCTGCAGCTCCAGGCCCTCAGAGTCATTAAAGAAAAAAACGGTACGCGGAAGAAACGAACACAAAACGCAGTTTTTCTGCCTGTCCAAGCAGGCGTTTTCATTGTGTGAATTCTGCAAATGAAATCTGTGTGTAGGGGCCCTACCAGAGTGTCTGACCGATGGGGTTGACGTGATGACCGAGTTGGAGCAGCAAGAGATGAAAATCCTGGAGGAAGTCCTCAAGTACGTCCCCTCTGTTTATTTTTCGCTCACTTGTTATGTTCTGTTTCAAAAACGCTGATATGCAGGTAGGTTCCTCTTTTCCCATTCCCATCTTATCAATTATTTAGGACCAACAATGAGGCTACGTGGTCGATGTAGCCCATAAACCCGTTTTTGCTGACCTGTCAGTGTCTTCTGACATCATGCATTCAGTCCCTGTAGTAATAAAAGGAAGACAACAGCTCCTTTCTGAGAGCATTTTAAATGAAGCAATTAATATAACACGTATGCTTTAAAACTGTGGCACAAAGGTGAAGAACATGCAAACTCTACACTGATTCAGCAGGATTATTCTAACCACCACACCAACATGGAGACCGGTGTCAGTCTCTGAGTTGGACGTGATTATTACTAGAGTTAAGGCTGATTTTCTGCAAGCAGAAGCAAGGCCCAAAAGTAACACCGACTTTTTCCAGGTTTGCCTAAATCTAGAACTTGGTTTCTTTCAAATACTGAAAAGCATTCACACCCCGTAAAGTTCTTCCTCATTTGCAAAAAAAAAGACTTCATCATATTTTACCGGGATTTTATCTGATACATTGACACTGCACAGCGAATAATTGTGTGGAGGATGGAAAATGATGCATGATTTTTGAAAATGTTTTATAACTAAAAATGTGTCAAGTATGGCATGTATTTGGAGTAATACCACCTGGTTCAATACCTGGAACCACTTTATTTATTTATTTATTTATTTATTTATTTGACTAAAGTAACAAACAGTAATACCTGGGAATTTATAACGCTGTAGGTCTCCACCAGCTTTGCCCAGGTAGAGACTGAATGTTTTGAAAAATACCCAAAGCACAGTCAGATCAGATGGAGAGAATTTGTGAACCTCAGTTTTCATGTTTTGCACCAGCTTCCCTGTCACTGCTGAGAGAAAAACAAAAATCCCCACATAATCATGTCGGCCGTCATCTAACCAGGTCACAATCGTAGAAGCTTGCCTTTTCTTGTGGGAATCTGCCAACAGAACTTTATTCTTGCCGCTCTTCCGTAAAGACTAGATTTGTGATCAGCTATAGTTGACAACATATTCCCCACCTGAGCTGTAGATTTCTGCAGCTCCCCTGGAGTAATTGGCTTCTTCTCTGACCAATGTCCTCATAATTATGCTCTAGTTTGTGTTGGTTTGCCACAGAAAATCTCCATAAACTACACTGAGGTTGTGGTTATGTTCTGACAGGATATTTATTAATAAGCTCTGACAGAGGTGCAGCCTCTCACACTACTTTTGTTTACTATGCATTTCTTGTCTGTATGCGCCGACCGGGCATCTTGAAGCTCCTCTCTCCCAGCTCTCTAATGGGATTTTGCCAGCGACAGCCAGGCCAAATAAAACACAGCAAATCCAATAGGAATGCGGCTAAGCTCATTAGCTTTCAGCTAATTTAGGGTATCAGAATTGCAAGTTAGAACGCGATGAGGACATTTTCATCCCCTTTGTCTCGCTCTGCTACATCGGCTACCTCCAGCCTGGCTCCCTTCCTTTTCTAGGTCGTTACAAAAAGATCTGGGAACATTTCAGTCTGGAAAGCTTGTCCAGTGTCGAGTTTTAAGAGCAACAGAGGAATCACAGAAAATGTCAGGCTTTTCGAATTTCTCGAAAGAGCTTTGACTGATGAAACACTTTATAACTAAACAGTTTGTCCAACGCTGAATTTAGGTGACACTGAGTCTCAAAGCATCCAGGTTAGGATGTCCTCGGTCTGGTTCAGCAGGTTACAAACGCCTAACAGGATTTCTGACAGGGAGCCGTCCCGGTAACTACGTCTCACTCTTTCCTCTCTGCAAAAATGTGTGGCAGAAGCCCGATTGCAGTATGTGCACGCCGTGGGTTAAATGGATTAGCTTGAAGTAGCACAAATATTTCACGAGCAAAAGATTGTAGAAGAAATCCATCGACGAGGTGCAAGTGCAACTCGAGAAATTGAAATAGTATATCAGTAAAAGTTACAGTTTTTCATCGGGAAATCTGGATTGCACCCTTTGCGTTCCCCTTATGTCAGCAGTTATTTTAAGAGAGCTTCGACAAAAAATGATAGTGATGAATGTTGCGTGTCTTATGGAGTTATACTTTGACATTGGTTTTACAGAAAGGAAATACTTGATCTTTTAACACACCAGCAGCAGCAGAACTTTGATACAATTGTGCAAAAGGCTGAATCTGCAAAAGACTGAGCTGCTCACGCCAGATCTTGATACGTCCATGGAAGCTTCTTTCTCATTTAAACGACTTTTGAGACGTTCTTGTGGTAAATTTGTGTCTTTATTCTGCTAATATTATGATTGTTTTCCCGTAAATCAACAAAAAAATCTTGCAGCCTGGCCCCAAATACTCTTCTGTGCAACTCACAGAAGGGCTAATGAAGAGCACTTTTTAAAAATAGTTTCTGTCATTTGTAATTAGATTTTTTTTAGAAAAGAATCAGAGAAAGAAAATTGACTAAAATCGGATCTAGTGCGAAAAAAATCAGATTTAATTTTGAAGCCTTTTCGCCCAACCCCGGTCCAAGAAGTTTGATCCTCGCCTCTGCTACAGTAGCGTATTTATGATCTACTGAAGAGGGTGTAGCAAATCAAACAACTACTGAAGATCCTCCAATTGACTCCAAACTGCGCTGAAATATCCTGGAGTTGTTACATCAACTATTTCACGAGTGCCAAGTAAAAGCTTATGAACAGATGCTGCCGTAAGAGTCGACTGCGCCTCTGTTCCAGTGCTAGACCCGTTTTCTCCTGCTACCGTGTTTTTTAGGAAGTCAAAGGAGGAGTACGATGAAGAGATGTCCAGGAGGCTGCTATCAGAGAAGAAGACCGGCTTCACTTCCAGAAGGTCCTCAGATAAACCAAACACAGAAGGCGATGAGGCTCGAGAGGCCACGTTGACGTCCAAACTGAGCAACTCTTCCAAACGCACACCAGGTAAAGCAGAGACTCCCAAAAGCATTAAGCATAGGAAAAGGTTGTGGTAAAAACATGAGCAGCTCGACATCGCTAACCAGATCCCGTAAAGAAATACAATCGCTCTGAGGCGCTCCGTTCTGTCTTTGATAAGTCCAAGAGCTACAGATTTTAAGACGTAACTGATCCAAGTTATTCCGAGTCCTGGAAAAGCAGCGGCTGTAGTCCACAAACCAAAAGTCCGAAGCCAGTTTCTGCATTGTGTCGTTTCTTTATTTGTGCGACCTACAGATAATGACTCGACTGCTATTCAAACAAAACGGTTCACTGGACTGTACAGAATTTTACAAAAAAAAAAGAGAGAGTATTTTAAAGTTCAGGAATTTGTGTAGAAAACTCGGATCGTCTTATGTTGCCTTATTCCAAATAGGGAATGCTGATGAAAATCGGCGTTTCAACAAAGCAACGACTCTAAAAACACCAAAATCCCAGGACCTCGATCCAACAGAACTCCTTTGGGTTGACATGAAACATTAATTCTGTGAGGAAAACAAACAAGAGAAACGGAGAAATGTTTGCATATCTGTTCACAGGTGTCAGAAGTAAAAAAAAAAAAATAGGGTGGAGTTTCCTCCAGCGAGAGACAATAAAGCAGCTTCTTCTTCCATTGTACGTTAGAAGGTGTTCCTGAAGATAACACAGCTCCCGTTGGTCGTTGTACATCCTCTGTGCAGACTCTGGCAGTAGCAGCATCCAGCCCAGAGTGCTGCCAGCCGTGCGAACTCCCACAAAATCCAGCAAGTCTTCCAACGCCAACAGCCGTCAAACCGCGGAGCAGAGCGACAGCAGGGAGGCTGCGGCCGAGGCCTACCTGGAGGAGGCACACCGGGAAGCGGGTTTCTCCAAGCCATACACGGTGAGTCTGAGCCCGGTGTAAAGACTTACACCGCCTGATGATTTCTCTCTTCGTTAGACGTTTAGCACACATCAAAAACATTTCCAAAACCCACCTCACGAGGATTTCCGCAGGCCGTAGAGCCAGCGGTGAACTCCCCCCTACCAGAACGTGACATGATTTCCACTGTTTTAATTTTCGTTTCCCCAAACGATTGTGCTAACTCCAGATTCTTGGACTTAAAACTGTCTGCAGGAGCTGCTGCCGTCACAGCAGGAGCAGCTCCAGCAAAGGGCAGCGTATCTGCGTCAGCAGCGGGACAAGCTGCACGCCCTGAAGAAAGAACAGCAGAAAATCAGACAGACGGCCGCCCTGGAGGAGCCACCAGCCAGCCCTACACCAGCACCAACCGCCAACTCGGTAAGTACAGCCTTCCGTCTTTCCAAATGAATAACTTTAAGCTCTCACTTAAAGTATTAGGTTTGTTAGAATTTGCCAAATTACTTGTGTTTGCTAAAAGCCAGAAAACCCAGCAAGAGCATTTTTTAAGAGGTTGTTTTGTGACTTTCTTTGTATATCGTGTTTAAGCTTAATTTGAGCAGGAAGATCATTCAGCTTGACATGATTTATTTGGATTGTTTCAATTTAATGAATATTTCTAATCCCCGATGGCTCTATGACTTACTGATTTGTGCAATTGAAATAAGGTTTATCTTATATATTTGCATTAAACAAAGTCATTACGATTGGGGGACGTTTTGTTTTGTGTGCGTGTTTGTGTGAGCAAAACATGTCAAAACAAAAATTTCCTTATGTTTTAGTTTGAAAAAGTAACTTGAAAATGCTTGAAAAGTGTTTGAATTTTACTGTGGGAAAGGTGTACGCACCCTGCACCATGTTTTAAGTTCTCAGCTCACCATTGATTTTCAGTGACTTTCCTCCTTTCTTTTTACTCCCGACATTTTTTTCCATTTCATTTTCATTCTTTAATTCCTTCTTGCTGTGTGTGATCTCGTGCGCTCTGGTCCGTCAGGAGGCAGAGGGAGAGCCCCAGATGAACGGGGCCGGCTCCCCTCCTCCTCCATTACAACACTCGACTAACTCCGCCAAACAGAAGGTGATCCATCAGCTCCCTGATGTGAACACAGTCGGTGCCTTGCAAATGTTTTCACACCTCCGAACTTTCAGCAAATCCATTGGGGAAGGGAACTTTGCCATGTGACAAAGTATGTGGAAAAGTTAGAGGTGTGAACACCGTTTGAAAGCACAGTAAACTTAGTGTTTACCACTAGTGTTACCGTGGTTTTGTTTTCTCCCACATAGACGAAACTTTAGGTGTTGAAACCTAATCTTTTGGAAAGAGATTATTCTAGTTAATTCAAAGATGCACATGCTAGCTTAGAAGCTAGCGCGCGTTCATTCTGTTAACATTCGGGCCGAAGCTGTTGCTCAGCATCACTGACCTCTTCTGCCTGTTCTGACCTCTTCACACAGGAGATTTCTGCTGAGGAAAAGAAGAAGCTCCAGAAGAGAAAACATCTGGCTGACAAGCTGAAGGAGGAAGTCATCAAGAAATAATAAGTCGATGCGTATGCAATAAGTTATCCAGTCTCATCCCTGTTCTCGAACACACAGAACACTAATTAACTTTATACAGCACCTGATTTTTTTTTCAAAGGAAAGTAGAAAATTGACTATTCTTTTTGCTGAAGTGATGCTTCTGACTTTTTCACTAAGGAACTTTATGATTAACTAAACAGCCAATCTCCTGCAGCAGTATGCTACTGAATGACATACTTAGCTTTTGTCCAAAATCACTCCCTAGTACGAAGTGTCAGTTTGTCGTTATGTTTGAATCCAGTTTCCAGAAACCTACATACATTGGGATATTAGTTCTTGATTTGTAAATACCTCCAGAGCTGCAACAATTAACTCATAATCATTTGTTTTCCCACAAAAATGCTGCTGAAATCACAGCTGAATATTCTTCAGATTTGAGGTAAAATATATATTTATTTATATATTACTGCGACTGATAAGATACATAAGATAGCGGCTTAAAGATATTACTCAAATTATGTTCTAAAGTTAAGTGTTTTAGCTTAAAAATTACATTTTATAGCTGAGTGGGAGCGAGTTAAGGCACCGTCATGGGGGTGCAAATGTGCAAAGAAGGCGGTGATGGCGCCTTAGGTAAGGTACAGATGGCCAAATGAAGTCACTGAGATAAAAGTATATGTGCATAAATATTTCAGTACTTCAAAAAGTGAACCTCCTATAGAATAATTACAGTGATACATTTAAATATTTTTTCTCATTTTGACGATCCCAGCTTATGGAAATCCACTCATTTCATTATGTTCATTTTTTTTAAAAATGTACTTTCTGAATTAGCTCAAAAATCTTGTTTTGTAGCAGTGATTGGGAGTTGAGGCGCAAGCTTGAAAATGGAGAACAAAGTTTGTGTCAGTTACGTAAAATGGAAACTACCCATGCGATGGTTTATCAATGCTGACAGTGCTAGCTTGCGCATGTTTGGCTTTTCACACCGTTTCCATTAGCAAAGGGAAGCTTCCTCCGTTCACACGGTTGATCCTTACATTAGTCAAGAGTTCATGAGATTAACACTAATCACATATTCCTAAAGGGGCCAAGAAGGTGATGTGGTTCCTTCACACGAGTTGCAGTATTTATCCTCAAAGCAATCAGCAGTTTTCACTTCAAGCATGTATGATGCACCGGTTTGTGTTTGTATGTATGTGTTCTACATGCTTGTTTTAATAAATCACATTTTGTAGAAACAACTTGAACTCCGGGCTATAGAAATAACAGTAAAGGTCAAAGGTGGCTCGGTCATACGTTGCCTCTTAAGCTGTTGTAAGCTCGTAGAAAGGCGTCACTTGTTAATCACAAATTAGCATCTATTTACAACCGGATGCACTGATCATATTGTCAACGAGTGATGCTAAACCCAGGCTGGAGAGAAAAGAATGAAACCATATTAAAAAAAGAAAAAATAAATAAATAAATCACAAATTCAATGTCAGGATCACATTTAATTTCAAAACTTATCAAATAAATTCATACAAATGTTAAGAATGGATAGTGGTACTAAATGCACTTGGTACAAATTGACTCAGCAGAATCAGTCTTTGTTGGGTGACGCCGACAGAAAGGAGCAATAAGCCAGTTCCCCGCTCAGGTCCAGACGTTTCACTCGCTTTGACCCCACAGCTTTCGTTCTCCGACAGTTTCGAATCCCTTCATCTGACGTTGTGCGTTTTGACCGTGTAAAACACGACATTAAAAAGCTACACTGCCTCAACCGCAGGAGGGGCGTGAAGGGGGTCAAATCAGGTCTTAATCAGAACTAAAGAAATGGCTCACCCGTTCTTACATCAAATCATTGCAGCACGTTTCCTTCAACTTATTTAACTGCATGAAGGGGGAGGAGGGGGGGGGGAAACATATGTAGAGAAAAGTTACTTTTAGTCGCCTGGTAACCAACTCTGCACCTGAGATCTGTCTGAAAGTCGAATTTCTCGCCCTCGTTTCAGGTCGGACTCGGGTAAAACCAAAACCAGAGCCGATCCATCCGGTTGCAGATCGCCGAACTCAAAAGTGACAAAAAAAAAAAAAAAAAAAAGATCGCCGAACTCAAAAGTGACAAAAAAAAAAAAAAAAAGCTGTACCCCCAAACATCCTCAAAACGTTGGCCACAAACGTGACTTTGCCACAGTTATGTCGAATCCTTAAAACTGACATGTTGAACTTTTTCCAGAGTTTACACTGAATCAAATGAAATCGCCTAAAAAAAAAAAAAAAAAAAAAGGTGATCAGTGATCCCCCATCATTTTTTGTGCTGTGAAAAAAAAAAAAAAGACTAAAAATCAGGTGGGCTTCTTCCTCCTCTTTCAAAACCACGCCGAGGAAGAGGGGTGAAATGTTTAGAAAGGGCAAAGAAACATATGTACAGTACTTTAACAAACTCGTGAAATGCAACACTCCTGGCTAACACAATCCCGCAAAATATTGTGTTAAAGTTCTGTGTTCTGTGCGCCTCGCCACCAAAACGGATGCCATGGCTTTTTTAACGTTCGAGTCCTGCTCTACTGGAGCTAAGCCTTCAATGACCTCCCCCCCCCCTTCATTTAATGTTTCTACGCTGCCTGAATCCCTCTGAATCTGACCGGGTGGCACACAATCAGCTCCAGCCAGTCAAATCTGAGGGCTAGTCCCGCTAGCCTGGGCGGCCGGCTGAACAGTTTGTACGCTGGCTGGTCGGGTTTTTGGCTTCTTCTTGCCTCACTGGTTCGATTTGGAGATGGATGTAGAGGCTTTCTGGCTGTTGCAGCAACAGAAATACAAAGGGAACAAAAAAAACAAAACAAACAAACAAACAACCCCACCCCCCAAAAAAACCAGTGTCTGAAATGGTGTTGCCATGTCATGTTTTGACAGTTGATTGAAGAAAAGGGAAAAAACCGTGGTAAAAAAGAAATGGAAGAAGAGATTTGGATTTCCCAAACAGGGTTATATGTTTAATAAAAAATGTGGGGAGAAGGGGGAGAAGTAAAAAAAAAAAAAAAAAGAAAGAAAGAAAAAGACAGCCTATGGAAATAGACTGCAATCTGTCTTTCCAGAGAAGCTCTCCACCTCCTTCCAGAGAGGGACAAGGAGCAGAGTTCAGGACTGAGGAAAGGCGGGAGGCTCGTCTGGCTCGGTGCAACGCCTCTGAGAGACCAGAGGGTGGCGCGAGAAGGCCGAGGACCAATGAGACGGCCAGGGGAAAGAGGAAATGGGAGGGATTCCACGTCCTCCGCCATGGCCGAACCAGAGAGAGCTATTATAAGCCTTAAGAGCTCAGACGGGGTCGCTTTCTCGGAGACTGCTCCTCCTCCTCCTCATCTTCCTCCTCTTCATCCTCATCGTCAGGGTAGTCCACCAATCCGACAAGAGCAGTCTAAAAGGAAAACAGAGAAAACACTGAAAGTTCCTACATGCTTGAAATAAATTAAGAAAGAGGCATTTACATTTTTTTTTTAATGGCAGTAATACACGCTTGTGACGTTTGGTTACCTTAACAACAGGAGTGGCAGGAAGAGCAACTGTTTTGACAGACGAAGACGAGCTGTTGCTTGACGTGACGGCTGGCGAGGCGGGTGGGATGGCGGCAGACTTGCCATTGTTGGCACCATTGGCTCCGTTGGCGGCTCCTGCGGCGACAGAGGGCGACCACGTCGTGATTCAGGAGTTCAATGCAAAAGTTTTCGGAGCGTCAAACATTCGCAGCTGAACAGATTACCTTTTTTGGCTTCCATGAACTTTTCGTAGCTGTCGGAAAAATCATCGTCCATCCTCCTCTCCACCGCTTCGCCGTCTTCGTCGTCGTCATCGTCATTGAACCACAACTCTTCGTCCTCGTCCATAGACCGCGCGTCTCTACGATACCTGATGATAACAGGTATTGTAGATCACATTTAATTTCAAAACTTATCAAATAAAGTTTGATAACTTTCTCAATCAAAGTCATGATTGAGAATGGAGAATACTAATAGTTGCCAACAACCTGAAGGGATAGTACAGGGTTTTTAAAACTGGGATTCTATAAATAACCACATACATGGTGCCTTTAAAAAAAAATACAAATCTTTCAAAGTCTTGCGCCTACCTGTAACTAGCAGCTAATATACCCTTGCTAGCAACCTACTGTTTTTGCTTCCATCATGAGAACAAAGCCTGGTTCACAGTTTTTGCTGCACTTGATTGTTATGCATCAAGCTCCCCCAAACATTCCTTATATTGTTTTTTTTTTTTTTGCTTTAAATTTCATTCAGGGTGAAATTAAGATGATCTTAAAAAGTCTTAAATTTGACTTTCTGAAACCTGCAGATATCCTGAAGCAGCTTTCAGAAAGTCAAATTTCTTACATGCAGTAATTAAATGTCTTAGTATCTTTATTTGATCAAAGTCCAGATATTTGTGACCTGGAAACTGAGGCCAACAGCCAGTCAAAGAAGCTGCCAAGACCATCCAAAAACACTTATGTAAGCTTAAATAAACTGATATGTTGTTGAATGCAGAAGTCTCTTTTGCTCTTGGACAAACGCTTTTGGATTTCACCAAAAGTCATCTACTGGAGGTAAGACATTTACTGTTTGTACCTTTTATCAGAAACTCACCACACAAATCCTAATCCGTCCCTTAAAGAAAACAACTACATCAATAATTTTACAGTCTTCACTGACCTGTTGAGTTTCTGACTCTGCCGGTCCTTTTCCTGCTCATATCGGCCTTTCAGGCCCTTGAAAGTCTGAACGTACTCGATGGATTCAAGTGCTTTGTAGAAATTATCTACGATGTGAGCTATGAGAGATTTGATGTCCTCCTGTGGAGAGGAGAAAAAAAATTTGAAACTTTCTGAGAAGTCAAGGGACATATTTTTAATCTGGGTAGGAATTTAACGTTTACGTACCACTTTGATGAACTCGAAGAGCTCGATGATGGCCGAGTTGAGGAGGTTGTATCGGGTGCCGTTGTCCAGCAGGGCATTGATGACGGGTTCAAACAGGTTCCCTTTGATGATGTAGCGATTGTAGTACTCGTCTTTCAGTCCAATGATTCTCCGCATGAAGCGCAGCGCACCTTCGCCAAAGAAAAACCATCATGTTTCAAGTGAAGCCCTATAACTAGAACTGTAAGATTTTTTGGGGGGGGAAGAGCAACATAAAGGTTTGTAGGTTTGGACTTACAAAGAGCAAGGAAGGTGTGTTTTGAGTTCATGAGCACCAGCACTCTCCTGAGCAGATCTTTGTTCATAATGTAGGTCTTGATATGATAGGTGTGATGCTCCACACAGAAGGTGAGCAGCTCCAGGATCAGTGCGAGCAGTTGAGCCGTTTGGAAGTTGTCTGCAAAAAAACAAACAAACAAACAAAAAAGGCTCTAATCAGAACATTTCAAACGCGCAACAAAAATACTTTTTTGCGGGGCAAATTAATTTTCAACTGGATCCCATAGCTGACCAATGGTTGTTCAATTAAATTAAACTGGACCCACCTGGACAAACTGGGTTAATCTTTGCAGATCCTTCTGGATGATCTGGAAGGCGATGGCAATCAATATTTAAAAAAAAACCTTCTGTAATGTAACATTATGATTATGCTTTGCACTGAGGGACCAGGTTTACCTTTTGAGTTTTTGTCATGTGCAGTGTTGGCCAGAAGAGGAGCAGTCAGGACATGCATGCAGTACTTGTAAAAGAAACTCAGGAATTCCGTCTTCTCCGTTTTCTGAAAGAAGTTGGTGAAAGTGGAATTGGTGTTAAACAACAAACAGTTCCTCCATTGAGGATTAAAGGTGGTACACAAAATGCAATGACTCTGTGCTCTCCTATTTACGTTTGAGGTTGTAATGCGACAAAATGTGAAAATGTTAAAGCACTGAGAATAGTTTCGCAAGGCTCTTTACAAGGTTAACTTTGAACAATCTTAAACAGCTCTTTGAAGTCTGGGCGTCATTTTTCTTTTGATAACCGGCAGATATGTGAACTGGCTTTACTTACATTGGTGGAAGCCAGCATATTTTCAGGGTCAATGAGAGTCCTGAGCAGACCCATAAGCTGGACGGCCCCTCCCAACTCTGGATCAGAGTCACAAATCATCTGCTTGATCACAACATTAATCAGGAGAACGTCCTAAAATAGAAGCACAAAACCAACCAGACAGACATGGAGAAGATGCATTCATTAAAAAAGAGGAATATATTAAAACAAGTTCAGCAAGTTTGATTGTATCTATGCTGAGTGAATATTACATCCCCTCAGTTTTTTTTAAAAATTATTATTATTATTATTTTGTGTTGATTTACGCTTTGCATCTCAGATTGTCGGACTGTACAACACTTCCACACTAGTCGCCGCAGAGCTACAAACCAACCTTGAGACACGCACACACACACCACATATCACAAACATATCACAGAAACTAATATGCGACGCTTAACATTACACTTTCGAGACAAGAACGTTTCTGCTCACATCTTCGGTTTGCTGTGGTTCCTGCATGACAAACTCCCTGACCATCGACGGGCTGAACTCCACCAGGTACGAGAATATGTCAATAGCTGCTGCTCGCACCTGCAAGTCATCCATTCCCTACAGAAAAGCAAACATGTTGGAAAACAATATTGTAGAATAAGAGCAAGACGACAACGCACAAAAACACGTCAATTCAGATGAATATTTTCCATTGGGTGTCAGATCTTTTATCTTCTCTTTGAAGAAATACAAACTGCAGATTTTACAGTTCAGTATATACGCTGCACATAATTATAATTCATGGTAAACTCAAACATGCGAGATTTGCACACATTTGTGCTTTTTTTTCTCTTTAAATTAGAACATCACCTGAAAGTTAATTTATATCAATAATTCAATTTAAGAAGTAACATAAATTCTGCCTAAACTGAAATATCTCAAGCATTTATTTCTGTTATTGTTGATTTTAGCCTGAACAAAAAAATGTTGATAGAAAACTGTTCCTTAAAATATGATCAGTTCCAGTGCAATGGATCAAGAATGTTTGTTTTTTGTACAGATTTGCTGAAATAAATATTTCAATTACATTCACAGAAATGCAACAACATACCATGACTATTTCAAGAGCGGGTAAAATCCCTAGATTTGCCAGAGTTTTATAGAAGGCATCCCTGTTTTGTGGCTGCAATGTTTGCGAAAAAGCACAGAATTCCTTGACAAAGTTCACCTACAGAGTGGAAGAGGGGGGGGGGGAAAAAACAAACATTTTTAAAATTTTCCAAACAGAACGGACTTTTAAACATTACTTCAAACCGTTTTTGAGTCTTACTAAGCGACTTACCAATTCTCTTCTTTTACTTTCTTCTGTGGCTTCATCTGTAAGCTGTGCAAAGACCTCAGTGAGGAACTTCTCATCCTCCTGCGACAACAGTGAGACGTACGTTAGAAACAAAGACACCTACCAAAGTAAGAAGACTTGGAGATAAACTCAAGCAATGGTGAAAGAAGAGAACCCAATCCTGACATTTATTGGCGCTTACCATGATGGTTATCTCTAGAAATGTTTCCATTCACCTGTGTAAGAACAGTTGGAAAGAACTAACAGAAAATTTATATATTCCTTTAACGTTAATTTGCTTCTGCGCATTACTTTGGCATGGCGAGTACACTTGGTCGTCTCTCAGACGTTGAGATTTTGCTTCAACACAAAGACCAGAAATCTCAGATGAACATGTTTTAATTTTAAGCCAGACGACGTGACAGGCAGAAACTTAAACATTTTCTCAAAACAGAGAAAATCTGAACAGATAAGGTCAGAAAAACAGAGAATACACAAACATTTGAGGAAATTTAAGAAAACACAATTATTATAATAAAAAAAGTTGAATCGTACAAATTAGTTGAGAACCAGGAAGCGTTAAAATGCATCTCAACCCATTTGTTCTGTATGCTTCCCCGCTAACTTTGATTTCTTGCTACAGAGCAAATTTTGACATACAAAACTTCATTTGCAAAATAATAAATAATTATTACAGGTATATAATTTCATGTTCATTAATATTTTTAAATGCCATCATAAAACTTGCTTCTATCATTTTTTTTAATTATTTGACAAAAGGGAAGAAAGAGCATCATAAACGAGACAACACTGAAGAACATTCAATCTAAAAATTACACTGGATCATCAAAATTAAATGTACAAATAGAAAATCCCATCAAATAATGTAAACTTTCTCAAAAGGCATCCACTTGTCACTTTTCCTCATACTGTAAGTAAACCCGCTTTTGTCCTTACCTGCAACATACTGACAATTTCCACTTTGTTGAAGAAGATGAAGGAGGTGAGGGTGGACAGGAAGTTCTCTTCAAACACTGATGGCGTGGGCAGGATTATGTCCTGGATGTACTGAACTCTGTAGGTCTGGTGGATTTTCTGCCGCAACTCCGAGTCTGTGATGGGAATCACCTCCTTAAACTTCGCCGTCTTGGTCAGAAACTCACGATGCCGCTTCGGCTGCACCAGCGCCGGATCGTACTCCAGACAACCCACCACGTCCATGATGCAGTCGTCCGAGAACATCACCTCAAACAGGGCCGCTTTGTTGAGGAACAAGACGCCGCGCACGATCTCGTAGAGGTGGTGCAGGCCTTCCCGGTTGTCCAGGTCCTCGCACACTCTGAATAGGCCCAGGAGTTTCTTGATGTAGCCCTCGCTCATCAGCGCCAGGGCGAGTTTCTCCCTCCGGATGGGCGAGGACAAGACGGAGGTGACCAGGTCGGCGATTTCTTCGAGCCGGGCTAACTCGCAGGGCGGCAGCTCGACTAGGTGGGTCGTCTCTGGGATCTCTTCAAAGTGGTCTTCTTCGGACTCATCGATGGGGTCCTGGGTGATGTCCAGAGCAGGGTCCTTGCCTTGAACCTGGGCGACAAATGTTTGACAAATCATTAAATGAATGAGTAAGCAAGTACAACGTTTTGTAATTATCTATAATCATATGTAATTATGGCCATTTCAGTAGCAACACCGAAAAAGGGGTTCAGATCATTTATACAACTTTTACGGCAGTTTGAGATGTAACAATTTTTTATAATAAATTACCTCAAAATGTTTAATTAAGGAGATAAATCGGCGTGCAACCGTAAGTACAAAATATTTTGTTTATAGGTACAAAAATGGACAGGGATGTGACCATTGACTGTAAATGAGCCAAATTGTGAATTGACCCTGAGCTCAAAACATCTGTTTGTTAGATAATACCTGACAAATCTTCTCCCAGATCTCATCACAGCCGGCCTTTTCCTGGAAACTTAAGGCAAGGTCATAATTATCTGCTTCTGACCAGACAATCAGTGTGTCCTGGAAGCGAGATAAAGAAACACGCAGTTTTACTCAAAGATCCGCATCTGATTCACATAAATTAGTAGCTTTCATAATAGATAAAGAGACACAACTGGATTGAGCTCAAAGAGTGAGGTCAGCTCACTGAAAATTTTTTTACCTGTTGTTTCTGATATGCGGTATTCGGACTTATCTTCGACTCCAACAATAATGAACCTAAAAGAGTGAGAAAGGTGATTTATTAAAGCGACGGTGACGTGTTCAAAGTAAGATAGGCAACTCTATTGTAAATTATATGCCTAAGCAATTAGGGCATTTAAATAAGACTTGAGAAAAAAAAATCCAAAAGGCAACATTCGCAGAAAACTCGTCATAAAATTAAGTAAGATTTATTTGTATAATCTCTCCTCGAACAAATGTGGTTAGCCTATTATGATAACTTTGTACGTGTAAAGCGAGACTTCGAGCCCCCCCCCCCTACCCGTGTTACTATAAAGGTGTCTGTTATTCAAATAAATAATGGAAACCGAATAATCCTTAAACACTGTTTTAGATTAAAACAACATAAACCCTTTTAATTGCCAAAGACAGTTGGCTTTATAGAACATAGCCTCATAAAAACAAGTAATCATCAACTGAAAGCCCCGAGTCCGAACAAGCAGTAGATAGCATGCTAAAGCTAGGTAACGTAACGCGGCTATGCTAACGAGGAACTCACCGTCAGATTCGGCTCGAACTAATAACGAAATTCCCTTCAGTCGTTCCACAAATGTGGACGAAACGTGTCCGGTGCCCCGGTCATCCCATTGTCGGTCTTCGTTCAGGGTGTACACTTTCACCCGCCGCCGAGTGTCCGACATGGTTAACCGAGTCTGAGCTAACAGGCTATCAGCTCGCCCTGTCTAGTGTTTTCCTCGACCTGTTAACTTTTTTCCCACCTGCATGTTATAAAACATGCACGTCTAATGAAAGTTTACGGCAGCAGTTATATAATTTTTTTTTGCCTAGTTCATAAACATATTACGTCTACCACATAAAGGGTTTAAGCAGAAGGCCTGCTAATAAAACAGTAAAATTCAAAGAAAGCACAACAACTCTAACGGCCTCCTCGCTAACGTCCACAGACCGCCATCTTGTAATCCGATCTTCGTAGATGTCAATCAAACTGCCGTCGGATGGGCGGAGCTTTGCTCCCCTACAAGGGCTGCATGAGTTCGCCACCTGCAGGGAAAGAAAAGAATCGCAGCAACATCCATCCAGAGAAGTTCATATATTCATATAATTTCAACATTGTGTCCATAAGACACATGTTGCAAAGGATACCTGTATATTTTAGGGTACTGAACAAGTTCAATATGCTAAATCCACATTTTTCCTGATCGTGAAAAGGCTTATTTTAAAAACGACATTAACAAATTATCACGTTTCAGCATGTGGCCTTTATCAGTCGTGCCAGAAAACAAACAAAAATGTTAATATTAAAGTTTCCTTGAATGAATGAATGAATGAATGAATGAATAAATAAATAAATAGTAAACATTTGTGAGATATTCCAGATACAAATAATAATAATAAAAAAAACTGCATAAAGACTGTAATATGGATGTACAGACTAATGACAAAGTGATAGATGCAATTTCATTGCCTCCCCTAATCAAATCTGGAAAATTTTTGCAATCAAATTCCATACTTTTCCACCTCTTCAGTTAGCACCTGAGCCTTCATGTTTCTTATTTTTGTATTGAAGGATTTGGCATTACAACTTCTGGATTTTATTTTTTTTGTATTGCAAATTACCACTAGTGTTTCACCTGAAAGTGAAGCCTTTTTTATGTTTCCTTGTTATTCTGAGTGGGTTTAAGCTATTTTGTATTACATAAGATTCTTATTTAATATGTAACCTTCAACGTGCAGAATAACAGAAGTGACAGTTTTTTTGTGCGTCTTTCTCTGGCACTCACTTTTTGTGCTCTACGTTAATTTCAGTTTATTTTCTTGTAATGTAATACATTTTTATTATAATGTATTTCTTAGCACTATTTTATGCATTAACACAATTTGTGTTTGAATATATCTCCCTTTTTTTCTAGAAAGGTACTATTTTATTAAACTCGATAAAATACAAATAAATAAGAAACCACAGCAAATATACCATAAAAGAACCCGACATTCCTTTATTTACAGATCACTCACAAACTATAAACATAACACAAGACAAATGTCTTGTCTATGTTTTCCGCATTATTGTGTCCATATTTTGATCCCGGCAGTCTGTCGGTGCACATTTAGATATTAAATATGGAGCTCCAAATCAAAAAGAGCCAGTACTGTAACTCAGGTGTGAGTAATAAAAGCAGAGTTGATCTGCGATGTGAACAGATCTCAAAGTCGTTTCATGCACTGAGACGACGTAAAAACAGATCAGTACCACGACAACAGCTACTTTTCTCTCTCACTTTGTGCACACTGCCACCAGGTTGCTTGTTTCGTCAAACGACATCCCTGTCATCTTCACGCCCTGCAGCTCCGTCTGCTTTTTCAGTTCACAAAAACATCTCCCTCTGGCAGCCTTCTCCGTTAAGTCTTTGCCCTAAAGACATCGCCGCAGCGTGAATCCCTTCTCGTCAGACAAAGCCTGCTGTGGCACCCGGTCATGAATCGCTGTTGTCCCTGTGGACGCTGCTGGCGCCCATGGAGATGCTCTGCTTCTCACTCAGCGTCTTGACAACGGTTGCCGCGGGGGAGTGAAGCACCTTCCGAGACAGCCTCATTCTTCCGTCTGTTGGATCGCGACCAAAGTACTTCACCTGTCATTATGACAAATTAAACATTATATTGCAGTAAGAGAATGAAATCAAGAAACAACCAGCTTTATGAACACCTACCTGTAACTCCTGTCCCACCTCTAAGCCCAAAGCACTGGGATGTTTAATCTAAAACAAGGGGGAAAAAAACACACCAATTAATTTACAATCTGTTCTTAAGCCTTCATTAAACTTAAACAGATGCAAATGTACTGACTCGTTTGTGGTCCAACTGGGAATTGTGCAGTAGGACGGGAGTCATGTTAGGATAAAGTTTCACCATAACACCGACGTCCCTACAGAGGAAAGGAAAAGCCATTAGTATTGTACCCATTATATAATAATTCAGGAGCTGCAGTGCACCGTAAAAGTGCACCTGCTGTTACTGCCACTCTAGTAACAGCAGGGTTCCTCACAAAATGGGAAATACAAGAGAACATGACTTTCAAGATGGCGGTGCCGAATTTTATTGACACAATGCAACAGCCACTCACGTAAACTTGCCGACATCTGCACTCAAGGCAATAATTTAAGTTTAAAACAACTGGAATTGTATATTCCCAAAAGCGTTCACTCGTCTCCCCTCACATCGCTAACACCTTATTTCCCACTACACAGAGTTTAATATGAATTTGGCCAACCCTTTTTATATATAAAACATTAGCAATACATTAAAAGATGCAAAAAACCATTTTTTTTTTTAAACAAGAAAAATATTTTATTACCTTTATTACTTTATTGAATTTGAACAAGGTGAAGCTAAAACTGTGCCACTTGAAGAGTTTAGGGTAAAACATATTTACAGACAATGGTGTTTTTAATTTAAATGCAAATGTATATATATTTTGAATATTCTGAATATGTTTTATTTTTTGGGGTTTTTTTTCAGCAAATGGCC
The DNA here is from genome assembly GCF_000485575.1 of Poecilia formosa. NCBI lineage: Eukaryota > Metazoa > Chordata > Actinopteri > Cyprinodontiformes > Poeciliidae > Poecilia > Poecilia formosa. The sequence continues at coordinate 2,094,847 of NW_006799979.1, read as the reverse complement.
TTTTGAGTCTGTACAATCCAGTTAACGATTAATCGATGACTAAAGTAGTTGACAACTATTTCAATGAGTTTATATTGAGAAATTAAAAAGTTTTAACATATTTCTACCAGTGCTGCCTTAGCAAAGCTGCTAACGTCTATTATAACTGTACTGCAGTGTTTCCATACCTTATTTCTGAGATTGTGGCAGTGTAGATAGCTCCAAACTCCAGCTGCTGTTCTTGCTGCCAAACAAAGACACAAATGCCAACATTTGCTTCATAAATCAATAGAAAGCCATAACTCTATAAATGTTCAAGTCGGAATGGCTAAGTTCAGGAAGGTGACAGATCCAGCCAGAGGATCTGTTGTGAAACCAGGCGAGGACTCACGTCGTCTTTGCAGATCTCTTTGATGAAGTCTTGGGCTTCGTTCATCGCTCCTGGTGTCGGGGCGAACACAGAAAAAGTCTCCTCGTCCACCTGGCTTATTGTAACACCTTGACGGGTGTCGGCGAGGGGAAAGAAAATGTATGCCATTTATATTCTGCTAAAAGTCTGTAGTGATTCAATATACTTTTTAAAAGTTTATTTCCCCCTGAACCTCTCCACATTGGGACACATTACAATCACAAACTTCTGTGCATTTTATCTGGATTGGATCCAAATGTGGAGGATGAGCCTCAGCTGCTCTTCTGATATTACCCTGTATTCAGCTCTATCAATGTTCAATGTAAATGAATACAAATGCATGTCACACATTCACATTTTCAAATTATATTAAAAAAAAACAAGCAAACAAAAAAAAAACATGTTTCATTTTATTTCAACTTCAATCATGCTCTACAATGTGCGGCTCTATTACAAGAAACTCGGTTAAAATGCACTCTAATCTGCTATTCTAACAAAACTGAAATGAAAGAAAACTTTTGTGAGGCTCTGTATTCCTACATCTTCCAGACACGACCTCATTACTAGAATAATACCTGTCTGAGCCTGAAGTCTGCGAAGGTTATATCCTCCCGGACCAACAAAGCGAGCTCTCCTAGACACAGGCACCTGCACATTTTCTGAGGCAAAAAAAAACAAAAAACAGAACAACGAAACATAAGTCTAACACACCAACAAACTTATTTTAACAGGTTCCAAACCGCCTGATTTTTCTAACCTACCGACAACAGGTCCGTTCTCCTTCCTCTTCTCTCTGGGTTTTGCTATACATTTGTTCATAATGCCCAATATTTCCCTCTTTGCCACTGAAACAGAAGAACATTCAATCAAAAACGGTGTTACGTTTATATTTTAGTAAAGTAATCTTGAGTTTCTATAGGGACTTGTATACCTGTGGCCTGCTGAATCGCCTCCATGACCACCTTTAGAGGTAAACCTGGAATCTTCACATCAGCCTTGAAGAAAAACAAAGGAAATGAACTTAAATGACCATGGAGACGTTTATTGCTACCAGCTGCCAGGTCTTAAAACGCAGCACCTGTAAAGCAGTGATGCCTTTGTTTGTTCCTGCCAGCTTGAAGTCCATGTCTCCTAGATAGTCCTCTATTCCCTGTTCAGAAGGGCATAAATGGCAAATATTCAACATTTTTTTGAAATTATTTCATTAGCAGATCTTTTTTCAAAACTCAATTAAGCAGAAAATTGTACCAGAATATCCGTCAGCAATCTGTAGTCTTCCATCTCGGTTGGTTTCTCCGGGTTCGCCTTGGAGATGAGACCGATGGCGACACCTGCCACCGCAGAGGAGATGGGAACACCTGGTGACACAAATATGGACATAAATTAGCAAAGAATCTCTCAGTGAAAAGTAACCAGACCATCAATTAGTTCTCCATGTTTTAGCATTGACTTCATGAATTCGGATGAAAATTATCGTTATCCTCACTCCTGCAAATCTTTGACATATTTATCAATTGAAGTTTTATCAAAAGGCATCATCGTACTTCAGATGAGTGCTCTGTGAACTGAGTGATGCATAAAATTGGCATGAATTTTTGTTAAGATATTTATGATTAAACTCTAAATGAAATTTACTACTAAACAGAGCTGAGAGCTTCTTGTACCCGAGTCCATGAGAGCCAGGCTGCCTCCACATGCCGAAGCCATCGAAGACGATCCTGAAAGGAGATTAAAACCAAAAAATCGGAGTCATGGGAAATCTAGTACTGTTTGTTTTTGGGGTTTTTTAAACTGTGTCGCAGTTTCCAGAATGCATCATAGCGCTAACCGTTTGACTCCAGCACTTCAGCTGTGACCCTGATGGTGAAAGGGAAATCTTTAGGAATGACGGGCCTCAGAGCCTTCTCAGCGAGAGCGCCTGCAAACACACAAAACGAGAAATTTAATGGCAATACAGTACTGGGACGGAGTCTGTGGCTGATGCACATCAACGTGTTGCCATTTTTTGTTTTCTTTCACGAACCGTGTCCGAGTTCTCTCCTGTTGAGTCCTCCCACCTTTCCGGTCTCATTCGTTGCATAAGGAGGGAACTGAAATCAGACGAAATGGATTTTAAAATTAAAGCAGAAAAGAAAAAAAAAAAAGCTCCCGTATTTCTCCCAATGAACAAATAAATGAGTATTTTTACTCACTTCATAATGAAGCATGAAGTTTTTGTCTTTGATGCCACTGCAGAACAAAGCCAGAAAAGAAAGATTTATTACAGTTTCATTTTAACCTGCTTGATTATTTACACAGGAGATCATTCTTACAGCTGACTTTGTAGACAGGTCAAAAACAAACTGAAGTCTAAAGGACTTTGCTCATTGTCTGAATTCAAATTATACAATTTTTTATGAATATAAACTTTACCTGCATTGCCCCCAAGAATAGACATACCGTACTTTACATCATATGTACATAATATAGTGTAAAAATGCTAAACAGGGCATTTACATAAACCAGAAAAGTCTGACTCCATTAAAAGAGGCTTAAACCTGTTTGGAGGTTGTGTAAAATCTAATGAGAATTCCAGTGTTTTTGCAGAAAATGTTCACAAAATGAGACACTAAAGTACCTTAACAGTGAAATTTCTAAGTTTGAACATTGAATAGATGCTGATTATGTCTAAATTAAATCATGATTTCAAACATTGCTTTTTCTTGACACCCTCACCCTCACAAGGCGGGTGAGCGTCTCACCTCAGAGCCGTCGTGATGATATCCGTCTTGACGCTCGACTCCAGGGAGTCAAATGTAACACTGGAAAGCACCTGGAGGAAGTACAAAAAATAGTCTATTAAGATTTTTTTATTATTATTTAAAAAATGATATTAACTGTACTTTTTCATGCAAAAAACACTTTGTCATTTGATGTGTTGCATTTTAGCCATTTTAAAACAAAAGGTGCACTGCAAAATGGAACCAAACTTTTTAGACATGTGGACATGCTTGTTTTCAAAGAGGTAAAAAAAAAAAAAAAAAAAGCATTTATAAATAAATGTATAATTTATTGCAGCACTGAATTTAAGTGAATTTATTAAGGAACATTCATAGTAAAAACAAGTTGTTTTTTTTTTTATGTATATATATATTTTTTTTTACACACCTGAGTTTGTCCTCTCTGAAACAGAGCGGAGCCATGGAGCGGCTTGAAGAGGTCGATTTCGCAGGAAATCTTCCTTAAAGCCGTCAGTTCCCTCCCATCGCATCTTTGACATGAATAAAAAGCAGATTTTATTATAAATAAAGCTCCCAAAGCATCATTGAGGTATAATAGTACTGTAATGCCGGTGACACCAACCTCTTGTATTCATTAAGCACTAAATTTCGGAAGACCTCTTTGCTCACAGCGTTGAACGATTCGATGACTTCAAACGGCTCAGCCTGCGGAAATTTTTCTAAACGCAAACATTAATCACCACATAAGATGATGAAAGTCAGAATTTAGAAATTAAGATTAGTAAGAAGATGAAAGATTGGCCACCTTTTATGTTTTCCTCAGTTTCTAGTCGAACTTTATTGATCGCTTCGTCTCTTGAAATCTGACATGAGAGGAAATACATTATGTTTTTTTTTTTTTTATGAGAAGATAATGCCATCATCATATGAAGCCCAGGCTATTTCAGTGATGATAATAAATGGATGGGATAGCAGGCTCTACCTTATCATGTGTATAATCTGTAAAAACAGCATAGATCCTCTCAGCAAATAAACTAGAACAAAGACAAACAGATCATGATTCACACCGATGGAGATATTTTGTTCCAAAACAGACTGGCTGCTTCACTTTAGATCTTAGATCTTACTGCCGCACGTGATCCACCATCTCCATGGGAACAGAGAACATCTTCACCGGCGTTCGCTTGGTGATCTTCTGCTCCCGCACCAGCTGCTGGATGGCCAGTATGATCTGCTGAGTGTGTTTGACTCCCACCTTCACTGCGTGGCAGAAGTCCTGCTGCAGCATGTTCTCGGCCGACGCCTCGATCATCACTGACGGAAACAGACGTTTGGATCAAAGGCCGAGTTTTGGTAAGGCAAAGAGAAGGAGCTGGGGGAATTTCAGGCAAATTCTGCCGTAATTTCCAAAAACTAACTAAACCTATTTTCTGCTTTTTAAAATTTGGTAATTTGCCAGTAAACTGAAATTGATGCACTCCCAAAATATGACAAAAGTTTCTTTACTGAGATAAAAGACAAATGCATACGGAGCTTGAAGTTGACTATTTTTTATAGTCGATATTCCACAACAGAGATTCTGCACATTCCTCTTGCTAAAATTATCTGTCCTATTCCAGACAAACATTGTTTACTGTCTGTTTTCTGTATAAATTTTAAATTTCAATGTGAACTAAAAGGAAGGAATAATAAATGTATTAACAGATGGACTAAAGGACAAGAAGAGATGAAGGATAAATTCATGGCAGATACTGCTTTAAATATCCTTTATTTTGGTAATAGAAAATGTGAAAAAAAGCTGTAAATAGATTTTTTTTCCCGCCACATTATATATTCTTTTTCTATACTTATTCCTGACGTAAAGACTTATTAATTTAAATTCCATACTTTTTTTTTCAGGCTGCACATCATGAGCTCTGGTCTTACTCCCTCTCTCAATTTAAACATTTTCGCTTTCAACCTGGAGGAAATTAAAAGTTTTTAATTCAAAGGCTGCAGCAAATAATTCAAAATAAGCTAAATGTCTAGTTTAGGTTTACAAAAGCAACAAGATCCTCAAATAATTTAATCTGATTCCTTTTTTCAGTCTGACATCTGTGATCAACTCATGATGCACTTACATATACCAGAGGTTTGACTTTTTTTCTTTTTTTTCCCCAGTTTCTAATTCATTTTACCTTGTCGAACGCTAGGATAGGCTTTTTAAACTCACCCACTTGACTGCTGGGGGCTCCGACCACAATAAGGTTCAGACTGCTGGACGCCATCTCTGCCCTGGTGGGGTTGACCAGCAGCTCTCCATCAACCATGCCAACTCTCACAGCACCTGCAGACCCACAATGAGGTCCAGTCAGAGCAGGCCTTCATCAGGACTGTAACGTAACAGCCGGAAATGGCAAAGGAGTCAATCTAAAACATTTGAGCGGGACAGAAACTGCTGTGTGGTTTGTCACCTATGGGTCCGTGCCAAGGGATGTCCGACAGAGCCAGAGCAGCCGAAGCTTTAGTGAAACAAAGCAGAGTTTTAGAAAGGCGTTTGTTTGTTTTGCAATAATGAGTTTCCAGGATTTTTTTTTCTTTTTGTTACCTGCATTAATTGCTAGAACATCTGGATCATTGACACCATCAACTGCAAGCAGGTTACAAAGAACCTTTAGGAGACATAAACAATAAAGAATACGGTTATTTCTGATCTAAAGGAAATCAGTGCAAAGCTTTAAATGAATAATTAATAAAACAAGTTCAAACTGAAGTTACCTGAGTGTCATAAAAGTACCCAGGAGGGAAAAGTGGCCTGATCGAGCGATCTGAGCAACAAAGTGGAGTTGGTTAATAGCAGGCATAGAACACAAGTGTCTAAACGTGATGAAAGGAGGGTACATCCAGCTCACCGATGAGTCTGCTGGTGAGGATTTCATTGTCTGTAGTGCCCAGCTCTCGTCTCAGATAGTTGGTGGGGATTCGACCCGCAGCAGCTGCTTTCTGCCTGTAGTCCACCTGTCAAAGGAAATAACAATCACTAACCAAGATAAATCCAAAAATAGAATCCACCTTGTGCAAAGCTCCTCTGAATGAGCATGACTAGCTAAACGCATTCATTGAAACAACAACAACAACAACAACACAGGGTTGTAAATTTCTTTGCAGTGGACAGGAACTTACAACAAGTGGCATGAACTGAGACAGCGAGGGTTTGGTTTTGCTGACAGCGGTCACCATCACTGAGGTGTCTCCCAGCTGCAGAGGGAGGATGAAAAACTGTCACCCTTCTCAAAATTAGACAGGCTTCTTTAAAATACTTTACACTCCTTTGAAAAATGATTCAGTTATACAAGTGCTGCTGCACATGGGTTTAAATATGATCTGCAGAAATAATATTGACAATAATGGTCTAAATAAATGTATTTCTTTTTTTTTAAAGTTTCTAAACTTTTTAGATTAACTTTTAAATAACAAACTACAGTAAAATAAAGCACAAAAATACTATGTTAAGGCACCTCTTCACAAGAGGTGGAGATTTGCCTTAACGTTTCCAGCAGGAAAACTAATAGATAATGGCACATTGTTTGGCTTTTTAGCAGTTATCAAATGATACATTAAATAATTTAAAACTAACCCAGAGGGAAATTATGCTTCTGCAATTTAGATTTAGTTATTTTAAGTAAATAAAATAAAAATATTTGCCAGGAGCTAAAAAAAAAACTTCCCTTGAGGTGGCAGAAATCGTGTAAAAATTGGCTTACTCTTGGACTAGGACGCTTCAGCCAAGGAACTAAATATATATATATATATATATATATATATATATATATATATATATATATGTGTGTGTGTGTGTGTGTGTGTGTGTGTGTGTGTGTACACATTAAAATTAAAATAGAGTAAATTGTGGCATCTCTTGTCTACCTGTACTACAGCAGACCCATCAGCAAATCTGGCCAAACTCCCTGAAGAGATTTCAAGTTTCCTAGAAGACCAAACACATAAAGAGACTCTAAATAACAGCTTTAGTTCATTTATCGTTTATCTACCGAGAATAGAACTCATGCTGAGCTCGGTCCCAGCTACTTAGAAAGAAAGGAAAGAGTGAAAGTCAACTCACTTCTCTCCAAGGTCTACTCCCACTCTCCGTGGGTTGGAGTTCCTCCCATAAATGCTCTGGTGACATGAACGGACATGAAGGCGCGCGAACGAGCGTCCGAGTCCGACTAAATACCTCATATTTACAGAAACCCACAGCGCGAGAGATGATTCTGAAAAAAGCCAGGAGGAGTTACGGTTTACAGGTAGGAGCTGCCATGACAGTCAGTCACATGTAAGGAACTACGTAACGACATCGTCGCTTCTGATTGGCTCGGTAAAATAGATGTGTGTAACATCAAATATAGTCGCTTTACAACAGTTCTGTTTTGTGTCGTTCCTCTTCTTCTTCATTTTCTATTATGGCGGATTGCAAAATAGCTTCACGGAGCATACTGCCACCTACTGCAATATGCGTGTGTAGCAACAATGATAACATTAACTCACATCCATTAAATCCTATTTTTTAAGTTTGTATTATGAAGATAAATAAATAATGCTTTCCTTAATGTGTAAATATCCTTTATGTTTCCTTTGGCTACCAATAAAAAGATTCCATTCCTGTCCTGTCCATCTTACTGTTTTCCTCAATCTTTCCCTTTCAGGTTCCTTTCACAATTCATCAATACTCTAAATTTTCTTTCCCTCACATCTTTCACATTTATCATTATTTTTCCTTTTCTGTGGGCCTAGATGCTATCATTAATATTTTAGCTAGTATTAGCCTTTTATCTAATTTTAGCTTTTACATGTATTTCTTTCACACTGCATTTGATATTTTACTGTAGGTCATCTTACTAGTGATAGTCTACATGCCGTCATTAGTATGTCAGCTAGCTTTAACTTTTTACCTAATTTTGCCTTATGATATGCTACGACCTAACAATTTAACTTTGAAAGCAGTGTTCACTGCTTTCAAAGTTTTGGGTGGGATGTCTGCATTGACTGTTTTCACTCTTCTTCAGCAGCTATTTTATATATGACTTTTGCTTTTGCTTTCTTCTTCTGCCTGTACCCATTTCCTACAGTTCTAGTTCCAGCCATTCTGGAATATAATTTACCAACCAACAGCCTCCAGTCAGTCACTGAGCAGTCTTGCTTACAGTAGGGGGGCACTCGCAGTTGTTATGGCAACAAATGAGCGTTAACAGCATCTCTGGTGCATGCTGGATCACCTACAGGCATGACAACATGCACACACAAACACAGACACATGCACACAGCAGCTAATTGCTGGAGAAAATAGAAGGGTTCACACAAGTGCCTACAAGTGCATCGCACAGGCTCACATTCCCATAATTACTAGTAGCAGTAACCGTAGGAACACATTATTCTGTTGTGTGTTTTTATGGCTTAGGGAGGCACTGATATCACATTTCGATCATGCAGAACTGATGAAACAGAACCCATCAAATGTTCAGTATGCAGCTTCATCAAAAACAATCCTTTCCCACATAAGAGTATTACATGTTTTTGTGGGGAGCTGAGACTAAAATAAACACTCAAGTTTCTTACTTAAAGATACAAAATGGCAATAAAATATGACATATATGGTTGGGGGTTGTGGAAGTGCCCATTGACCCGTGCAAACTTAAGCGTCTGCATGTTTTCACCCCTTCAATACTCAGAGGGCTTGCATGAATTTGTAGTTGTCAGGCTGCAGCATTGAACAAGCTGCACATGTACATGGAGATTATCTCTCCTATAAGAATTCGGTGAACAAATGCATGTGTGCAGACTTGCAATACATTTTGTTTGTAACTCACCAGGTTTGATCTGCTATTCCAAGAGGACCTCATCCTTAGGCGAAGAAAGTTTTATCATCAATGATGCTCAGTTTGTATCATAGTACTCTCTGTAGTGAGGTTTTATTGCTCCTTGTGTAGTAATAAAATCCCTGTGAATGATCTAACTGACATGCAAAGGCATGATAGAAGTCAGACAGACAGCTCTTGGCACCCTGAACTGGTGGGACATGATTTTCTTTGTCAGAAGCGTGATAATTACATTGTGGCAGATGGCAAACTTCCACATCGCTCCCCTCTCGGATGAATGTAAAAAAAAGAAAGAAAGAAAGAAAGAACTGTTGAAAGATTTGTGCATTTGGAGGAATACAGTTGTACAAATCTCCCAGCATCAAAGGTGTCTAAAAATATCAGATCAGAACTCCAGAAATCACTTAAAGAGAACCTCTCAGACAACACGAAGTAGGCCAAGATATTTCAAAAAGCAACGCGCAGTGTCCAAATCCTAAGAAATAATTGTCTTTAAACATTTATCAGTCTGGCAAAGGTTACAGAAGCATTGCAGACCTCACTTCCCTCAGTTAAGGTCAGCGTTCACAATTTAACAATGATTAAAAAAAAAACTGGGATAAAATTATTCCTATTTCAAGACCAAAACCAAAACTGCTGACCAAAAAGAACTCAAAGTTGTATCTGACATTTACCAAACATCTCTTTATGATCCTTACAACTTAAGAGAAATGGTTCCTTGAACTGATGAGAGAAATGTACAGCAGTAATTCAGAAGAAGAATATTACACCTACAGTCCAACACGGTGGTAGTAGTGTCATGATCTGGGGGCGTTTTGCCGCTTCAGGGCCCAGATGACTTACAAAGAGCAAATGGAACCATGAATTCTTCTCTTTAGCAGAAAGCCTCAAAGCAGAAAATCTAGCCTCTCAGAACTGGACTATTGTCTGTGGAGCAGCAACAAGTCCTCTGAATGATTTGGGGGAGAGAAAAAAAGCTAAGTTAAGATTTTAGAGTGGCCTAGTAAAAGTCTGGGCTTCAATCTGATTTTGATAGTGTGCCATGACCAATATAGCTGAAATAAAACATGTACACGAACTCCAAAACTCCTTCACAACAATGTATGACTCATAGGCAATTATCGCAAATACCTGATGAGAGTTTTTGCAGCAAACAGTTAACTGGTTTCATTTTCCTCTGATAATTAAAATCATTGCTTGAAAATTGCATTTTTTTATTTATATTTTCTCTGGCATTGAGATTTCTTTTATAATCTGAAACATTTAAATGTAACAAAAAATAATAATAATAATTTTTTCACATATCAATCCCAAATATGAATAATATTTGATACGGTAACATTGCATAAGCTTTAATAAATCTCAAATGTGACTTAAATCCAGAGATTATAGTTTGGTAACCAATTTTAAAAACACAGGAAATGAAATAAAAAGATACATTTTTGGGTGGGAATAAATTACTTTTCGGTCATTTTCATGCTGTGGCATTATATCTCAGCGTCCTAGCAGAATATAACATATTTCATGTGCATGGCCATTTATTGCTACGCAGTCTTGACCTGACTGGGAGCATCCATCTTGATTTTGAATGGATCCTCTGAGAGTTGATTTCCTATGACAACACGACAGGACAAAGACAGAGTGGATGTCAGAGTCGCCTTATGAGCAAACACTGAAGTGACACATATAAATAATTTAGTAACTGTGTTTTCTCAATGGGATCCATGGGTAATGTATATGTGTGGCGGCTGCAGGGTTTTTTTTTTATTTTGTTTTTTTTTTCAGGACTCCATAACCGTGTAGTCATACATTTAGATTTTTATTTTCATGTACAATCCTGGATATAAAACATTTTACAGCCATACTCCTAATATTTCAGTAAAAATAGTCTACAAATGTCCTCTGGTTGACCTTCAAACCTTAATAAACCTTCAAATTTAAATTTGTTTATACAATATTGTCTTTAAATCATTTTAATTTAAGTGTGAAGTGGACTGATTATCTAACCAGATGTTAGGATTTATTTGACGAGTCTGAGAAATTTGAATTATTCACGATGTAAAGTAAAAATGAAAAAAAAAAAAGAAGTCAATAATATGATTTGATTTGAACTGAATTTGATTTCTTTATTAACTAATTTCATATTCAATGATGTATCTAATATATCTTTCAATTAATTGTTGGCAGATCACTTTTTTTTACTTCATTTTATTTATTACATTTTGGCACTGCAAGAACTTGCTCAGCTTTTCACATAGCAAAAATGTTTTAAGTCTTAATTCAAAGCTCATAAAACTTATGTTTCAACAGGCCACATTTTGAACTTCCTTGTTTAACTCCAAAACAAGAACTTCCAGTACGCAGGGAAGATTATTGTGGGTTAAATGTCACTGCAGGAAAAATGAAAATTCCACTCGACCTTAGCCAGAACCGCTGTGCAGAACCAGCTCCAAATAAAAATGCTTGTGGTGACTTGTAACTTCTTGTAAAATAACTCAAGAGAATTTCTCCAGTGAGAGGGGTTTGAGGTCATCTAGGTTCTTAGTCAGCGATTCTTAGTCAGTGAGCAACGTTGCTCCAGAAATAATGGATTTAATTGACAAAACTAACTTTTAAGAGAATAAGAGCATTTCACTATGCCGCAGAAGGAAAATCAAAATCAGATCGGTGGGCTTACAGTGAGCCCTGCTTCTATCATGCTGCAAGTGAGGAATGTGGCGGTGGGTCTATAAACTCCCTGATTCATCAGATGAAAGCTGAAGCTGCTTTGGGAAAGTCCTTGAAAGCATCGTGAGCAACAGATGTTGACGGGGATGGAACAAAGGCCCCGTTTGGTAGAGTTAATGATGATGAATTCCACAGAGATCCACACAAACGCTAACGCACAATAACAAACAAACCCCCTGAGCTTAAAACCGTACGCCTCCGCAGTGACGGAGCAGAAAATGACTGTGTTCTGGCTGCTGTGTGGGTAAGCTGCAGCGACACCAGCAATGAAAGGTTTTCATTAGGTGCGTCACAGTTTAATTGTCTGCTAAAGAGATGGGGGGAGGGGGGGGTAAGTAAGAGATGTGTGTGGGCGCCCTAGAAAAGGGGGAATTAATGTACTTAAATATATACTTTAATATATTGAAATAAAGTACTTCATTTGCAGATGTTCAAAAGCTTTTGTTTCACACAAGGAAAATGACAATATCTTGTGCAAAAAGTGTTTGCAGCCTTTTAAGTTTTCCACAATTTGTCACGTTTTAACTACGTTTTAAGGTACTCCGTTGGGATTTTATGTAATACACCAATCCAAACAGGACTTTGTTGGGAGTTTTAATGACAGCAATGCATGTTTTTAGAAAATCTACAGCAGATAAAAATCTGTAAAGTGTGGTATATTCTTGTATTTAGGTCATTTACTTTAAAACTCATAGAATCTAATCCTCTTGCAACAGCAGTATACCCACATGCATACACACGTGGACGCACTCACACGCACACATTTTTTTGTTTTATCCAACATTGGAAATTAGGATTTATCTAGTTTTCAATGCATGTTTACCATTTCAACTGACTGCACATGCTCAGGCACGAGCACGGACAACACTGTCTCCTATAATGAATGCAAGTGAGAACTATTTCTGTGGAAAGGCTGCCTAAAGTGACAGTTTTAGCTGATCTCTTATGCCTTTATTCAAACTACACAATTGGGAAACTCTGTTTCCCAAATTCCCATATCAGCGATTGCCTTTTTATTGGCTGTTTTGCCACATGACCTCTGCTCCGTTTTCACACAATCAGAGCCGTTCATCAAGTAGGTGTCTCAAATCCCAAGAAGTTTCTGACAGTTTAGCCTTGCATGACAGTGACTCCCTGTTGAACAGTTTCCTTCAGAGTCCAAATTAAATCCACTTAATTTAGTCATGACTTGCTTCTTTTATTCAATGTGATTATTTTTGACTGATAGTCTTAAGCTAAATGACCACGGATATGATTTTTTCCCCCCCAACATACAGTGCAATTTCGCCATAGAGTTAAATAAGCACAAGATTTAGGAGATGAAATGTGCCCCATCCTTTGAAGTTTCATTTGGAGATTATTCAGGGCATTAAACCTACCATACATCGGTTCACATACACTGATGTTTTCTTTGGTGGACACAGGGCACCAAAACTCCGAAGCCCAGGGGCCCTCGTCGCTGTAATTCCGGCCCTGGTATCCAAATTAGAAGTTCTTACATTTTCAGTGTAAGATTATGCTACTAAAATAAAAATATGAATTTATTCCACATACAAGGATGCCAACACGTGTCCACGACTGTATGAGTTCGGTGTTTACCCACCAGGTGTCAGTAGCATCATTGCGTTTACTCCTACACTGCGCGCAATTGATGCAGACAAAGAGGGTAATAAGGATGACCTCTATGCATGCTTAAAAAGAACTGCAATAAGCAATTGCATATTCATTAAGATCTAAATTATGCCAGTGGAGCGATTATAAACAGCTTTTTATTTAGAAAAAGAGCTGGCTTGCTTCCTTTCCACACATTCTGCTGGAGACTAATAAATAAAAATTACTTGCATAATAAAGTGTTGACTATGAAGTATTCCTTGCAGTGACTCAGAGGAAATTTGAACAGAAAGAGGATGCTTTGATCCATGCCCTAGTTTTCTTTGAGCAGGGAGGGCGGAGGGAGATGCTTGGCGATCAGGGAGGCGGTTCTTCGTGTCCTCCAGTCATCCTCTCAACTCTTCAGCTCAGTTAGTGTTCGGCGTTTGAAAGGAGTCAGACTGCAGCCCACGTCTGGAAGTCACTTTATTGACAAATACGAGAAGAGAACCGACAACCCGAAAAGGAGGACCTTAAACATCAGGATTTTTATATGTATATTTGCCTCGCTGCAGGATATTTCCCCTTTAATTAACCGTCTCGGATGAATATTACTCCCGTGTGCTGAAATCTTCTGCCACTAACGGTCCACAGTTAGCTTACCTGGCACAGGTTCGCCGCTTTTGTGCCGAGCTAGCTGAACCCGGCTGACCTTGCATCACAGAATACCTTCGTTTTTTTAATGTTTTAATTTTGAAAAATGTGATTCCATGCCTCTCTCTCTCTTTTTTTTTTTTCCTGGGAGGAAGCCAAGCCCCTTCATTGGCATCTGACACAGCTGGGTCGTGTCGAGAAGATTGAGGATTAACGTTTTTTTCTCCCCCTTCTTGAAGAAACCCTTTTTTCTTGGCTTTGTTTTAGCCCAAATAAAGGTCGAATAAGCAACATGAGCGGAATGTAAATGAATGCATATTTCACTCATATTTCCCTCCACATATCAGCTGACATAAAGGGCACCAAAAGAATATGGAAAACGAGGTTTTCACCCCACTGCTGGAGCAGTTCATGCTCACGCCTCTGGTCTGCTGGGTAAGGAGGACCCCCCTCAATTAAATATTCACATTTACTCTCAAAATTTATCGCACTGTTTTTTTTCTTTATGTTAATTTTGACTTTTTTTTTTCATTTCTATTTTTTTACAGGTAAAGAGTGTTGGGCACTCGACGGTGACCGATGGCAGTAAATTGTTGGAATACATCGAGTTGGTGGATGGGATTTACCTGAACGAGATCATGTTTGAGATGTAAGTGATTTGACAGGAAGGGAGACATTCCCATCTGTCCCTCTTCTTTGGCCTACATCGAGGGACAGAATTAGCCAAATGAGGGCATGCGAAACTAGATTTATAGTCGGGGTGTTGTGTGTGTGTGTGTGTATATTGTGGCCGTTTTCTGCGATCATTTACTTTGTGGTGAGGGGTTAAAACGACACTAACCCTCAGGCCTTTTTTCTCTTCTTTTTTTTAGGGTCATCCCGTTGAGCAAATTAAAACAACTGCAGCCTCTGTCGAGTTGTTGAATTGAATGTAGGGTACTCACAAAGGGACACTGTTTTGGGTGCAATGCACAGTCAAAAGTGTTCTTGCAAGGCTCCTTTTTGAGCCTTTCTGCGCCCATTTGTATTTGTTCTTTTTTTTTTTTTTTTGGTCAATTTAAACTGCTTATTTCAATTTTGTCCCTTTAAGGACTGTGATGCATATGAAAAACTGCTGTAGGTTCTTTGATGGAGCTGTTGGTTCTGAATCCAACATAAAATGAAGAAATTGTATGATTATTCCAATTTATTCTAACCATTCATGGTGAATCATAAAAGATGCTTTTGGTTGATAAATTTCTTCAAGAATAGTGACATTTTACTGCACTGGGGAAAAACAAATCTGTAAATCACCGGTCAGGGAGTACGCTCTGTGTCTGATTGGTCGGTGCATTTCTGCCCTGTTTTATGGATGCACATCTTCACAACTTTCAAATGCCAGGATTTTACTCTACGCTAGATACTGAATGTAGGTTATTTTTGAATGCAGCTCTGTTTTGGATGCAGTGAGGATGGGTTGTAGTACATCCTATTGGTTGGTGCATTGATGGAACAAAAATTGCAAGATTTATTGGGCTTAATGAACAAGGGACTGCCAATCTGATCAGAGCTGATGAAGGAAAAATGAGCTTATTCCAATCTCTGTCCAATTGATTGTTGCATCTCCAATCTGTGGTGCATGGCTGCAGCATGCTGCTCCACTTTCAAATGCTTTTTTTTTCTTCTTTTTCCTTCGCACTACTCTGTCATTTGCAGTAGTTTGGAAGATACCCTGGCTTCTTGAGGTAGCTCCCTGCTGTGTTCCAGATTAGTCTGCAAATAGTAGCCTTAAGCATGAGAACCACTTAGTATCTGCAGAGAATCTGGATTTGGGGAAAAAAAAAACATGCAAGCGGGTGATGGAGGGAGACCCAAAAGCACATGTTTATTTTTTATCCAATTAAAGCAGAATTAGACTGTTTGCTCCGTTTCTTGGCATTGAGGGGAGCATTACATGTCGAATTTGTCTCTTTCCACTCACTGAATTATGCATACGGCATGATAGGAGACGGATTTCCACTCCTTTGTCTGGCTCCAGGCTGCTACTTCCTGCTATTAGGATTTTCCATATTCATTCTTTTTTTTTTTTTTTTTTTTTTATAGATTTTTCCGCTAATACCAGGCTTTACACTGTCAGCATTTTATCCTGCTTGCCAGTCTTAGGGAGTATTCAGCCATGGCTTCTCCCAGTCGAAGGGATCGTCACTTTGCAGGAGGGGATTAAGTGTGGCACATCTTGTGTCGCCTCCCATCAGTTTGAGTCAAAGTCTTGCCAGTTTGGCAATAGTTACAGTACATAAAGAGGATCGGAAGTGTTATAAAAGTAAAATAACGTATAAAGAAACATAAATATATAGAATGCAAAGAGAAAAAAAACACAAAAGCAGTATTTTAGCCTTGATATAAGATATTTGAATACAGGTATTTAGTGCAATTATCAAGAGCTGGGTTGACATTGGAAGAAGTGTACAGACGATTTTAAATACAAAAACGTTTGTATTTAGGAAGTTTATTTCTTAATCCATTCACCCATGGTGCATTTTCAGAAAGAAAGGATAAAAAGGACAGAAAACATGCTTGGTCCACTGTAATGCAACTCTAGTTTTCCTAGAAAGTCCGGTTCTTTTGGAGAGGTGTGAATGATCAATCAGACTCTCATGCAGACCAAAAAAGCAAACTCTGGTCTTAATTCGGTTGAAGTGAACTCTGGCGTGGTTTGAATTCATACGTTAATGCAAGCTGACCAGAGACCGCTCCTAAAGCAGGAAGTGGGCTATAGTGCAGCACATTTTGGGTAAATATAACCAAAACAAATCCGTGTCTCTAGCGCTAGTAGGCGAAATGTCTTGTGGTCTTTTACCAACAACAAAAGTGAAGTCCTGCTAAAATCTGACATCACTTCATATTTGTTTACATTTCGTTAAGAAGGAAGAGGTTTTTCAATTGGTTTGAACAGCCTTGGTTTGGAAAAGTATAATATGTGTAGGATCCCTTTGTTGCACAAAAAACTGATTAACCCTGCTGGCTGTTTCCTGTCATTTGATGACAACCTCTTTCTCCTGCCGTCGCCTCCTTCCTAAGTCCCTGACCTCCCGCTGCTCTGGCGATCAGTCAGCTAAGATGAATCAAGTTAAAGCAACCTCTTCCATCTCACCCTCTAGTACTTGATTTTCTCCTCCCCCTTTCAGGCTGCCTTGACTGACTGAGTTGTTTCAAAGGAGAAAATGTTTAGGAAGGCTCTTTTTAGGTCGGCCTTTTCTTGTTTACACGTAGCTTGTGCAAAAACAGAACATGTCCGTGATATTTTCAGATCATTTTTTCCCCTGTGGGGCCGACGGAAATTGGCAAGCGGAAGGATTTTGGGGGGAAGGGTTGGATGAGGAACAGACATGGGGGAAATTCTGCCAAAATCTAAAGGATAACCACCTTTGACACGATGATGCATCCCGGAAAAAGGAAACAAAGTATTTGAAATGCTAATTGTATAACGGCAACCTCATGACAGCTCCTTAGCTCAAGCTTTCAAGGTTAAAAAAATGAGATGCAGTTAGAATTTCTGTCTATAAATGTATGCTGTGGAAATTAAAATTTTTCTGTTGATGGTTTAGTGATTCTGGAAAGGAGAGCACTGAACTGAAATGAAGTGTTACTGGTTTGGGGATTGCCTTACAGGATACCAGAGATAGCCAGACAGAGGCAGCACTGTGTGTTTGTGTGCATGAATTTCTGTAAGGCTTCTGTTTGCGTGGGAGTGTTTGGATTTGTGGATACTTTTTCTTTTTTTTTTTCCATTCCCTGTGCATTTGGTTATGGACTGAGGCAGCTGTTGGTAGTTGTCTGGCCCAGCCGCCCTCCCACACAAAGGCCTTCAGTACTGGTTAGAAGTTGTGTTGGTGAAACTGCACACTCTTTGTCTGCTTCCTCGATTTACGAGAAATGTGTCTGAACAACAAGGAGCTCAGGTAGCAGAAAATATTGTTTTCAGCTTCTGCAGAGACGCTTCAACTTTTCCTTTTCCTTCTTTGTCCCAAGTTTGTTGACAGAAACATTGTAACTGTAGTTTATCTATGTCTCGCTGCCCTTATTCTGTCATTGTTAGTTAGTTTTGTGGTGCGTGGTAGTTTTTTTTTTTTTTTCAACATATTGGAAGGCCTGAAGGTGGACATTGATTAATTTGGTTTAATCATATGCTAAACTCCTATACTTTAAATTTTATCTCCCCCACCTCTTCTTTGGTAGTGTTGTTGATCCAGTTGGTTTAAAATGTTTTTTTTTTATGTTGGTATCCTGCAAATACTTCTATTTATTACGAAAATAATGTGCCCAGTGCTCGATTTCAAAATACGCATTTAACTTGCAGATGGGGTGGGCAGTTTTTATATCGTTGATCATTTACTGCAAAAAATTTCTTATAAGAATCTTCATGATAAATGCAAGACAAAACTGACAGCACGATTGGAAATTTTTTCTGCTATTTTCTCCACTGTTCCACAATAGCCTCATTAAATATCAGTAAATTTGAAAATATGATTAAATGCAGAAGGGATTCACGCTATATCGGCACTAATATCGGTATCGGTTGATTTTCGTCAGTTTTTAAAATGTTTTGTGTCGATCCGATGTGAACAAACAATATTTACTTTTATCTTGTGGCCGTCTGTTCCTGGTCATTTTTCCCAAAATAAATATAAAATTGTTTATTGGCATTAACAGCAATATTAATATTGGATTTTGCTATTGGCCCAAATTTTCACATCAATGCAAAGAAACCTGTTTTAAATGGGAATGTTTTTCAAGAATTAAGTGTTTTTAATGCTATGATTGAGTTTCCATGGAGTGCCATAGTTTCCAAAAAAAATTAATCATAATCTTCATCAATATCGCAATAATACCACAAAGTATTGTGACTGAATTCTCACCCACCCCTAACATGCAATAATGTATTTACAAAATAAAGAAAAATTCCTCTTGAATCCCTTTTTGTTTCTTTAAGAAAATAATATTAAAGTTAATGTTTTGCTGATGGAGTCAGTTGTTCCAGTATGAGCTGCAGCGTTGTATGAATGTGTCACCGATCCAAAAACGGGGCAAATCAACTAGCAGCAGTTGTCATCAGGACAGCACGGGAGAGCGTAGACGGACCCCGGGATTATCTAACGGTTTGCTGACGGACACCCAGATGGCACAGGGACCCCTCCCCTTGTGCCCTCGTGTGACTGACATCATCCAGCCAATTACATTGCCTCCGTTCTGCTGTCATACCAATTGGCTTCCACGCTCAGGGGAGAAGGTGCCAGTTAAAAATTGTCAGACACGCTGCATGTTTGAAATCTGTTTTCTTGGCAGTTCTGTGGAGCAGTGCTGGCCTGCTGGCCCCTTCAGCGAACCATTTATTCCATCTTCTTCAGACTGTTGGGGAAACAATTGGAATTGTTGTAAAGAAAATCGATGCAATAGAGATTTTCCTCTAAGCAGCTTCACATTGTTTTCAATTTTTATCGAACAGCACTGTTTTACTGTATATAAAAATACCACAAAAACCAAGTTTAGTTTTTATTTAACTTCTTTGTACCTCTTAGTCTAGATGTCTGTATAAAACCTGTCCAAATCTTCTTGTGAGTTACTGGCACTACTTATTGTCCCTAGCCATGCTTCAGTAGACCGTTTATTATTGGTTGACTTCACAGTTCAATCATAATTCTTCAGCCAAGCATTAGCTGTATCTCGATGCACATCAACCTCTCTGACTCCACTCTGATGTGCCTCATATTCAGCAATGTGTTCCAGATGAGGTATGAGTAAGTTGCTCCTCTCAGTGACCTTCTCTTTGCTCTAATAGCCATTGATTGTAAAGTTGAGGCAATTATTTTAAATGCATAGCAATTCCTTTGTTCTACTTGTGCACAAGGAGAAGTTCCACATCAGACTACTTTAAAGGTTTTGGTCAGAGTTCCTGACCGTAAACCCTAAAAGTGAAACTTGTCATGCTCATGTTATGTGGATGCCATTCTTTGTCGATGGGTCAACACTTTTTTTTTTTTTTTTAAGATTATTGACAGTAACATCATACATGATTTTTACATTACCAAATTAACTGTGCTTCTTTTCATTTGGTTTAACTGTAAAACAATACAGTTATTCTTATTTTTCATTGATTACACATTGATGCAGAATCATTACCATCAACACCAAGATGCATCTAAGAATCAGTAAAACGTACACAGATCTACACTTGGGTTAGTGCATGCTCATGAAAAAGCCACCTCACAAGGAAAAGATGTAAAAAAAAACACCCTGTTTTTTTATTTTATTCAACACGGCAAAAGTTTCATGAATCATAAACTGTCATGTAAGGTCTGTAATGACTGAGGAGTTTTAGTCCACATTTGATGTTTGTTCTTGTTTACATCTGATGTTTGTGTTTTTACAAGTAGAATACAGATTAGAAAAGTCTTTTTCTTTTTTTTTTAAGAATATCTGTAAAGTGTTGATTTATCCCGTTCAGGCTTGATTATTTTAAGTCTTTCACATTTAACGTAATTGGATATGGAAAAATTCTGGCAAAATTTCTTAAAGAAAAACATGAAACATTTGTTAACATCTGTGCCATTAGTATTCTTACTTTGATTACTAACAGTTTGTCTCACATTTTGCTTCCTTTCTCACTTGAAAATGAGAGCTTGGAAACATAGTCTGGGTGAGGGTGCTTATCTGGGACTCTTCATGGCAGTTTGCACTCATAAAGCAACTAGAAAGAAAACACTTTGTAACACAGAATTCACTTTACAGTGGAATCGATGATCTCATGGCTCGAGACCTTGTTACAACCCTATTATACATGCAGCTTAGTCCTTGTGACTGTCATCACTTGAGTGTGGTGTGATTTGTTGAAAGGCGTTTGAGATAAGAAGTGTTGGCAGTAGAGATTTAAATCCCAGATTTTTGAAGACTGCTCTTTTGTTCATGATCTTCTAGACTTATTATTCATTTTGTGTACTTTGCTTTGTATTACTGTAATGCTTCTGTAATCCTAAAACTAAGCCAAACATGTTCTCTTTTGAAATAGAAAAAAACTTGAAAACATTGCAGAATTTTGTGCACATGATGAGGATGGTTGCCTTGCTTTTGAAGGGTAGATATCAGGAAAAAGTTCTGCTTATATTATTGTAAAGCCCTGCTTAATACATGGGAAGCTCCCCAAAATTCAATCACTCATTTAGTTAGTTAGCATGTTAAACAGAAACGAGTTGATAACTAGTACAATTGGCACAGGAAAACCACATAGGAAATATGTACTGAATATATATTCCAACTGTGGCACATATCAATATGGCAGAGTTAATTTAGTTTCATGGTTTATAGCAGAAGATTAGTTGCAACTCCCTCTTGGAAAGTCATTCCTTCAATAATTGCTTTTTTCTTGATAGGCTACATAGTAAAAGAAGATGCTGAAAAACTTCGTACACTACATTGTATTTAAGAAAGTAGTCAACAGAGTCATTGGTTCATTATTTTTTCTATCTTCACTTCAATCTGAAGCTAAGGACGACAGGAAAGTTCGTCGTTCCCAATCACTTCACTCCTCTGCTTTCTTCTGTTTCCTGTATGGACTAGATTATAGCATACATAGTTCAGATTCCTGTTCTGACAAAAGAGAGCCAGGGCTATCTGCTGCTGGGCTGTCTCCTCTTTTACTGCTACTGTCTGCACAGGAGGAGTCGAGGCATTTTTGTCAGAACGTGGAGTTTGATGTTCATCTTGTATCACTCGCAGTCAATCACTCGCAGTCATCTTTGAGTCATGCCAGTTCCTTTGTGTCTATAAAGTGGCAGGATGTGCATCATGCTTGTTAGGAAACTACGGCTGTGACCTTAAGGGAAGAAAGCTTGACACACAGTTGTGGTAAAGCGAATCACTGTTAGCCTTATGACCAAGGAAGTGCTTAACCTATAGTTTCAAATCTGAGTTATCCTCTTACTTTACTGCAATGCAATATCCTTCAGACGTTTTTCCAACTAGAAATCCACTTGGATTAATTATTTAACTTTCACATTTCCTTTTTGTCGTCTTCTGTTATCTGCATTAATTTGTTAGTGCTGCTTTTTTTGCAGTCGATGCAGAGTCGACACTTTGTCCATCTGTTCCTAGCCTCCCAATGGCTTAGGGGACATATAATCCCCCCATATTCCCCTCAAAGACATTTACTATAAAACATCAGCAGGATTATTGAGTTCCATTAATTGCAGCTTAACATTGAGCATTAGCAGCAGGGTTGTGATAATTATTAACCAGGTACCATATTTCTGTTCCATAGAGGAACAAGTTGGAGCAACTTATTTAAGGCAGAATTACACTTAAAAAAGGATTTCATACTCTGTACAAATAAATTCACAGGATTACAATTTAAGTAATTTTGGTCATATGAGATACTGACTGAATAACAAATGAGCACAACTAGGGGTGAGCATTTATCATATCATTTATTGTACTGGATTTCTTATAAGGATTTTGATTTGTTGTCACAATGAATACCAATTAATGTTTACAACCCACCAAAACTGTCCTTATTGTCGGGGTTGATAGTTTACTATTTTCTCTGTTTGTTCAATAAAAGCATCAATAAATACCAATACATTTGAATATACACTCTCTGTACAACTTAATGATTCACTAAATGTGACCGGTGTCGTAAAGAAGCGCATTACAAATGGCAATGTTTTTCAAGAGTAGTATTTGTATTTGTAGGGCTATAATTGCTGTGACACACAGTCGTATAGTCACCTAGAAAATATGTAATGAATAGTTATCATCATCCCTTTTATTGTTATCACAATGGTACCAGTTTCTACTAATACAGTGAAGAGGGGAAGAAACGAAAGTGAAGAAGCCATATGGAAGTTTGGAGACAAAGATGGGATACAATTGACTTCATGTGGAGCAAAAACAAGAAAAATGGGCAATGGGTAATGTACATAAATAAATGATTGGGAATTCAGCAATCTGTTTTGTTTTATGATGTGCAAATACATGCAAACAGTTTTAGTTGTACTAGTAAGCATGTTCAAAAAATGAGATTTATTGCTAACCAAATGAAGGAGGGGCTTTCCTTAAGAGGCCACTATTGTGGATAGAGAGACAATATAGGAAATACGACAGTTTGCATTAAATGAGCGAGTAAACCTTTCGAGTACCGAGTTGGACCAGCCTTTAAACCTTCATACCTGACAGTTTTCGGTTCATATTGACGTGATGGCATGAGGCAGTTGCTGCAGATTTGTTGACTGCACATCTGTGACGCAAACCTCCGATTCCACCACATCCCGAAGGCGCGCTATTGGTTTGAGATGTATCGACAACACTGTCGTGTTCAAGAAATGGGTTTGAGATTAGTGGAGCTTGGCAACATGGTGGATTATTCTGCTGGAAGTAACCTTTAGAAAATGAGTACACTGTGATTGTAAAGGTCAGTAGCAAAGCCCAGGTAGGTTGTGGTGTGTTTGAGGTTTAGTTGATAAGGGGCTGAAAGTGTGCCTAGAAAGTATCCCTCATGCAATTATGCCTCCGACCTCAACCATGAATACAGGTCACAACGGATGACTGAATGTTGTTTATGCCAATTTTTCACCCTATTATTTGAATATTGCAGATGAGATTTAAGCTAATTAAACCAGGCACCTGTCTGATTGAATGGCAGCCTCAGTTTCCTGTTCTTGACTGACAGAAGTGGCATTTGGGTGCGTCTTTTACTGCCCATCTTCCTTTAAGGTTCGACAAGTTTTACATTCAGAGATGGCATTAACGAGCAACCAGTTTGCACATAATTCATTGCAATCCTGAGATTGCACAAAAAAATCCCAGTAGATCAGCATTTTCTAAAATACTGAGACCAGACCCAATTGCTTGGCACCGATAACCATGCAAGGTTCAAAGTTACTTGAAGCATTCTGATGGTTGGTTGGAACATCAGAGTCATCGCCACCTTATCTAGAAGCATAACTGTGTGATTGACGGATTTGTATGTGCAGACGGCTCTACCTAATCAAGCGCTTGGTGAGTGTAGTTTATTGAACTAGGGAGATTTTACGCTAAGGTCGTAACTTTCTCTATAGAGTTGTTTATAATTCAGTTTCTGTTGTCAACTCCGAGACTTCAGTATCAAAAATAATTTGGATATACATTATTAGATTTGAGATCCTTGTCGAAATCCTGATTAGACATTTTAGTGTGTGCCAGGTTCTATTTTCTTTTCTCATTTTCACAAACTGAACTATTAACCTACACTGGGCTTAAGTGCTTCTCTGCTCGCGTTGCCTGGCACACTTCAGGGGCCAAGCCCACACCGCCCCGCTGTGCTTGGACTGTACAGCTTATAATCCCTAGCTCCAACACGTGGCCAAATCTAGCCTGCATTCTCTTTCTTTGTGTGTATGTGTGCGCACATTTAGGCCGGTTTCTGTGTCTGTGTATGTGCGTGGCTGCCCAAGCTGAGCCTAATTCAGCCTGTCATATATAGGTTAACACTACTCCATAACTCACTCAGCCAATCAAAGGCGGGACATGGGAGGAGGGGGCCCAGTGGCCCTGGGGTCTGTGGCTGGGGTGACGACGGACATCACCAACGGGTTGGCTTACTGACCGGCCGTCTGGCCCAAGAGTTGTCTACCTTCCTGGCAATTGAACTGGCTTTGGCTGGTCATCCCTAATCTTTTTGTGTATTTAAAGTGTTAGGTTTACTGTATCAGCCGGATTAAGAAGGGCGGGTGGGGGTAATAAGCGTATTTTTGACAGCCGTTACTGCTGTAAGTCTCTGTATTTATTTGCCTACTAATCAAAGAGTGCGTCAGGCCGTCCTACGCTGGTTAGGGGCTGCATCCACAAAGCGATGTTTTGGTTGTGTTTCTGTGACCGTCATGTTGTCAGCTGACTGCAACGAGGATGAAGGAATGCCATTTTTCTCTCACACACCACATTACCCTGCTCGCCCTGATAGGATTATAGCCTCCTCTGTGATTTTAATTACTGAGTTAAACAGACCCCCCACAATGGGCTTCGAAAGGGGCTGTGTGTGTGAAGGGGGGAGATGGGGCAGTCACATGGGGGTTCATTTAGACCAGAATTAAAAGAACCCTGTGTTCTGCAATTAGCATAAATGTTTTTCTGTGTGTATTAGGGTGAAGGCTGGCCTAAGGCTAATTGACATATACAAAACTTAGCCTGTTGAATTAGGTAAAATGTTTAGTTGGTTTTTTTTATGTAAAACTTACATTCATGCCTTGTTTGGCATCTTAAATTTTAAGGCTTATTATATTTTTAGACTCCTGGTTATAAATCAAATACATGAAATATGTTGATGAATGTTCCACTTCCTACTAATAAAAGGAAGTGGAACATATAGCCTTTATTTAAAGGAATCGTGTTTCAGCATCTTGGCAGGTTTCTGGAAAGCAACAGTTCATTTTAGACCTTTATATATTTCTACATATAAAACATGTTTTCTATCTATATGAGCCACAAGCAGGCAATTGAGTAGAAACTGATTATACATTTCTACTCTGAGTTTTGAGAAAGTTAAATTTTTTATTTCTTTAAATAAGTAAATTATTATACATAGGATGGTACGACAGATCAGATGTCTATATGCAATATGATGCAAGTACATGCTTGACTTCACTTTTGCTGCCTCACTGCAAGCTTCCATCCATTCATAAACAATCTGACCCCCCACCTCCTTCTTCAGCTTTAAGAGGATAAATCAAGCATTTGACTCAAAATTAGGTTGTCATGTGGATATGTATTGTCTTTGAAGTTCATGTAAAAAAAATTAACGTGAAAAAATAGAACTTTACATTGATGTCGGTGTTATAAGAGTCTCCAAATTTTGAGTCAATAAATCTCATAAGTTATTGAGATCTGTTTCTCAAACACAGGAAGACCCCTGGTCAGCATCGTGGTCAACAGAAGATTTCTAACCAGAATAATTAAAAAGATAAAGCACATTGCTCGGGACATGATGGACACTTTTAATATCTCTTTGTAGCAAAATCAGCTTGTATTACTTTGTAGCGTCTTCCTTGAGTCTACATTTCTTCTCTAGATCTGAAACGATTTAATTTTTTTATTTTTTTTATTTTGCCTTTAAAAGTGTGTGGTTTGCTGTACATAATCATGTTTTTGAGTTTTCTCATTATGTTGTACCATATTTGAAAACGTATATAAAATAAAATTTAATTTTCTTGTCTTATATATAGAAATCCAAAAGCAACAGTGCAGAGGACCAACAAGAAAGTAAACAATGACCCTACACTGCGCATTCAGAACCTTTCTATTCTCATCAGGCAGATTAAAGCCTACTATCAGGTAAGACGCTTTTCTTTTACTTAATCAAAAGTTCAGTTTTCTTGCTTAGGTTAATATGTTTTTGTATTTCTCTGTACGTGTCACATTTTATGTGGTTTTGGTTCATAGTTTTCAACCAGTTAGCCCACAAATCAAATAAATTTCCCATCCAAGCTTTTGCTTGACTTACACATATTTTTATAGATCCACACAAGAACATACCCATAATTACTTGGCTGTATAAACAAAAAGATATTTGCAGATGTGAGTGCGTGTGATGTGGTATCCAGATTATCCAGAACTCAGATGGCTCCATAAATTTAAACTGACATCAGAAATGTAAAACACATTGATGCAGCAACATGTCTGCTGCTTACACTGACTCTCTTGCATTAATTTCAAATCTTAGCATCAGTGCAAGTGTCATCCCTCTCAACGAGTTGACACACTAATCTGGAATTTGAACGCAGCTAAACTTTCACAAGAAAAACTCAGAAGTGAAAGCAAGAAATGTGCTCAGTTTCCTCTAAGAAGGTTTTATCTTGTCATCAGCCTTTCTCTATTTCATAGGCTTGCATCAGCTCAGCAAGCTTCAAAACATGTTGGTTTTTGTTCACGCCGTGATTAATCTTCACTTGATCAGAAAGAACATAATTGCAGTTTCCCTCTCATCTCTGCTAAAATAAACTACGGAAGAGGAAATTTTAAGATGGGTTTCTGAAATAAGGATAAAACTTTGGTGAAATGATTTCAAGTAGAGCGCTTGCAGATATATGTGCTGCTACTTTTGAAACTAATCTTTTTATTTTGGTTTTGCTGTTTGGTCCTCGATTTGACATGAAAGAAAAGAAAATGTTAAAATGAATGTTTTATACCACTTCTACACTGAAGTTGCTTTTTCTTCTATATCAAGAGTCACTTAAAAAAAAGTCTATTTCAAAACGTACTCTGACTTGTCTGGAGATTACAAAAAAGGGTCAACGCACTAAGAATTTAGATGCACCTCTAAATTCAGGTCAGAAGAAATTCCTGTTTGCAGCAATGTCTTTCAGATTCTGTATCGAAAGGTAAATCTATGATTAAATTTGAAATGAGAGTGCTTAGGAAAAAAGGTTTTTTGTTTTTCTTTCAAGGTGGAATCGGCTTTGCCGGTACATGTAGAGATGGTATCAGTGAGGCGATGCGGGTTCCTACGAAGTCCAAAGTCTTTTTCAGCGTGCCAGTTGTCAGCTGGAATGGCGGATGCGATCTTGTTGGCTTGGTTTGTCGTTTTGTTTGTCCCGTTTCTGTACCGTCTTGACCAAAAAGCGCGATGCCAGTCAGTAATTTGCTATAACTTCTATGTAAAAGCAGCCATCACAGCAAAATGTTGCAATATGTATTTAACATGAGTCATCATTTTTGTTGGAATAGCTTGGCATCTCGGTGGATTGTGACCTAACAGGCTGTTGCGTCAGTGTGGTAAATTAAGGCAGTGATGTCAAAGTCTGGTCCTGGAGGGCCGGTGTCTTGCAGCTTTTAGGACACTGGTCCAGCAGAACTTAAGCAAATGAATAGATTACCACTCAACTTTAAAAATGTAAGGAAAAGTTTTTAGTTCAGCACAACTTATCAAAAGTAATCACTGGTTAGTTTTTTGTTCGCTGATTGGAAACATCCTGCTAATTACTCTTAGATTGTCTTTTGGAAACAGTCACTCTATTGTTTTGCTGATGATGTTAAAAGCTCCACTAGGCTGCTTCAAATTGCCAGCAGAATTAACCTTTATAAGTGGCTACTTGGGTTAAGACCTTCAAAGTCTGTGGAGGATGAGAGCAGGAAAGGTTAAAGGCATTAGCAAGGGTCAATGTTGTGACTCTGTAAGCTACAAGACAAGTTCAGTACAATTATATGATGGTAGCATTTGAAGGAGTCATAAAATGTTAGTTTTTGTGCACAACTGTTGAATTGTTACATTTGTGTTTTAATTTTAAGTCACTTTACCCTCTTAATAGGTTGCAACATATTCTGAAAAGATTTAGGGATTTTTCTCTTCTTATTGTAAATTGGCTGTATTGTTGTTAAAACAAACTGCTCTAGACTCAAATAAGTTTTTGAGTTCAGTAGCTGACTTAAGAATTTTGTCATTTATTGTTTGGGGGGGAGAAAAAATGAACAATTGGCATGTTAATTCTGCCCAATTAAATAATTAGTTTTGGTTCCTGTGTTTGATAAACGGCGGTGGAGAAATGTCTAAACATGTTATTGCTGAACTGGTGCCGTTTTCTCAACCATTCAGCTGTCAGGTTTGCATGGTTTTAGATTTAGGGGGACATTATGAACCAACAATGAAACTCTTGTTCATGTTTGACGTTTGATTAATCCTGCCTATTTGTGTCTGCATCGCCCTGTTGACCTCCGGGTCACACTATTGTTCTGCCACTTGTGTCTGTAGGCCCCTGCCTCACAGAGACCACCTATGGGGTTTAAATCCCTCGCTATGTGTTCATCCGCCCCATGATGGCATTCCAAAGACTTTATTGCTCCCTTAAGGTTTCTTGATTAAATGCAATTCATGTTTTATGCCAAAATGGAGGTAGAAGGCAAAAATTTTATTGAAACTTTTTTTTTTTTTGCTATTATTCTCTATTTATAGTCATATTTAGTAAAAACCAATTATAGATTTTATTGGTTTCATGTACTATAAACTTAAATGTGATGTATTCATTAGATGCAGGTGGAAAATTGTCATCATTAACAGAAACGACAGCTTAAAAACATCAGTCTGTGTAATTTCTATAAACTGTTTCACTTATTGACTTGAGTTACTGAAATAAATGACCTTCTCAATAATATTCTGATTATATGCATCTATGTCCTGCTTGTTATTTTTGAAATTACAATAAATCCAGCAGCAAAACAAATTCTGGGTGGAGAGCACACAAAGTGGATCAGATCAGTATTTTACCATTTCAATAGATTTGAGCAAAAATAAATAAATAAATAAAAAAAAATAGGGCTGCTTCATTATCAATGTTTACAGTATAAATATCACAAAGAGCTGGAAAGACTGTATATTCCAAATGTGTTGAGCTGTTAATGGGCTTTGTACACTGTGGTAGATGTCAATATTTAAAATTAATATTAATATCTGTATTGGGCCCAATATTGAAAACAGTTCTAGATCCAATATCAGTGGCTATGATGATGATCCATAAGGGCAGATCTGTTTAGTCTAATTCTATGCTTGGTGCATAGACTTGAGCGACATCGTGCTTTATTATTTATTTTACATCATATTTAGAATTCCTAATTGCATTTTCAGAACTATCTCAAAGGTTTGTTGCAGTTTTTTTTTTATGTTTGACCTAGGTAGTCAGTATATTGTTTTTGTCAGCATGCATTATACTCCTAATTTAACTGATTTAACAAATTAAAGTTGAGTTGTTTCTACATGTATGACCAAGCTGGTGAAGCAGTTGAAGTATTTAAGTATGCTGTATTGGTGCAGAGTTATCAAATGTATAATTTACTGCATTCATGTCTGTGTTTTTTGTTGTTTGGTTTTTTTTCTTTTATAAAGAAATGTTTTTATGGACTTCTTTTCTGTCTCAGATCGGTATCTGCTGATGGTAAATCTCAAACATCTCTGTCGGTATCGAATGTGAAGAAAGTGGATCTGTGCATCCCTAATTTATACAACCAAACATATTTTCAAACGGCATAATTTGTCTAAGTAAGATTATGTTTGTAAATGATGGAGCCAGTCGAGAAGCAGTTTGAAAGCCATACATTTTTAAAATCTCAGGACATAGGCCCATTTCTATTTACATTTGTTATTGTTTATGTTCTCTGTCAAATACGGACCGAAACCCCAGAGATCCAGGCAGAGTTATGATGCTCATCTGCTGTGGATGGTGGTACAACACATGCTGTGCAGATGGTGACACATTTTTCTTATTTTCATCTCCATCGTCTTAAACTTGAATTTTGTCATCACTTCCTCTACAAAAAACTCGTTCTTCTCTTTTCATAGGGATATCTGCAAAGCCAGACTCATTCTGTGCTTGTTCTAATGTATTTCCTTGTTCAATACTCTACTCTGCACTAAAAGAAAGCACTAATCAATTGCACAATTCCTTTTTAGTACTTAATTTTAATTAAAATGGGGGAGATAATGGAAAGTAATTCATTTTAAGATTTAGGCAAGTCAGCAGCACTTTGTAAATACCACCAAAATAAAATGCACTGATGTCAAAAGCTGTTTGACTTCATTAAATCTGAGCCTTTGCTAACTCCCTAAAGGATCTTCTGGTGTCGGGAGGAAACCTAATTCATTAAGTTTGTTGGACTCTTCTAGGCAGACAGTTGAGGACCTTTCCTGGGTCTGTTCTTTGTCCTTCATCTCCCCCTCCTCTTTCTTCCTCCCCTCATCTCTGTACTGTGTGTAATTTTATGAGCTTGTATTGAGAGCGTATGAGAGGAAGAGTGAAGGTTGACAAGAAATTCAATAATGACGGCTTACATTTCATAAAATGAGCTCTCTTGGGCTGAGCTGAGCGTGTTTCCACATCATGTGTCATTTTGGTGTAAAATCGTTTTTTTTTCTTTCCTCCCAGTTAAGATGTATTGTGTAGGAGGTCGTCTACGTCTAGACAGGCTCTACTCTTTGATTTCAGAATCTGGTAAACAGATCAAGACTGGGGGAGCTGTGACCTGCCTCCCCGTATAAATTGTATTGCGCTTTTTTTCCCCTTCCTTTTTCTTTTTTTAACGGAAGTTAAAATGCTCAAGTCCCATTTTCTGTAAGATGGGACACATTTTCATAAATTTCAGCACTATTTTGGAGCAGTGTATTAACGTTTACGGTTGCTTGGTCATTTTTCCTTTGATTTTTGCACGGCTTAGTCCGCTGAAGGGTTCGTAGCCTCAGTGGTTTGTCCAAATATATACTGGGCCTCTTTTTAATTTAGTGGCCTTGGTTTGGCATTCTCGGGCAGAATGTAGCACAGAGCCTAAGCCAGATAAACTCAAACTCAAATCTTTGAGCATTAACTAATGTTTTTTTCTCTCTCTCTCTAAGCTCCACTATGTGGTTTTTAAAGTTACTCTCAAAGACAATCTGGTCTCACTCACTGTCACAATTATCCATTCAGACTGACGCATGTCATCTTAACTTTTTGTCCTGTGTATAGCTGTACAGTTTGTGATCTGTGAAATGTTAAAACTTGCATACGTTTATCTCTTAGATGGTAACGTTTGTCTGTGGTCCAATCTTTGAAGCTGTAGATGTTATGGTTGAATCAAAAGCATGTCTGTCCTCTTTCCCATCTCTTCAGTCTGAGGTGTGGCATAACTGCTGGGGGCTGTGTTTTGACTATTAAACGGGTAACAGAGAACCCTTTTCATGCAAACTACATCTCGCCTTGAATCTCTGCAAGGATCAGTCTGAATATCGCATGGTGGCTTATGAAAACTGCTTGATGCTTCGTACTGGTTTACTATGTTGGCAGGATTGCAACTTGGCTGATAAATCTTGGTTAAACTTCAGTTTTAGACCCTTAATTTGTTTCAAATGCTTATAGACCCCTATTAAATTGCTGACGTTACCCTAGTCTAACCTTTTATTCAACATGTATTTTATTGCCGTATTTCACACGCCACAGTGTGCCGCATGTGCTGCAAAAGCCTGTCAGTTCCTTTTTTGACTTTCCAGCATCAGTAGTTAAACAAACCGGTTTATTAGGGCACAAGCTGACAGCTGCAGGCTAACTGCATGTCGTCATGCAAAGTCACATGCTAGTCTGAGTTTTTTTTGTTGTCAGCTAACTAGCTAGGGTTTTTCATATACTATATAGCTATACAGTATATGAATCTATCCTGGAAGTCTATTTATTTGTAGAAATAATAAGCAGATGATCATTTCTTCAGTGAGCATATATTTGCTTTGGTCCTGAATTTCAGCAAAGCAGCAAAGACCACAGTTTGATATAAAACCACGTTCATTTAATTAACTTTTAAGGCTTATAGTGTAGCAATGGATTTCAGTAGCCAGACCTACTGATGTGACCTTTTTATTTACTTACTTAATATTAAAACAATTAGCACAATAAGTCTGCATGAACTTAATCTCTACAGCTTGGTTATGAGAAGCAGCATACCTTCTTAGAAAATGTATTTGATATGACTTAAGCTGAATATTTAATGATACTGAATGATTTTCGGTCTGATTTAGTGAGAAGAGGATGACAAGTGGTCTCCTCTAACTTTTGCTACTTTAGCAGTAGATGGGACTTGGCAGAACTTCTAAATTATCTACAAGCTCGACTGAGGAGGACATTCTTTGGATTAGCTTGTCTTTTATGTTTTATTTCTTGTCAGAACACTTCATTGATTGAATCGAGATCCTGATCAAGGCATTTCTGAATCCTTTTATTAAATTCAACTTCCCATATAAAATGAATCCTGATTGACATTCCTAATAACATGCATTTCTAAATCAAGTGTTTTTTTTTTTGTTTTTTTTTTAAAAGAGATGCTTTAGAGAAGTACATTCAGTGATTCCTGGACTCATCTGTAGAATAATAGTACTATTTGTTCCACTGCATGTTTAGTTTGTTTAACTTTGGCACAAATTACGGCCCACGTATATCATCACGCAATCCCAGCCTTCACTTGGAGCTGAATATGTCTGCATGCAGTTAGTTTGTGTTTGTTTTGAAGCGGAATTAGTGGCAGTAATGATATGGCGCTGGTTCCCATATACTCAAATGGAACCATTTCACAGTAATAAGGGGAAACGTCAAGCTGGGTTCTTGTTTTGCTGAACAAATAATGAATGCCTGGAATATAAACTAAATCCCTTCATGTTGATTTCATTGATGATTTATATTCAGCCAAATGAATACGTTTGCATTCGGTCGACTGTTTACGTCTAACAACTACCGCTGCCTTCTCGGGAGCGAGTGTGTAACTAAAACATAAATAAAGGAAATCACGCTGCAGCACTAGCAACAAAGCAAGACTAAAGATTATCTGCCAGCTTTTTTTGAACATGGTTAAAATTGACCAATTATCTCTGTTCGTGTCTTTAGTTGTCAATTTGAGAACATCTGTGTGAAATGTAACCATCTGTTTGTAGTTTAAAGTTACAGTCACTGTTTGTGTTGGGTTCCATTCATGCCAATCAGGGTGCTAGCCAAATGCAGAGCCATGTGACTTGAGACTGAGTATTAAAGGCAAATATTTATTTATTTTTTTGGCTTCAAAGGTTTATTAAAATGTGTCATGCTAGAGAATACTAGCAGCCTTGACTTGGATAGATTGTGATTGTGTGAACTTTTCCAGCCAGTGTGAAGCGGAGCCCTTGGGTGATGGGTTGAATTTGGAGAGGTCAGGCTTCCCCTGCCCACCTGCCACAACCACTCCATTCGTTGTGCCTCAGGGCTGTGTTGTAAAACACATTTTCTTGCTAATAGATACCATAGAAATACAAAAGAAACTAGATACTAATGACCAGCTTCCTCCACCTCCTCGTGTAAAAGATCAGGTGCCCATCTGCCTTTTGGTTTCTCTCAAGTGAGAAACCTTTATCATATTGAATGATCTTATGAGAAATTTTAATTTGCCATTAAAGTAGAAAGTTTGTTGACTTGAGTTTTATTTTTTCTTTGTCACTTGATGCTATAATAGTGCAATTATTTAAATTAATTTAGTTGGTTTTTGGCAGCTGGTGTGTTTGTATATCTTTACCAGCTTACCCACCTCTTCTTGGAAGCGCCAGTTGGATTTCCTGTAGAGACCTGAAGTGATAATGGCTTGCTTCCTAAACCCTTTTTATAGTCCTGTTGAAAAAGCTTTCTTTGCATTGATTCACTTCAGGGGGATGCAGTGAGATCTTGTGTAAGTGCGATGACTTATCTGCGTTTGAATATGCATGTTTACATGAGAAAAAGCAGAAGGATGTTTCTTCCCTTTGCTGGTGGGGAAATAACCTTTTTGATCTCCTAATTGCTGCAGTCTGCAGTGGTCATGAGAGCTTACCGGTATGTGCGCACTTGTGTTTGTGTGTGCATATTTACTGTATCATGTGCAAGAGGCTCTCTAGCATGGGGAGAATAAATCCATCTCCTCGTTTCTATGGTAACTCTCAATGTCTGCAGAATGGGTGTGATTCAAGCTTTCAGGGTTCAGGCACACACACACACATACACTCGCTCATGGAGTAGTTGTACAATTAGTCCCCTGTTGAAGCGTTGCAGCTAGCGGAAGTTGTGCCTGGGTGGAGGGATGGAAAGGTGGTGGAGTTTGTTATGGAGGGCAAAACGGGCCAATAGAAACACAGCCACTTTGTAACCTTTCCACCCATCTGCATTTAAAATAATAAATAAGAATTGTATACACACTGCCATGTCTACTGAATTTAACATTAAACACAGCATGGCCCTTGCTTTATGCTGTTTGAATCTTTATATGACTAGATGTTCAAAATGAGAATCTCTTAATAATTCAGGTGTAGTTTGCCTCGGTTGTTTTTGTTGTAGAAGAAAAACAATGCCTCATCAGAATGGGATGGAGGATAATCAATGAGGTTTTCGTTATAATACAAAACCTATCTGCAGAGATGGACTGATCAAGATGCTGCATTCGTATCATTCACAGCTATTTTTCCCCTCACTTTCTGTAGATGAGCAGAATTTCCTGAGACGATAAATTTCCCCAAGCTAGCTTATTCCCATGCACACACGGAGTTGTGAATCAGCCCTTTAACCAGGACTTCATTTAATCAGTCTGTGTAAACATCTCTGTGGGTTGGAAGAGGATCCAGTGTTGAAAAGCCTTGAATGATGCAGGAATCAATAATACAGCAACGTTGTGTCAGGGTAGAGGGGGGGATGGGGTTTGACGGACGGAGGGACGGACGGATGGATGGATGTGGAAAGAGATGGTAACGGCGGTCCTGCAGTACTGGAGTGACACGTGATGGGTTTAGCACCTCACAAATTTTCCATATTACATTTTTATCTCCATTTTCACATGCTTCTCTCCAACACAAAGCACTGGCTGTTCCACACCCCCCTGGTGTGGCATTGACAGGATTAACTAGATAGAACATTGGAGAGACTGAAATATTGACCGAGCCAAAGACATCTCTGCAGTGACGGCCTCAGCAGAGCAGTACGCTTTCTATTTAAAAGCCTTAGTGTTTTCTCACATGCTCAGTGTGGTGGTTGTTATTCCCATTTCTGTCATGTTTTATGTATGAAATATAAGCTATTGCTAGATAAGCCAAGATCTATATTGGGTGTCTCTGCTTTGGCTTTTTTATTGCGACTAATCCTCACAGCATATTATCACCATTATCCAAGTCCAGACAGTTTGGTTTGTATCACTTTTAAGATGTAATGCCAAAGAGGAGTTGACTTTCACTTGATCTTATTGTTTTCTATCCATTCCTAGATCCTTAAAAAGTCCAGTCGTGTTAAAATTAACTTCTCCGTAAGGCTGAATTATAATTCTTTACACATTTTACACACCTTAGGTGTGAAGTGAAAATCTTTAATGGCAGAACTTTGAGGTGTCGGCACTGAATATTTTTCAGATACTAAGTAGACATCAAATCAGTGTTCCTCCTCTCCTGAGGCTTATGAAATCATATTTAGAAAATGTTTAAAGATGAAAGTAAAATTACCTGAGCTCTTTTTCAACACACCAATCGAATCAGTCTGCATATCACTCAAACAAGTGCAGCTGATTGAGCAGCGAAATAAGAGCAGTAGAACTGGATGTAGGCATTGGCAGTATGAGGGGTCTTGACCGTGACACATAGGATATTATGAAATTTCCTCAAATATTTAAAATAAAAATGTGTCTTAGGTGTTATTTATAACAGAAAAGCATAAATTATTTCAAATTTATCTGAACTGAATTGCTATTGGAAAGTAAGGTTCATAGTTTTGGCTTATTAACTGAATATTAACACGTTAAAATTGTAAGCGTACATTCTGCATAATGTGCAGCATGTTAATTAGCAGGTTGTCTTAAATAAAGAGAAAAATAAAGGGTTTAAGATAAGTGTTGTTTCACAGGATGCTAAGATGCTAGGCGTCTGCTCTTTGTTTCAGGATTATCTAACAGGTGTGTTCAAAAAGGATTTCTGACTCGGTGACAGATGTACATTTACTGTGGCGTGTTGTGACCAGCTGAAGTCTTATGTATTTGGTTAGTGACAGAAAGCACAGCTGTGTTCATATCATACTTTGCAAATACACGTTGCCAGAGAAGGGGGGCAGGTGTGTGTTGTTGCGACAGCTGTTTGGAGATTGTGTGTTACTTCTTCTCATGACAGTTTTTTTTTTTTTTTTTTTTGACAATGTTACACAGTTAGGAATGAGTAACTGTTGCCTCAAACTTTTTCACTTTTGATTCAAATCTTTGTTTTGTGTGTGGACGTGTACACGTGTGTGGGCGTGTGTGTGTGTGTGTGTGTGTGTGTGTCCAGCTGCTGCCATGACTTCATGGTCAGTTGGCTGTCAGACACACCAAATGTCTCTCTGTGAGACATAAACTGTGTCTGCCTATTTTGTGGTGATTATCCTGTCAGAAGCTTGTGGAGTCAATCTGTCTGAGTTTTCACACCTGATGGTGGTTTGAGACTAGAGCTTTCATATTTGAGTTATTATTGCCAGGATCATTGTTTTAATCACAGCTACATCTTTTCATCATCACAGTATTTGGTCGATGTAACATGTCGAGATAAATACTCAACATCAAGAGCTGCTGATGGGATTTTGATTGATGTCACATTTGCTTGTAGGTAAAAAGTAAACAATGAAATGTTCAAGGTGGTTGACTTATTTTAACTTTAAAGAAGGCAGGTTTGAATACAGCGCTCCTTTTTTGTTAGTTTTTTTTAGTTAGTTTTAGTTGCTTTTATAATCTTTGTATTTTGAGTTTATGTTGGAAAACTTTGTTCATGACCATTAGCAATGCAGAATGCTGATTTATATAATATATATATGCATGTCCATGTAATATATATTACATGGACATGCAAGTAAAGGTTTCACAATATCATATCATTTGGCTTTCTAGCAGAATATTAGAAGGACGTTTGGAATGCATATTTTTCAGGCGCATTTCCAATTTTCACAAAACCACTTTTCGTCACTACATAGATGATGGTGTGCAAAATATTCAGATTGTGTTAGAAGCATCGCAGTCATAATCCATGTTCCCTAAATCATTCAGAACTCCTCCTAAGTAACAATTTACTTATCTGGTTTATGTCTTCATTTGGATGACCTTTTAGTAGCAGCAGCAGCAGCTAATGAACAAAAAACAATAAAGATCTAAAAAAGAAAAAAAAAAGCAGCATTAAATATGTTTTTATAAGAATTTTTGTAAAGTTTAACTTTTACATTTATAATGTTTGTCTCATAAGCTTGATCTAAATTTAGTTTTTAACTTTTTCGCCACAGGAGAGTCTCCAGCAGTTGGTGATGATGCCTTTGCCAAACGTTCTGGTTCTGGGCCGGAACCCACTCTCTGGTGAGTAAAGTTTTTATTGACGGCACAATGACAGGATTTCACAGGTAAACTGTCTGAATAATGCTGTGGAGGTTTTATTTGAGTACTCCAAGGCAGTTCTCTGGTTCAGCAGTGCAGGTAGTGAGTGTAGTAGCAGTGCAAAATGAAGACGTGACACTTGCATAGCTTTTGTCTATTCATTAAAATAAAGCCACAGACTTGCTTTCAATAATCTGGTGCTTTGATGTTTTCTTCTTTGCCAGAGGATTTAATTTTACAGTTACTTCAATCTCTGTCTCCATATGTTTCTTAATGAGTGGATAATTCAGAAGTTATGTGTAACAATTGGACTTTATGTGGTAAATAATAGGACTAAAAGGAAAGTGAGGGGGGGGCGGGGGGAAGCTAATTCTGCCTTTGAGGTGATTGAAAACGGACAGTTTAATTGCTTGGCTTCGGGTTACCTTTGTCGGCTACTATGTACTTACTGCAGGGGTGCCACAGCAAGCCAAATCTGTGGAGCTCTTTGACCCGAAATGCTAAATTCATCCGATCAGTTTGTAGTACGCCTTTGACCCTCTGACTTAGTCACGCTATGTGATCCGTCTGACTGGCGTTAGGCAGCAGTGACGCAGTATCAAGTGCTCAGTGTCATGAAAACATGTTAAAGCAGTTTGACCTACTCAGCCTTTCTGCTACCTGATATCTCAATATGAAACCTTTGAGAACAAAAGTAAAAGCAGGTGGCTGTTGAAACTGATCATAAACCGAGTGTTAAAAGCTTTGTTAGATAAAAGGAGAACGCTGTGATTAAATTGTGTTTACCAGCCAGCGCAATCGTCAACAGAACGGTTCATTGACTTTGTTCATCAGTTCATCATCAGCCCTTCAAAACAGTGAGTTGTTCCATGCTCAACTCAGACTCTGATGAAAGATGTCTATGCATCTTTAAGCAAATAAAATGGCGTCTTAACCCTTGTCCTCCCTCGGCTTCCTTCGTCACACTTTCACCACGTCAGTCATTGGTATTTTGGGCTTTCAACACTCTTTATTCAGCTTTTCAATTTTCACTCACTCCCACCAGCGACAAAAGTAAATGATTCAACAATGGAAGCTGCAGGTAATGCACTCATGCTACACACCTGCGTCATGTTTTTGACTTCTTTTACAGCTGTTACATTTCTGGATACCATTTCAAATAAATGTCCAGGCAGTGTATCAAATGGGTTTTAAGACATTTTGAAAATGACATGACTTAATCGAACTCTATCTCTTCTTCCTGCTTTTTGAACAATTTGATTGCTTCTCTGTTGAGTCAGCAGTAGGAGCTGACAAATGTCATTTTTTTGTAAAATTCAATGATGTGACGTACCTCATTGTTCATCCATGTGAGCCTGCTGGTCATTTTTGGCTAGCTACTGAAGGTTATCTACTCTGCTGCATCCCACAATCCTTAGTGACGGAAGGGCATTTGGCTCACGCTCGCATTGTATGCCCAGTTGTGATGTCGGACCATGTTCACACCATAAACAAACCACTATAGAGCCTCAGAAACTGGTATTGTTCGGTAGAGTCCAAATTGTCTCTTCTCTAATTTGTACACTTTTTCTAAAAATGCTACTTCAGAAGATGATGCTATATTTTAAAGCTTTTCTACAGCCACTGAGTAGTCAAAGCCAAGCCAGGTCAGTGCTCTGCGTGAAGCCTCTACTGCAGTAGACGGGGGGGCAGACAGGAAGTATCAGATTCCTTAAAGACTTGCCTCTCCTTTACCTTTATCTTGTCAGATAATCGGTCAGACCAGGAGCGAATGAGGAGCGAGGGTTCGCTGGCTGCCAGCTGAAAGTCATCGGCCATGTGGCTTTTATTATGCTCCTGTTTGAGGGGGCTGGGGGACAGTGCTGAATGTGTGTGAGCACATGCATGTGTGCATTTGGTTGGCGATTGGGGGAAGGGTGTCCTTACCACAGTGAACTGTGGAAATGCACTGTATTACACCCTCCCGCCCCTCCCAAGGCTGTGAGTCTGAGCTAGCCTCAGCTGCCTTGCATAAACACGCACGGTGAGACACACACACTCCTTTGCTTGCAAGTACTGTTTAGTCAGTGTGAGTTCAGAACCCGTACATGCCAGATTACTCTTTGTTACTGTAAATCCAGAAACTTAATTGGTTACATTTCTTTTAAAATGTTCTTTCTTTTAAAAAACCTGACATCTTGAATGCTTTTAATAAGCATTTAAAAGGTGGTTGTTCTTGTTGTATATGCCTGGGCTGTAGCTGGCATCTTTCTCGTTTTCTTTCAAAAAGCACATTAGAAATCAACAATTCTAGGTGTTGCAGAAATCATTTGATAAAAAGAAAACTGTTAAAGTGACAACTGAATATTTTGAGGTCTTAATCACTCTCATGTGTCTCTTTAACACAGAATAGACAAGACGGAAGTCTCTCCAATAAACAGTGTTGTCTATGGCAACCATTGACTTTGATCATTGTACCTCATTTTCCATCGCACAAATAACCTAAAATAATCCAAAACTAAGATTGATCACTGTTTTTTCTCTCTCTCTCTCTGGGATGAAATTAATATTAGCCTGGAAATAATTGTGTCACCACTAGTAAAGAGGTCGGCTTATTCCCAATGACTATCTGTCACGGCTGAAGAAACGGTGCTGTAGCAATAAACTGCACATGCCCACAAACACGTTTTTCTTTTTTTTCTTTCTTCTCATCCTCCCTCCCTACATCCTCACAAACTGATTAACAATGGCACTGCAGAGTGAAGGGTTAGTCACTGTCCTTTTGACCTCCGTTTTCCTGCCAAGAGGATCAAAACAGGGTGGAAAGACAGGAGGTAAAAACGAAGGCTTAGTCCAGGTGGCGACACTGAAGGAGCAGCTCATGTGTAACGATGTTATGGGAAGAAAGGACGGGTGGGTGGATGTGTGCTGCAGAGAATACATGGATGAAATGAATGTATGAGCAGCAGCGGAAGAGGGATGCAGACCAGATGAGGTGTGAAGTGAGACAACGGAGCCTCCTTTAAGCCTTCAGCTTGTGCTGCTGGAGGGAGATTTCTTCTATTTTCAGCCTTGCCTCTCTGGCTCCCTGCTGCTGTTCTGTCTCTCACTTTATTTATCTTCTTTTTTTAAGCTTGTGATACTTTTCCTCCTCCTGTCTCTGTTTGCTTTTATCTCGCCTTTTGCCTGCTTCTCTCTCTTGTTCCCCCTTTCAAACCCCATAAATTATTTATCCAGTGGGGTTCCTTATCTCTCCCGAGTAGCTCCAGTAGATTTGCTGGTCTAAATCCCTTCACTGACTATAATAGGTTTTTATGGTTTTTAATAGAGGGTTTTTAAGCTCTATAGGTTTGGGAAGTTTTACTTGTTGCTGCTCTTCTAGACCCAAATCTGCACAAATTGTATTTTATATGGAACATATTTTATTTCATGTCATAAATAAGGTATTGGTGTAATTGGCTTTACATATTTACTTAAAATATTTGGAAACTAACTAGTTTTACAAGCTATTCACTTTGTGTTTATCATCAATATCTGTTGAGTTCAAGTTTGAGCTGCGTAACTACTCCAGATTTTGAGCTAATCCCGGAGTCCTTTGATTTGGTTAAATAGAAAAGTTCCAACTTTTAACATGGTAACAATTATTTAGCTGCTTTTAAATGAACATTAAAGTTCTTTCTTCAGCTATGTTTTTTACAACGCAAAACAAATGCAAATTATCAGGAAAAAGTAAAATGAAGACAACTTTGAAGCATTCGGACAAAGATAAATACGCCAAAATCATGTTTTCTTAATTGTATTTTGAACCGGATGGAGAAAAAAAATGTTCCATGTATACATGGAATGAATTATCTAATGACCAAATCTGTTTGTTTTTTTTTGTTTTTGTTTTTATTACTATCCAACCAAACACAATTTCAGTTTTTCTTTTCTGGTATTTGTTTGGAATATGCCAAAACTTTAACACAAACCTGCCTCACAAAGAATAGTGTGAATCGATCAGTATCTGTCATGTTTCCTGTTAAGCAGCAACCCTGTTCTTCCAATGTCAGCTCTGGTTGATGCACCTCATATCCATGTTGTGCAGATAAACTTGCTGGGAGCGTGCCTGGAGGCACAAACGCGCCATCCTTTTACAAACAATAAGTAAAGAGAGACGAAAACGAGAAATTACTCGTCTGTGATATCTGGTGATTTTTCGTCTCTTGATTCAGTTTTATTACAGTAAACTATAAAAGACAATAATTGCCAATCGATCTCTGTCAGATTTATTGTCTTATAAGACGGTTTAGGAGAAAGTTGTGCCCCTCTAGACGAAATGCATTTTGTTTACATTAGCATGCATTGATTAAAACATGAGTAGGTGATATAAACATGTCCCTAAGCTTGCTACAGAAAGGGAATTTATCTGTTAAAAATCAGCTAAAATATTTCTCATCTCAGAGTTTGTTGTTATTCATAAAGCATAAAATCTCAAAAACGTTTCATCTCAAGGCACTAAATTAAAAAAAACTTCAACTCGTGTTGAGGATTACACATCCCATAGGTTTGTTCCCATAGGTTCACAAAGCTTCTTGCAGTAAAGTAAACATTTGTCTATGTGACAATTTTGCATTCATTTTTTTTGTCTACATTAGAAATTACTTTGTTGTTTTGACTAAGACTGTAAAAATAAAGCTTGAGTGAGAAATTTTCATTCCTTCACTTACTATGTCATATCCACATCCACAGTCCCAACTAGAGTATGTTGATGTCCTCATTTGACCCTTAAAATGTCTAAATATTAACTTATGTTCTCCTTCATGAAGCTGTTGTCTGACCCAAGCTAGAAAGCTTTTCTCAGAATTACTGAGAAACTTAATGCATTTCTTGATTGGCAGAATTATGGAAATTACAGCTATTCT
The DNA here is from genome assembly GCF_000485575.1 of Poecilia formosa. Taxonomy (NCBI): domain Eukaryota; kingdom Metazoa; phylum Chordata; class Actinopteri; order Cyprinodontiformes; family Poeciliidae; genus Poecilia; species Poecilia formosa. The sequence continues at coordinate 2,052,168 of NW_006799979.1, read as the reverse complement.
CTTACAGACATTCCCACTTCTTTATCTCAGTGGAAGTTAAAAGCAGAATGAAATGCAGATGGAGACTAAATGCCGTGAGATTGGATTACCAACTACTTCCTCACGTTGCGACTGTTTTATTCAGAGACAGATTTCTTTGGATCATTTAGTTTTATTTCAGTAGTGTTTGTAACCGGTATATATATTGACCTTTTTTATGTAAAAATTACATTTTATACTATCCCTCCTGAGTGCATGCACCTATGTTGTCAATAAGGCCATTGCTTTGGGTTGAATTATTGATTCAGAGGTTATTGCTTAGCGTATTCTGTAAATTAGATGGATAGATCATGAAGAAACAACTGAGAGTGTCATTATTATTCTCCTGTCCAGGATTACCTTTTTTTTTACTCCCCAGTGGCTAGTAATCTTAATTTTAAGAACTGCAAATACAGTATAGACCTTATATTCTGCTTTCCTATTTTTGTCTCGCCCAGTGCTGATGAGTGGCCTCATAAACCCAGAAGCAAGCAGGCCACCCTGCACAGAGAACTTGCTGTCACTAAGCTGGATTTATTGTCATTAGAGCCGGAACAGCATTGGCACTCAGTGCTCCATTCGTCACATCATGACTTGGCTTATCACTTAACACACACACATGCACACACATGAAGAGCAATTCAAACAGAGGAAGCATGCAGTGCTTTTTACAGCCACAGACACATAAATTACTAATTACTTATTGTATACCACTAAATCACTCTCACGCACACACGTTTGTGTTTCTACCTACCCATATTAGGACATTGTATTCACTTCCATTTATTTTAGTAACTGCTTTCATACGTACCCCAACAATTACTCTAACCATTTATAGCTCTGAAAATGCAGGGTTCGCCCCATTAGAACCAAGCTTTGGTCCCCCTAAGGCCCTTTGGTCTTCAGATGGTTTGTGTACCAGGAAGTGTCTGAAATGGGCAACATAACAGAGCAGACAAGCTGTTATTCTATACCAGGGTGTCCACATCCTTAAAGTATTCACATTCATGTATCTAAAATTAAGACCTTAAATATCTTAAATTCATTTTAGAAAAAGGTTAGTCTTATGTTAATTGCAGGTTTAAATTTTATTTAATCTAGTATATTCTGTGTATTGAATTTTTCTGTCAGGCAAAAGTTTGAGTCACACACAGACATCTTTATCGCATTCTGTGACTCTATGGTTGAGTCTGCTGGTAGCTAGCTGCTAATACCCTTGCTAGCTAGCTCGCTAGCTATCTAGCTAGCTTTTTTTTTGTCTATCCTGACTAAGAGCAAATTCCTTGCTAGTTAGTTCATAGATTTTTGTTGAATAAAAGATATAGGTCATAAATTCCATCCATAGTGGTCTTACAAACGTGTTAAAATGCTGCATTTGAGTTGGAGAAACCTGCAGAAACCTTGTACACTAAATCGGTACACACCCACACACACACACACACACACACCACCTGCTTTGCTGTTGTGCAGCTTCAAATCCCCAGATGAGCTCAGGCCTGTTGAGTAGGCAGACAGCTGTTTGTAGGTTACAGCGGTTTCTGACAATATGCCCCGACATGTGGATGAGAGCTGGGAGTTTATCCGGCCAGCCAGCTACTCTGTGGAAAACCTTGTGGCTCTGTATCTGGAGGGAAGGATTTATAGAGGGGGAAATTGTAACAAGCCTGGAATTTAGCTAATTGGAATTCGATGTGGGAAAGATGGGAGCTTGATTCTGTCTTTATAGGCAGAGGTCCAACTAGGATCTTCTAAATCTAGATTTTAACTGAAGTATGTTGCATTTTTTCACATAAGTGAGCATACATCTGTTTAGGAAAAATAAGCCTTAAAATTGATCCGTAACTGGAACTAAGAAATTGTTGGGGTTTCTTGTGGGAAAACACTTGGTTTTGCAGCATACATTTAGTATTTTTTCTCCATGTAGAGGAAATATGTATATAAAGTTTGTATTTGCTTCTAAATGTTGTTTGCAATGCAAGCTGGGGATGGATTTCACTTCATTTGATGCATTCAGATATTTTACAGAAATATGTGTGCCAGTTTATTAATTCACAAGCTGTCAGAATTGCTGGTAAATAGTTTATAAAATTGCGACTTTCACTGCATTCTATTATGTGTGGCGGCCATATTGGATAAGTCATCTGAGGATGCACATTGAGCTCTGACTGGAAAAAAAGGATTGCAGTCACTATTAGTCGATTTCTGAAGGTAAATGGTTGCACTGGTTGGCATGCAACACTTTTCAGATTATTCCTAAAAGCGGATATATACATTTTTTCTTGTTCTTCAAAATTGGACTAAATAAAATGACAGAAAAATATATCGAAATTTGAAGTTTTAACATGACCAGAGGTGAGGAGTACTTTTACAAAACATTGTACCTTTTAATGGAAATGTCTGATTTATTACATGTAGTTTTATATGTGGAAATATTTGCCCCTCCCCTCCTTTCTTTTTTTTTTTCTTTTAACCTTTGTCCCAATATTTCTTTTTATTAATTTTTTATTTTTTTTTAGAACAAGGCCTGGAGGAGATGAGGAAGATGTTGCTGCTGCTTTTAGGATGTGCTGTTCAGGTAAGAGCACACTTAGTCTACTTGAATGCTGTCAACATGTCTAACCTTTTATTTAACTTGTCACTTACAAACCGACTCAGACATGTGGTGTCGGTAAATTTCTTACCAGTCTGTTGACCTTTCACCGGCTTTTTAGTTGTTCTTGATGTCTCAACACTTCAGCTGTAGCTAAAATTGTCCCTGAATGAACTTTGGATCCTCATCCTGTAGAGCTAACTTATCATTGTTTGTGACTTGTTTTACATCATTATTATAATATTTTCTTTTTACCTCAGATTTTGGTGTGACTTTGTGCTCTTCAAACACTCCACTCTCCAACTTATGTAACACCTTAATATAAACCCCGCTTCTGCTCTTTCTGCTGGAAATCGGACAATCTCCTAACATTTTACTTCTCCATTTACAGTGTGAGAAGAAAGAAGAATACATTGAACGTATCCAGACTCTGGATTTTGACACCAAAGCCGCAATAGCATCTCACATTCAAGAGGTGTTTTCTCTCTTTGACTAACATCAAGCTGTAGTAATATTAGCGTGACGTAGTGACCGTTTACTACCATTTACCATTTTGTCCTGGTTTCAGGTGACCCATAACCAGGAGAACGTGGTGGACCTGCAGTGGTTGGAAAATGGAGAAATGCCCCCTGAGGATTTGGACAGCCTGTCGAGAAACCTGGCTTTCCACCTCAAACGTCTGGTGGATGAAAGGGACACACAGCTGGAGGTAATGGTGTGATTTATTAAGCCCATTTATCTTGTTCCATGTTTTTACAAGAAGATACGCGACTGAAGTTTTTTCTAGCACGGTCATGTGGAAACTTTTCCTTTTTTGTTGTTGCCACAAAAGAGCAGCCTCAGGAAGGAAGGGCTGAGACTGTTAACTGTCATTTGGTGTGTGTGTGTGTGTGTGTGTTGTGACTACACGCAGCATTAAATGAGTTTTCAAGCCATGGGGTGCAGATTCCTATTGCTGATAGCAGATTTTGTGTGTGGGTGCATGCGAGGGGTTCTAATGGCCTCCAGATTATCATAGAATCATCCAGCCGCTTTCAATTAAAATCCCATTTCCTGTTGAGGGCAGTAGATTGAAATAGGCTTGGTGTGGGGCCTCTGTGTAACTTTTCTAACTTTGCCTGCCAGTGACTTCCCAAATATTAAAACTCATCTTTAAGTATCTTGTGTTTCCTTTCTTTCTTGAACTGCAGTGTAGCACAGCTTCACCTGTCCACTTTTTCTTTCCATCCTTCCTGCATTCAGACGATCGTGGAGCTCACCCAGGAGAGAGACTGTGTGCAGCTCTCTCCCCTGGCTCCCATCGCCACCCAGTCCCCTGGTGACTCTCCCAGCATGAGGAGGACTGAGAGTCGACAGCACCTCTCGGTGGAGTTGGCCGATGCCAAGGCCAAAATCAGACGCCTTCGACAGGAACTGTGAGTGCCGTTGTCCTCCTATCAGCTTGATCAACAATTATTTCAATGGGGCGTGTAAATAGGCTTTTGGTAGTGGAGTCAAATGGGTTCCAGAGCTGAATGTGATTTTTATGTAGATATTACGAGGCTACTTAATAATGTGTGTGTGTATATGTATGTGTGTGTGTGTGGGTAATTTTGAAGAAACTGTGGCACAGTGTTGCACAAACAGCTTTTTCTTAGTTTTTGCTCTCAACAGATTTCTCAACCATTTTTAAGCTGGTGCTCCTGCTGCAGTCATTATGGGAACACCTTCCATCTTTTTCACATATACATATGCAAACCAAAAATCTGCTGTGATATTTTCTGTCTGTTTCTCCATGTACCAAAGTAAAATACAAAGCAGACTTATGAATACAAATGGGGGTTTTTTGTCCGTAATTTGAAACAGGCCTCAAGTCTTGGAGAAATCATCATCATTGTCTCTCTGTATATAGCAAGATTGTGTATTTTGTTAACTTTTCCAAAACAAAGCCGTGTGTTTTTATGTGTGTGCGAGCAGAATGAAAGCCTAAATTAAGGCCATTGTAATTCAGATATGCGCAGGTCAGTCTGTTTGGTCAAAGGAAGGGGCTGAACAATTTTACTCGAAACAACCCAAAACAAGTTTATCTGCATCAACAGGTGACTTATTGACATTGTTACTATTTATTTCAGTTGCTTTAAATTCAAATACAAAACCGCAACCATCAAGATGATTTAATATTTTGGTTCATTGTTCTTTTTTTTTTTTTTTTTTTTTTTTTTTTTTTCGTGGCATCTGTAATGGAAAGTTGTTGTACCATGAAGTGTACAAAGAAAAAAAACCTGTCAATTTATAGAATCTGGTCACATGACTGCTCTTTCATCTCTTTAGACAAGAAGTATGATTGTCATAAACATCTTATGTAGCTAAATTAGATTTTATTTACCATAATAGATATATTTATCGACATCGGTCAGTTCCAGGGAGTTGCAAAGTGTTTTTAATCTGCCACATGGTCAAAATCCCACAGCTGCAGTTGATGATGCAGCTTTAAATGCGAAAGCCTCATCCTGCACAGATGCAGCTTGTTTTCAGAAAGCGGAAGAAACTGTGCCAGCTGAATACGTAATGTGACGGCCTCGCTAATCTTCCATACAGCAGTTGACAGGTGCTTGTAATTTTCAAGAAACGGATTGTGTGAGAACGAGGCAAAACTGCAGAGAATCGGAGCGTTAATGGGTTTAAAAAAAAAGGTCGAAGGGGGTGACTTCCCGTGCCACGATTGTTTAACTTCCCAGATAACTGTCTGAGGAAACAGAAGGTGAATGAGTGGAGAGAAAACAATGAGAGAGGGAGAGAATAGGATTCCTTTCCTTATTGAGATGCGCTAGGAGACTCCAGAGAGCTGTAATCAAATGGGCCATCAGATGTTCAGCGGACCAGTTTCATGCAAACACATGCACAGACTGAGCAGCATCTCAGGAATGCAGTCGTTTTCTCCCAATGCAGTGCGACACTTTTTCTCCCGAGAGCTGAGCCTGGAGAACTTGCACACACACACTCGCAGACATATTGCGTGTTCATATCTTCACAAGGATTTTGCATCGATTTCCATTATTATTATTATTCCATTATTACTATTATTATTTTATTGTTTGTATTCTGTAGCCTTTCCCTGATCCTAAACCTAACCTAAAGTCTATACCTAACCCAAAAATGGCACTTCTTCTTGACTTTTACAAAGTGCCTTATTTCACTTCTTTCCACACATGTAGCCTTGTAGTGTTGATGTAGGAAAAAAAACACGCTGCGGTTTTTGAAGAATTAAAAATACAGAATTCACCTTGTGAACTCTTTACTTGTCAGGTCTGACTTGTTTCTTCCTCCGAGTAAAGGAGGATGAAGCGTTGTTGCCTCAGGGGAATATTTGCTGTGTGTTCAGCATGGTTGTAGTCACAGGAGGTTTTCAGGTGCTTGAGCTAGTTCTGCTTTTCTTTGGGGTTTTTGAGAAACGAGACGACAGAAATCAAAATTTCTCACTTATGTAAGCACACACTTAGGCTGGTTTGGCGTTCAGTGGTGTTTGTCCATCAACTTAGGACTTGCCAATATTGCACAGTACTTAATTTATAGTGGGATATCAACTGTTTTTTAAAATATTATTTAAATCTGTGCATATGTGGAACATTTAGGTTTAAAACTAACCAACTTTAGAAAGTAGCATGAAAGCAAAATATAAGGACTCCCATCTATTACTAAAGTCTGCTTTTTTGGGGGGACATTAAGGTTTCTCTCTCAGCTACACTGACGGCATAGGAAAAGAGGCAGACTGAAGCAAAGGTTTACCTCAGCATTTTTCTAAAGGAAATTAATGTAGCTAGCCCTACATTAAATGACTCAACCTACCCAACTTAAACATCACTGATACTGAGAAAAATCATAGACGGTGCACTTCCACACTGCCTGTGTTATTTAACAAACCATAAATACCATGTTAGCATTTATAGCCCCTACGAATGACCACACATGGTGGTATGTCAAGACGACGTTTCCTTACAGGTGATGCGTTCAAGAACAATTTGCACAAGTTATGTAGATATCAAAACAACTCCAAAGTATGCTTTTTTATTATTTATTTTTTTTTTTATTTCAAAGTCTAATTAAACAGCTTTTTATGTTTTTTAGCGTGGGATTATTCTTGTACAATGATTTTATTAGTGGACTAAATCACACCAAGTCTCCACTCAGTTCTACACTAACCACTTTTTTGAAATGCTTGAACATCATATTGATAAAATCATGTTTTCAAAAATTCTTTGCAAAAAACAAAAACAAAAAAACTTTAGTTTTTTTTAATTAAGTCACTGAAAACATAGCAAGCCATGGCTTTAAACCAACCTACCAAACCAGGATTTTATCTGCTTTTATCTCTGCTTTTATGAAATGTTGGATTTTTTTCTCCTCCTTTTTTGCGCTTTTATAGTCTATATGCCCTGAATCAGACGTGTTGTCGTAAGTTAAAAACAAATGATTACTCATAGCACCACTTCTGTTGTGACACATAATTCCCATTTCCTCACATCACAAAAATGTTTGTGCAGATTTTGTTTACTGTAACTTTTCTATGAAACTACCCAAAGGCTATTGTTATAGAATACAGCTTTAAAGTACTGAATGAGAATAAGCACAAAAGGAATTTCCTAACTGGACTGATGTCTTCATAAGTACCTCCTTTAAGAAAAAAACAAAAAAAAAATACAGAAAACAAATGGCATATTGTTTTTGTTGCAGTTCTCGTATGCCATTTCTGTACTCTACTTTTGTTTATGCTGGTTCTCCTTTGCAGGGAGGAAAAAAGCGAGCAGCTTCTGGACACCAGGCAGGAGCTGGAGAACATGGAGGTGGAGCTGAAGAGAATCCAGCAGGAGGTAAAGTTACCAATCACAGCTCTATGCTGTGCGGTTTACAAATATTCGAATGACCTCACTTCTCCTCCACCTGGTTTTCTCTTCCTTAGCGCTCGGTTTCTAAATTGATGCCTGGCTGTAATTAGCTAGTGAGTGACTTAGCTCATTAGAGGGTGCTCAAACTATTTTTAGTCTGGCTGCAGATTCTCCTGGCTTTTGATGCAATTGTTTACCAAAAAAAAAAAAAAAACAGCTTGGGGCATTGTGGAGAAATGCGAGTACATATGCTTTTTGTTAAACTGATGATGTGCAGAAGCTATTCTGTTCATTGGTGTTTTTTGTTCTCAAATACTCCACAAATTATATAATATAAACACATTAAAGCCATTGTTTCAGTATGTTTGGTTTTGTGTTTGTGCGATTTAAGCACTTCATTGAACTTTTCTACTTTTGTTTATGCTCCATAAACAAATTTATGTACTCCTGCAGAGCTATCAGCTGCTGTCCGACGCTCGCTCGGCTCGGGCCTACCGCGATGAGCTGGACGCACTCCGAGAAAAAGCCATACGTGTCGACAAACTGGAGAGCGAGCTCTGCCGGTACAAGGAGAGACTTCATGACATTGACTTCTACAAGGCCAGAGTCGAGGTAAACGGCTGCAAAAACGGAATAAAGACCATTTTAACTTTGGGGGGCAGTAAAAAAGTTTTACATGTTCAGCATCTTTCAGCCTGTGTTATATTCGTCTGTCCGTATGTCAGTTTATTCACATCAGCCATCTCATTTGTTTGCCTAACCATCAATCTGTCTACCAGTCTGTTCCATATTCATGAAATGGTGAATCTGCTGTACCATCCATCTTTGTCTGTCGATCCGTCTTTCCATCTATTCATCCAATCTGATTTCTGTACAAATATTAGCCTTAAGTTTCTTGTCAACTTTTGTATTTATTTTTCAAAATCATCTTGAAAGTATTGAGAGGAATGGAGTTCATACAATACAGTTTGACCATGCAGTTCATTTGGATACAAATAACAGTTTTTTTTTTTTTTCTTAATTTATATTGCAAATATACATTGGCCCTAAAAGTTGGGCTTAGTTAGGTCTTTTGCATGCTGCTGCAGTTTTCTCCTCTGTGTTAGACTTGCGTTCTTAATGTTTTTATAGGAGCTAAAGGAGGACAACCAGATTTTGCTAGAAACAAAGACGATGTTGGAGGAGCAGCTGGATTCCACCAGGACGCGGTCCGACAAACTACACCTTCTGGAGAAAGAGAACCTCCAGCTCAAGTCCAAGATGCATGATCTGGAGATGGTATAGTCATGCTTTCTGGGTGTAATCTGGGACAGAAATTGCAGTAGCAACATGTATAGCAACGATATTTGTTGAACTGATCTCCAGGAGCGGGACCTTGACCGGAAGCGAATGGAGGAGCTGTTGGAGGAGAATCTCGTGTTGGAGATGGCCCAGAAACAGAGCATGGACGAGTCGCTGCACCTGGGCTGGGAGCTGGAGCAATTATCAAAGACACCAGAGCTGACTGATGGTGAGAAAAAAAGGCAACAATATCTGTTACTAAAATTATCATTAGTGACAATCATATTATTTACCAGATTGGTGATTATTCCAACGATTAATCAATTATTCGGATGATTAATCGACTCTTCCAACTATTAACCAATTATTCCAACGATTAATTGGATAAGAAAATAGCACATTCTGCTGATTTTTCATTTAACCACTTAAGCTTTTTTGTACCATAGAGGTACATTAAGATATGAAAATAAGCATTTTAAATAAACTTATACATTTAGCATCAGCTTTTTCTGCTTGACTTTGACATTGTTGCAGTGTAGGGCTGATATGTTGTATTTATAATTAACTGATCAAAATAATTTATCTTTTTTTTTCTTTTAGAGAATTTATTTGTACATTTGTCCTTTTTTGGAGTCTCTCTCCCTCTCTCTCTCTCTCTCTCTCTCTTTGTGTGTATATGTGTGTGTATGTATATGTATGTATGTATATGTGTGTGTGTATATATATATATATATATAGAAAACTTACTCGATAACTTACTTTTTTTGGAGTCTCTATGCTAGTTAATGATCAATCAATTATTAAATCACTTGATGATTAATTCAATAATTGATTAATCACAATTAATCGTTTTAACTTTAGTAACAGAGAGCATATAAAGAATGGGAAAATAAAGAATAAGTCATTCACTTAAAAAGTTAAGCTGCTAACAGACACTGAAGAGTTCACTCTACTGGAAGCTGCAGACAGGCGATGGACCAGGCCTTGGTCTTTGGCCCTTAATCTTGGCATCGTCCCTCCAGGCTCTGTCTGTATGTGCCAGCCTCCACAGGGTTTTCTTTCCACTTGGTTAAGATCTGTGCTGTAATTAATATTCAGTGACTCCTGAAAGATAAGCTGTGGAGTTGGATAATAAGAGCTGTTAATAGGTTTAGCAAGCCCAGGATCTGGATAAAGACTCTGTGAAGGTGGATGTTTGTCAAAGCATGCTTTAGTGGAATTACAGTCTCTCAAGATTTAATCTGAGTTATTGATATTTAGTAGTAATGAGGCAAAAGACATGATGCATCTTGTATTTTGCAAAGACATTGAAGTTCTGTCTTTATTTTAGCCCCGCAGAAGTCTTTGGGCGAGGAGGTGAATGAGCTGACCTCCAGTCGCCTGTTAAAGCTGGAGAAAGAAAATCAAGCTCTGCTGAAGAAGGTGGAGGAACTCAAAGGGACAGCCAGTCAGGACAACACAGCTAAACTGACCAAAGCCAATCAAGAAAACCAGAAACTTAACCAGAAAGTAAGCCTTAATTTCTTTGATTCTTAAAACAGACTCATTTCGGGATTTGTGATGTTTTTATTTCTAGAACATCTTTAATTCTCTCTTCTTCAGCAGCAAAACCAACATGCTACACCAGCACTCCCTGCATAATGTACATGCCTCCTCTTCACTGTAGACCTTTAGATCACAGTGACACAGAGAAAGTAAAACTGGGCAAGGATAAAGAGGGGCGGATAGGAGGATGAAAGCAAAGCTGTAAATCCACATGGTTTAACTGCCTTTAACTCTGGAACACCCTGTGCTAAAAGACGTTTCGCAGCTATTTTCAGAAACATAAGATTCTCTGTGTGCCCTCCGAACAAAAAAACATACCACTAAGTTCATCTCCCTCAAAGGGAAAATCCACCCTGTGGAATTTCTAAGCGACTTTAAAAACTTAATCCAAGATGCGTTTAAATTTGAAGCAGCTATTGGGATTTGTGTAGCTCACAAATAAGCATATTTCATTTCATTGTAGTTTCACTATGAATTTAATTCATACAGAATGGGGTATTATTTTAAACAGTTCTTCTATTTGTATCGCAATCATTTTATGGTTAAAAATGACATGTGGATACTTTTTCTGTGCTTAAAGTTAAGTGCCAAATAAAAAAATACTTTTGAAGTACCAAAAATTCAGGATTTGTTTCAACAGATTAAAATTATTTTAAATTACTTTTGTATTAGTGTATATATACAATACAGATAAAAGGCTCTTATTTATTGCAGTTGGAGCGACTGGAGAATGAACTAATGGTGGATAGGGAGTCGCTCCGTAGTGCCGAGTCACTGAGTACGGACCTGATGAAGGAAAAGGCTTTGTTGGAGAAGACTCTGGAGACACTCAGGGAAAACTCAGAGAGACAGGTGGGCATGCAAACACGCACTCAGTGCTGTTCAGAAGCCATTTTGTAATTGTTCGGAACAGTCTGATTGTTATCCGTTAAAACTGTGACACATCTAGCTGATTAAAGAGTGACTTCAAGGCTTTTTAGCTCTAATCTCATGTAGGATTCACTTTAATTTAGAAAGTTAATGTTTGACTACTGACATTTAACACATTAGAAAAAAAACATCAAATAGTTTTGATATAAACTCTTTTTTTTTTTTCCCTATAAAATTTTCGCCAACTGTTCCAAGATGTCCCACAAAAACATGCAGAATAAATACATTTCACTGATTGTTCCTGCAAACAGTTTTCAGACATCTGCATTTGGATCAACTCGCTGAATGCTTCGTTGAATCCCGATTTCTTGCAGTCTGCAGCTTAGATGGAGTCGCTCACTGTGTGTGGCCAGGTCTTTGCAGTTGTCAGACCCAAATCTGACACCTTTGATTAGTTTAACCTTCTGATTCGTTAAATCCAGCTTTGATGAGCTTCAGGGGGGAAAGCAAACAGAACGCCGCACTCGCAGATTATCTGCCTCCATTGGCTTTGTTGCAAACATAATGAGATGTAACTAATGCTGTGCTATTCCAGTCGGTCAGGCAAACGGCAGAGTTATCCTAGTTTTTTGTGTTTGTAGTGTTGATTCTGCTGGGAAATCGGTGCCTTGTACTGTTCCTATCCCACTAAGAACATCAATCGCAATTAAATCAAAGCTTCATTTCGTTCTCTGCAGACGAAGGGTCTAGAGCAGGAGAACAAGCACCTGAGCCAAACCATTTCCTCGCTGCGTCAACGCTGCCAGGTTGGAGCTGAGGCCCGCGTGAAAGACGTGGAGAAGGAGAACAGAGTTCTTCACGAGTCGATCTGCGAGACGACGGGCAAACTGAATAAGCTCGAATTTGAAAGGAAGCAGCTACGTGAGTAACCAGCTGGATGAACATTTTTGGGTTTGAATGTTTTTCTGAGAATAGTATTTAGTTCTGTTTTCTTCATTTTAACAAGAGTTTTGAGTGTTTTGAAAAGTGATTTTTTTTTTTTAATGCAGGAAAGGAGCTTGAATTGATGAAGGAAAAAGGTGAGAGAGCAGAAGAGTTGGAGATTCGGCTGCAGAAGCTGGAAAGGGAAAATGAAAGCCTGCAGAAGAAAGTTGCCACTCTTGGAATTACCTGCGAGAAGGTCTGGTCCATCTCCTCACATATTGCTATATTGGTTTGCTTATGTTTTAAATAATTTTTTTTTTTAATCCATACATTTTCACTTGGGTTGTGGAATATTTTTGTACTTTACTAATGATTTGATTTGTTTAACAATCTCAATGCAATGAATGTAGATTCTCAAAGTCAGGGTTCTTGTGGAGTCTAGACAAAAAAAATAGAATTTGACTTGATAATTGTTCAGGTATAGAAAAAGAAAAAAGTATGGAGCGTTTATTTCATAGCTGTATCTGATGATGTCACTTGCAGATTTTTTTTCCTATACGTTTTGGTTTTTGCAGCATTTGTGTTTTTAAAGTCTGATCTAAACAGAAATGTATGCAGAAATTTCACAGGGAATCTTTGCCTCTACAGCTTTAAAATAGGACATAAACATGTGAATTTGTTACATTTAATTTGGGAATCAAGACATAAAAAAGTCTTGATTTTTTTTATGTCAAGACATCCTGCCAGATTAGAAATAATGCATTTGTTTCAGACTTGCATCTCCCAACTTCTCACACCTCTTCCTTGCAGGTTTCTTCTTTGGAGAAGGAGAACTCTGAGTTGGAGGTGGAGGGCCGCCGTCTAAAGAAGAAACTGGACGCTCTGAAAAATATGGCTTTCCAGTTAGAGGCGCTGGAGAAGGAAAACGGCCAGCTGGAACAGGAGAACCTGGAGCTCCGGCGCTCAACCGAGACGCTCCGGTCAGCGGGGGCAAAGGCCGCTCAGCTGGAAGTCGAGAACAGGGAGCTGGAGAGCGAGAGGACCCAGCTGAAGCGCAGCTTGGAACTGCTTAAAGCCTCGTCTAAGAAAACAGAAAGATTAGAGGTATGAACACACATCAAGGAGCTGCTCCTGGACTGTGATGTCAGCTGGTTTTCTTGGTTTGTAAAATAAGCAAACTCGTTGTATCATATTCCTCATAATAAATCAGTGTTTCAACTAACGATTACTTTAGTTATCAATTAATCTATTAATCTTTTTGACGATTAATCGGATCTTAAAAAATTGACACATTGTGCAGATTTTTCTTTTAAGCCTTTTTAATACATTAGAAATATAAAAAAATGCAAATAAACAATTACATTTCTTTTTAAATAGCTAAATAATTTATTGCCTAAAATGCTTAACACCTGTTTTGTAACAAACACTGCATCTCCATCTAAAACAAAAACTTCTGTAACGTCTAAATGTGAAAAGCTCAGCACTTTCTGCTCAACTCAACACCAACATACTGAAGGGCTGACCTGTTGATTATTTTTTGAATAACTAAATATCTGGATAGCAAAAGGTGATTAAACATATATATAATTTTTTTATTTACAGAATTTGAATCTGGTGAAGCTAAAACTATGGCATTGAGTTTTGGGTAGAGCATATTTACAAAATTTCTGTTTTTATATTGTTTTAAATGGAACCTGTGTGTATTTTAGTATAGTTTTGGCTTAATCACTGCTCTGAATATGTTGTTTTTTCAGCAAATAGCCTTTTTTTAAGTCTAAATATTCACAATTACTTTCTTCAACACAACAGTTAAAAAATGACTGCATTGTTCAAGTTTTTCTACACTTTTGTTTCCCAGGTGAGCTACCAAGGTCTGGACACGGAGAACCAGCGGCTTCAGAAGGCTTTGGAGAACAGCAGCAAGAAGATCCAGCAGCTGGAGGCAGAATTGCAAGAGGTGGAAACGGAGAACCAAACCCTTCAGCGTAACCTGGAGGAACTGAAGATCTCGAGTAAACGGCTGGAGCAGCTGGAGCAGGAGGTAGTCCGTAGTCACGGTCGCTACGCTAATGTTCCGCAGTTAGCGTCCATCTTTACTTTACTGCGTCCCGTCTCACTCACAGAACAAAACTCTGGAACTGGAAAGCTCCCAGCTGGAGAAAGATAAGAAGCTTCTGGAGAAGGAGAACAAGCGACTGAGGCAGCAGGCCGAGATCCGCGACTCCAAGCTGGATGACGGCAACCAGCGGATCGCCGCCCTGGAGAAGGAGAACCGCACCATGGGCAAGGAGATGATCTTCTTCAGGGACTCGTGTACGAGAGTCAAGGACCTGGAGAAAGAGAACAAGGAGCTGGTCAAACAGGGCAGTATAGATAAGAAGACACTGATGACACTAAGAGAGGTAAGCAGAGTTTGTTTTTGTTTTTTTTTAATGTATGTGTTAAGATTCAGCAGATTAAATTAAAACAATCAGCTTTACTGATCTACTCTACGTTAGTCATTTAATGTTGTTTTTATATAAATGTTAAGTAAATGTGGGGTTTTATTAGAAGATGCTTAACATGTACTATTTTGTGTGTGTGTGTGTGTGTGTGTGTGTGTGTGCGCGCACATGCGTGCGTGTGTGTAGGAGCTTGTGAGTGAGAAACTGCGGACGCAGCAGATGAATAATGACCTTGAGAAACTTACTCATGAATTGGAGAAAATTGGACTGAACAAAGAGAGACTCCTGCACGATGAGAGCTCCGATGACAGGTACACAATGATTGCTGATCTGTGACACAGCCTTTATAAAATCTTTGAAGGCTGGTTTAAATTTAAACTCCTTTACAACATTCAGAATAATGACCCATTTTACTGGAAGGGCTGTTTTTCTCTCTATTTTCCAAGCCAGAGTCATCCCTTCCTTAGTGAGATGATAATTTACCTTTTTTTTTTCCCTCCACATTGTCGTAATACATTTATGCATTTAACACATAACTACATAAACCTTTATTTATTCCCAGGTTTAAGCTGCTTGAAACCAAACTGGAGTCAACTCTGAAATCATCTTTGGAGATCAAAGAGGAGAAAATCGCTGCTTTAGAGGCGCGATTACAGGAATCCTCCAACCTCAACCAGCAACTTCGGCAGGAGCTAAAAACGGTAAGCAAAATTGAAATCCATGCTTTTATAATAAATATAAACAATAGTTCTTCTTTGCAGACTTGAAGCTAAACTGGAAAATAAACGTGCTACAAGAAGATGCTTGAAAAAAACCGTGAAATTTAAAGTTCAAAACATCTTAAAATGTTCTTCTGCAGCAGCTATTAGAGTATTTAGCTATTTAGCTTAATGGTTTACTTGATTCACCTCAGGTAAAGAAGAACTATGAGGCGCTTCGCCAGAGAGAGGAGGAGGAAAGGATGGTGCACAGCTCTCCCCCGAAAGGAGGGGAAAACTCCCAGACCGTCAATAAATGGGAAAAGGAGAGCCATGAAGCCACCAGGGAGCTTCTGAAAGTCAAAGACAGACTAATTGAAGTGGAGAGAAATGTAAGTTTAAATGAATCTTAGATTTCTCAGGTGTGTGTTTTTTTTTGTTGTTTTTTTCCGCCCTCCATTTCGGTTCCAAATTTCTGTATTATTCATTATGATTTTTGTGTGCTTTTCCCCTCAGAATGCTACACTGCAGGCTGAGAAGGTGGCTCTGAGAAGCCAACTCAAACAACTGGAAACTCAGAGCTCCAACCTGCAGGCACAGATTGTAGCGGTGCAGAGGCAGACCGCCTCCTTACAGGAGAACAACACCACTCTGCAGACGCAGAATGCCAAACTGCAGGTAAACCCATCATACAAACAGGGAAAACCAGAAATAACCCAACATTAAATAGTTTAGCCTATATTCCTTATGTATTTTGAGGAACAGAATTTTTTTTTTTTTAAGTATTTAGCAGTTTTTGCATTTAAGTCCTATACTGGTTCTTTTCCCTTACAAGAGCAGCTTAATAAACACTTTTATGTTTTATTTCTACTTGTGCTTTACAATGATTTGAACTCATGAAGTTCAAAGTCCTCCAATAGTTTTGCAGCCTTTTCACTGTCAACAACCTTCGTCCTCTGAGGGCAGGCATATATATAATGATTCAATTTTAATGGATCTCTTTCTGTGATGAATTTGGTTTGATATGAAAACAAAACCTCCTGGTGGCAACATGTTTGGGTGTCAAAGCTGCCAGAATCCTGCAGCAGAATCCTGACAGTGGCAGGAGCTTGGTGATTTCTGTGTCAGTGGTGTATGTGTGGATGATTCAGACCCACACACTGCTGTTTCAGACCATTGCATAGATATTTATAGCAAAAATAACATCCCGAATGTTGTTTTCTATTCATATCAGGAATTAAAGAGGAACACTAGCAACAAAAGTTCTGTCTTTATCGTTAATAGTGGTCTAAATTGTCAACGTTTCTTATTTTGCCTTCCACTGAAGATCATGTTAAGTTTCTTGAATGAAAATCCAGTTGAACACAATCTAGTGTGCTACACAGTTGAAATACTTTGTAGCAAAATGCAAATCGGTTAATGTTGTGAGTGGGACTTTATTTTAAAATGTCTTTGCGAACATTTCACCGGTTTCAGAATAACTTGGTTATCATTAATGTGACCTTGTATCATACTGGTTACATTATGGTGCCTGTTCAGGAGCGTACATCAAAAATAACACAGATATCTCGTCCCGCCTTCTGTGTTTGTGCAGCCAGTCAGCTTTGCTCCCTGCTATGGATTTGCGTTTGCTCTCACTGTTTGGCAGCTTTTCAAACTCTTCTTATGTGTGGCAGCTGCTTACTGCATCTGGAAAATGTTCAAGTAGGTTGCTGCGAGTTGTGCGTCTGTAACGGCACGCTGCATGTTGGCGAATACTGTGTCATTGTGCTGCCTTTGCTGTTTTACCTGAACCCAGTCTGTCTGTCAGAGTGTAAATATTGTCTGTGATGACTGGGCTGGTAAACCACTGTGGCCATAAAGGGAACTCATAAACTGATAAAGAAACTTGCTTCCGCTTTTTTATTTCCTCTCCCAAGCTGGAGGTTATCCCACAAAGACGCAGTGCCCCCTACAGGCAAAAACTCAAATAAATTCTTCCTTGGGTTTTAATGTTTGATTCGCAGAGATCTGGGCTTTGAATATTTCATCTTCACTTGAAATATACCACAAATCATATGTTTTAAGTGATGGTGCTGCCCCTCCACCTCTGTCCTGTAGGTGGAGAACTCCACCCTGAGCTCTCAAAGTGCGGCCCTCATGGCCCAGAACGCCCAGCTGCAGAGCCAGCAGAGCAGCGTGGAGGGAGAGCGGGAGGGAGCGCTGAGAGAGAAGGAGGAGCTGAGGGCGACCTACGAGCTGCTGCTCCGGGATCACGAGAAGCTGGCGGCGCTCCACGAGCGGCAGGCGGCCGAGTACGAAGCTCTGATTGGGAAACACGGCGGCCTGAAGACCTCCCATAAGAGCCTGGAGCAACAGCACAGAGACTTGGAGGACAAGTGAGCTTCTCTCGAACTACAGCAATATTCAATCAATTCTGTCATTTTTCTGAGGAACTTTAAAACAAAAAAAATTGTTGTCTTTAAGTTGTATTTTGTTTTCCTTCTGTCCAGGTACAAGCAGCTCCTGCAGAGAAAGGGAGAGCTGGAGGAGTTGGAGAAAAACCTGAAGGAGCAGCAGGACAAGATGACTCAGGAGAATCAGAGCCACCAAGCCACAGCTGACCAGTGCAAACTGCTCAAAGAGGAAAACGACAGGTCAGGCTTTTTATGCTATAAAATAAACTGGCTTATGGAAAATGTTTCAGTTTTAAGTCTTTTTTTTTTTCCAGTCAAATTAAAAACTGCTACAAAATGAATCTTTTTCGTCCATTTGCATGTAAATGGTGTCTTCCACATCAGATTTTTGGTCCATCTAACTGATGAATTTGTTTTCTAATTTTACTAAGAACCCAGAGACAAATGCAGGTGGTCTAAAATTTAAAGGTCGACTGTTTCGTTCATGGTTCAGAGGTCTTGGAGTTTCTGCTTCCTGGCTGCTGCTCAGGTTGACTTTTTCTGGTCCAACTGCTGGAAATGGGGCAAAAAAAAAACAACAAAAAAATGTTAAATTTATATGTAGTATGTTCATGTATTTAAATCTGTACTTGTAAATCAACCCCCACAACCAAATCAGAATTCAACTTTTTTACTGTCGATTCATAATTGTGAAATATAACGGTTCAAAATGTCTGAAGTATTTGGAGAAATCTGGACTGTTTAGTCTGGAAAAGTTTGACATTTAGAAGTAGAAAGCGAGTGGGATGTTTTCAGGGTGACTGAAATGCACATTTCCACCAAAGAGTCTGTTGTGCTGTCTTTCCAGGCTGAACACCGCCTATCGCCAACTGATGAAGGACAACGAGAGTCTGCAGGTGGACCATAAGAACATAAAGAGCCAGCTGAACAGTGCAAAGCTGGAGCAGACCAAGCTAGAAGCCGAGTTCTCCAAACTCAAGGAGCAATACCAGCAGCTGGACATCACCTCCACTAAACTCACCAACCAGTGTGAGGTAACGAGACCTTCAAGTGTATTTTTATTGAACGCTTTTGGATAAATCTCTTTACCGTTTTAAGCCGGTCTTCCCTTTTCGTGTGAATTAGCTGTTGAGCCAGCTGAAAGGCAACTTGGAGGAGGAGAACCGTCACCTGTTGGACCAGATCCAGACCCTGATGCTGCAGAACCGCACACTTCTGGAGCAGACGATGGAGAGCAAGGACCTGTTCCATGTAGAGCAAAGACAATACATGTAAAACAAGAGATACATTTGTCTTTTTCTTTGGAGTGAATGTTGGATTACGGTGCCTTACAAAAGCATCCGTGCCCCTTGGATTTTTCACATTTTGCATCTCATACCACTAATANTCGATAACTTACTTTTTTTGGAGTCTCTATGCTAGTTAATGATCAATCAATTATTAAATCACTTGATGATTAATTCAATAATTGATTAATCACAATTAATTGTTTTAACTTTAGTAACAGAGAGCATATAAAGAATGGGAAAATAAAGAATAAGTCATTCACTTAAAAAGTTAAGCTGCTAACAGACACTGAAGAGTTCACTCTACTGGAAGCTGCAGACGGGCGACGGACCAGGCCTTGGTCTTTGGCCCTTAATCTTGGCATCGTCCCTCCAGGCTCTGTCTGTATGTGCCAGCCTCCACAGGGTTTTCTTTCCACTTGGTTAAGATCTGTGCTGTAATTAATATTCAGTGACTCCTGAAAGATAAGCTGTGGAGTTGGATAATAAGAGCTGTTAATAGGTTTAGCAAGCCCAGGATCTGGATAAAGACTCTGTGAAGGTGGATGTTTGTCAAAGCTTGCTTTAGTGGAATTACAGTCTCTCAAGATTTAATCTGAGTTATTGATATTTAGTAGTAATGAGGCAAAAGACATGATGCATCTTGTATTTTGCAAAGACATTGAAGTTCTGTCTTTATTTTAGCCCCGCAGAAGTCTTTGGGCGAGGAGGTGAATGAGCTGACCTCCAGTCGCCTGTTAAAGCTGGAGAAAGAAAATCAAGCTCTGCTGAAGAAGGTGGAGGAACTCAAAGGGACAGCCAGTCAGGACAACACAGCTAAACTGACCAAAGCCAATCAAGAAAACCAGAAACTTAACCAGAAAGTAAGCCTTAATTTCTTTGATTCTTAGAACAGACTCATTTCGGGATTTGTGATGTTTTTATTTCTAGAACATCTTTAATTCTCTCTTCTTCAGCAGCAAAACCAACATGCTACACCAGCACTCCCTGCATAATGTACATGCCTCCTCTTGACTGTAGACCTTTAGATCACAGTGACACAGAGAAAGTAAAACTGGGCAAGGATAAAGAGGGGCGGATAGGAGGATGAAAGCAAAGCTGTAAATCCACATGGTTTAACTGCCTTTAACTCTGGAACACCCTGTGCTAAAAGACGTTTCGCAGCTATTTTCAGAAACATAAGATTCTCTGTGTGCCCTCCGAACAAAAAAACATACCACTAACTTCATCTCCCTCAAAGAGAAAATCCACCCTGTGGAATTTCTAAGCGACTTTAAAAACTTAATCCAAGATGCGTTTAAATTTGAAGCAGCTATTGGGATTTGTGTAGCTCACAAATAAGCATATTTCATTTCATTGTTGTTTCACTATGAATTTAATTCATACAGAATGGGGTATTATTTTAAACAGTTCTTCTATTTGTATCGCAATCATTTTATGGTTAAAAATGACATGTGGATACTTTTTCTGTGCTTAAAGTTAAGTGCCAAATAAAAACAATATTTTTGAAGTACCAAAAATTCAGGATTTGTTTCAACAGATTAAAATTATTTTAAATTACTTTTGTATTAGTGTGTATATACAATACAGATAAAAGGCTCTTATTTATTGCAGTTGGAGCGACTGGAGAATGAACTAATGGTGGATAGGGAGTCGCTCCGTAGTGCCGAGTCACTGAGTACGGACCTGATGAAGGAAAAGGCTTTGTTGGAGAAGACTCTGGAGACACTCAGGGAAAACTCAGAGAGACAGGTGGGCATGCAAACACACACTCAGTGCTGTTCAGAAGCCATTTTGTAATTGTTCGGAACAGTCTGATTGTTATCCGTTAAAACTGTGACACTTCTAGCTGATTAAAGAGTGACTTCAAGGCTTTTTAGCTCTAATCTCATGTAGGATTCACTTTAATTTAGAAAGTTAATGTTTGACTACTGACATTTAACACATTAGAAAAAAAACATCAAATAGTTTTGATATAAACTCTTTTTTTTTTTTCCCTATAAAATTTTCGCCAACTGTTCCAAGATGTCCCACAAAAACATGCAGAATAAATACATTTCACTGATTGTTCCTGCAAACAGTTTTCAGACATCTGCATTTGGATCAACTCGCTGAATGCTTCGTTGAATCCCGATTTCTTGCAGTCTGCAGCTTAGATGGAGTCGCTCACTGTGTGTGGCCAGGTCTTTGCAGTTGTCAGACCCAAATCTGACACCTTTGATTAGTTTAACCTTCTGATTCGTTAAATCCAGCTTTGATGAGCTTCAGGGGGGAAAGCAAACAGAACGCCGCACTCGCAGATTATCTGCCTCCATTGGCTTTGTTGCAAACATAATGAGATGTAACTAATGCTGTGCTATTCCAGTCGGTCAGGCAAACGGCAGAGTTATCCTAGTTTTTTGTGTTTGTAGTGTTGATTCTGCTGGGAAATCGGTGCCTTGTACTGTTCCTATCCCACTAAGAACATCAATCGCAATTAAATCAAAGCTTCATTTCGTTCTCTGCAGACGAAGGGTCTAGAGCAGGAGAACAAGCACCTGAGCCAAACCATTTCCTCGCTGCGTCAACGCTGCCAGGTTGGAGCTGAGGCCCGCGTGAAAGACGTGGAGAAGGAGAACAGAGTTCTTCACGAGTCGATCTGCGAGACGACGGGCAAACTGAATAAGCTCGAATTTGAAAGGAAGCAGCTACGTGAGTAACCAGCTGGATGAACATTTTTGGGTTTGAATGTTTTTCTGAGAATAGTATTTAGTTCTGTTTTCTTCATTTTAACAAGAGTTTTGAGTGTTTTGAAAAGTGATTTTTTTTTTTTAATGCAGGAAAGGAGCTTGAATTGATGAAGGAAAAAGGTGAGAGAGCAGAAGAGTTGGAGATTCGGCTGCAGAAGCTGGAAAGGGAAAATGAAAGCCTGCAGAAGAAAGTTGCCACTCTTGGAATTACCTGCGAGAAGGTCTGGTCCATCTCCTCACATATTGCTATATTGGTTTGCTTATGTTTTAAATAATTTTTTTTTTTAATCCATACATTTTCACTTGGGTTGTGGAATATTTTTGTACTTTACTAATGATTTGATTTGTTTAACAATCTCAATGCAATGAATGTAGATTCTCAAAGTCAGGGTTCTTGTGGAGTCTAGACAAAAAAAATAGAATTTGACTTGATAATTGTTCAGGTATAGAAAAAGAAAAAAGTATGGAGCGTTTATTTCATAGCTGTATCTGATGATGTCACTTGCAGATTTTTTTTCCTATACGTTTTGGTTTTTGCAGCATTTGTGTTTTTAAAGTCTGATCTAAACAGAAATGTATGCAGAAATTTCACAGGGAATCTTTGCCTCTACAGCTTTAAAATAGGACATAAACATGTGAATTTGTTACATTTAATTTGGGAATCAAGACATAAAAAAGTCTTGATTTTTTTTATGTCAAGACATCCTGCCAGATTAGAAATAATGCATTTGTTTCAGACTTGCATCTCCCAACTTCTCACACCTCTTCCTTGCAGGTTTCTTCTTTGGAGAAGGAGAACTCTGAGTTGGAGGTGGAGGGCCGCCGTCTAAAGAAGAAACTGGACGCTCTGAAAAATATGGCTTTCCAGTTAGAGGCGCTGGAGAAGGAAAACGGCCAGCTGGAACAGGAGAACCTGGAGCTCCGGCGCTCAACCGAGACGCTCCGGTCAGCGGGGGCAAAGGCCGCTCAGCTGGAAGTCGAGAACAGGGAGCTGGAGAGCGAGAGGACCCAGCTGAAGCGCAGCTTGGAACTGCTTAAAGCCTCGTCTAAGAAAACAGAAAGATTAGAGGTATGAACACACATCAAGGAGCTGCTCCTGGACTGTGATGTCAGCTGGTTTTCTTGGTTTGTAAAATAAGCAAACTCGTTGTATCATATTCCTCATAATAAATCAGTGTTTCAACTAACGATTACTTTAGTTATCAATTAATCTATTAATCTTTTTGACGATTAATCGGATCTTAAAAAATTGACACATTGTGCAGATTTTTCTTTTAAGCCTTTTTAATACATTAGAAATATAAAAAAATGCAAATAAACAATTACATTTCTTTTTAAATAGCTAAATAATTTATTGCCTAAAATGCTTAACACCTGTTTTGTAACAAACACTGCATCTCCATCTAAAACAAAAACTTCTGTAACGTCTAAATGTGAAAAGCTCAGCACTTTCTGCTCAACTCAACACCAACATACTGAAGGGCTGACCTGTTGATTATTTTTTGAATAACTAAATATCTGGATAGCAAAAGGTGATTAAACATATATATAATTTTTTTATTTACAGAATTTGAATCTGGTGAAGCTAAAACTATGGCATTGAGTTTTGGGTAGAGCATATTTACAAAATTTCTGTTTTTATATTGTTTTAAATGGAACCTGTGTGTATTTTAGTATAGTTTTGGCTTAATCACTGCTCTGAATATGTTGTTTTTTCAGCAAATAGCCTTTTTTTAAGTCTAAATATTCACAATTACTTTCTTCAACACAACAGTTAAAAAATGACTGCATTGTTCAAGTTTTTCTACACTTTTGTTTCCCAGGTGAGCTACCAAGGTCTGGACACGGAGAACCAGCGGCTTCAGAAGGCTTTGGAGAACAGCAGCAAGAAGATCCAGCAGCTGGAGGCAGAATTGCAAGAGGTGGAAACGGAGAACCAAACCCTTCAGCGTAACCTGGAGGAACTGAAGATCTCGAGTAAACGGCTGGAGCAGCTGGAGCAGGAGGTAGTCCGTAGTCACGGTCGCTACGCTAATGTTCCGCAGTTAGCGTCCATCTTTACTTTACTGCGTCCCGTCTCACTCACAGAACAAAACTCTGGAACTGGAAAGCTCCCAGCTGGAGAAAGATAAGAAGCTTCTGGAGAAGGAGAACAAGCGACTGAGGCAGCAGGCCGAGATCCGCGACTCCAAGCTGGATGACGGCAACCAGCGGATCGCCGCCCTGGAGAAGGAGAACCGCACCATGGGCAAGGAGATGATCTTCTTCAGGGACTCGTGTACGAGAGTCAAGGACCTGGAGAAAGAGAACAAGGAGCTGGTCAAACAGGGCAGTATAGATAAGAAGACACTGATGACACTAAGAGAGGTAAGCAGAGTTTGTTTTTGTTTTTTTTTAATGTATGTGTTAAGATTCAGCAGATTAAATTAAAACAATCAGCTTTACTGATCTACTCTACGTTAGTCATTTAATGTTGTTTTTATATAAATGTTAAGTAAATGTGGGGTTTTATTAGAAGATGCTTAACATGTACTATTTTGTGTGTGTGTGTGTGTGTGTGTGTGTGTGTGCGCGCACATGCGTGCGTGTGTGTAGGAGCTTGTGAGTGAGAAACTGCGGACGCAGCAGATGAATAATGACCTTGAGAAACTTACTCATGAATTGGAGAAAATTGGACTGAACAAAGAGAGACTCCTGCACGATGAGAGCTCCGATGACAGGTACACAATGATTGCTGATCTGTGACACAGCCTTTATAAAATCTTTGAAGGCTGGTTTAAATTTAAACTCCTTTACAACATTCAGAATAATGACCCATTTTACTGGAAGGGCTGTTTTTCTCTCTATTTTCCAAGCCAGAGTCATCCCTTCCTTAGTGAGATGATAATTTACCTTTTTTTTTTCCCTCCACATTGTCGTAATACATTTATGCATTTAACACATAACTACATAAACCTTTATTTATTCCCAGGTTTAAGCTGCTTGAAACCAAACTGGAGTCAACTCTGAAATCATCTTTGGAGATCAAAGAGGAGAAAATCGCTGCTTTAGAGGCGCGATTACAGGAATCCTCCAACCTCAACCAGCAACTTCGGCAGGAGCTAAAAACGGTAAGCAAAATTGAAATCCATGCTTTTATAATAAATATAAACAATAGTTCTTCTTTGCAGACTTGAAGCTAAACTGGAAAATAAACGTGCTACAAGAAGATGCTTGAAAAAAACCGTGAAATTTAAAGTTCAAAACATCTTAAAATGTTCTTCTGCAGCAGCTATTAGAGTATTTAGCTATTTAGCTTAATGGTTTACTTGATTCACCTCAGGTAAAGAAGAACTATGAGGCGCTTCGCCAGAGAGAGGAGGAGGAAAGGATGGTGCACAGCTCTCCCCCGAAAGGAGGGGAAAACTCCCAGACCGTCAATAAATGGGAAAAGGAGAGCCATGAAGCCACCAGGGAGCTTCTGAAAGTCAAAGACAGACTAATTGAAGTGGAGAGAAATGTAAGTTTAAATGAATCTTAGATTTCTCAGGTGTGTGTTTTTTTTTGTTGTTTTTTTCCGCCCTCCATTTCGGTTCCAAATTTCTGTATTATTCATTATGATTTTTGTGTGCTTTTCCCCTCAGAATGCTACACTGCAGGCTGAGAAGGTGGCTCTGAGAAGCCAACTCAAACAACTGGAAACTCAGAGCTCCAACCTGCAGGCACAGATTGTAGCGGTGCAGAGGCAGACCGCCTCCTTACAGGAGAACAACACCACTCTGCAGACGCAGAATGCCAAACTGCAGGTAAACCCATCATACAAACAGGGAAAACCAGAAATAACCCAACATTAAATAGTTTAGCCTATATTCCTTATGTATTTTGAGGAACAGAATTTTTTTTTTTTTAAGTATTTAGCAGTTTTTGCATTTAAGTCCTATACTGGTTCTTTTCCCTTACAAGAGCAGCTTAATAAACACTTTTATGTTTTATTTCTACTTGTGCTTTACAATGATTTGAACTCATGAAGTTCAAAGTCCTCCAATAGTTTTGCAGCCTTTTCACTGTCAACAACCTTCGTCCTCTGAGGGCAGGCATATATATAATGATTCAATTTTAATGGATCTCTTTCTGTGATGAATTTGGTTTGATATGAAAACAAAACCTCCTGGTGGCAACATGTTTGGGTGTCAAAGCTGCCAGAATCCTGCAGCAGAATCCTGACAGTGGCAGGAGCTTGGTGATTTCTGTGTCAGTGGTGTATGTGTGGATGATTCAGACCCACACACTGCTGTTTCAGACCATTGCATAGATATTTATAGCAAAAATAACATCCCGAATGTTGTTTTCTATTCATATCAGGAATTAAAGAGGAACACTAGCAACAAAAGTTCTGTCTTTATCGTTAATAGTGGTCTAAATTGTCAACGTTTCTTATTTTGCCTTCCACTGAAGATCATGTTAAGTTTCTTGAATGAAAATCCAGTTGAACACAATCTAGTGTGCTACACAGTTGAAATACTTTGTAGCAAAATGCAAATCGGTTAATGTTGTGAGTGGGACTTTATTTTAAAATGTCTTTGCGAACATTTCACCGGTTTCAGAATAACTTGGTTATCATTAATGTGACCTTGTATCATACTGGTTACATTATGGTGCCTGTTCAGGAGCGTACATCAAAAATAACACAGATATCTCGTCCCGCCTTCTGTGTTTGTGCAGCCAGTCAGCTTTGCTCCCTGCTATGGATTTGCGTTTGCTCTCACTGTTTGGCAGCTTTTCAAACTCTTCTTATGTGTGGCAGCTGCTTACTGCATCTGGAAAATGTTCAAGTAGGTTGCTGCGAGTTGTACGTATGTAACGGCACGCTGCATGTTGGCGAATACTGTGTCATTGTGCTGCCTTTGCTGTTTTACCTGAACCCAGTCTGTCTGTCAGAGTGTAAATATTGTCTGTGATGACTGGGCTGGTAAACCACTGTGGCCATAAAGGGAACTCATAAACTGATAAAGAAACTTGCTTCCGCTTTTTTATTTCCTCTCCCAAGCTGGAGGTTATCCCACACGGACGCAGTGCCCCCTACAGGCAAAAACTCAAATAAATTCTTCCTTGGGTTTTAATGTTTGATTCGCAGAGATCTGGGCTTTGAATATTTCATCTTCACTTGAAATATACCACAAATCATATGTTTTAAGTGATGGTGCTGCCCCTCCACCTCTGTCCTGTAGGTGGAGAACTCCACCCTGAGCTCTCAAAGTGCGGCCCTCATGGCCCAGAACGCCCAGCTGCAGAGCCAGCAGAGCAGCGTGGAGGGAGAGCGGGAGGGAGCGCTGAGAGAGAAGGAGGAGCTGAGGGCGACCTACGAGCTGCTGCTCCGGGATCACGAGAAGCTGGCGGCGCTCCACGAGCGGCAGGCGGCCGAGTACGAAGCTCTGATTGGGAAACACGGCGGCCTGAAGACCTCCCATAAGAGCCTGGAGCAACAGCACAGAGACTTGGAGGACAAGTGAGCTTCTCTTGAACTACAGCAATATTCAATCAATTCTGTCATTTTTCTGAGGAACTTTAAAACAAAAAAAATTGTTGTCTTTAAGTTGTATTTTGTTTTCCTTCTGTCCAGGTACAAGCAGCTCCTGCAGAGAAAGGGAGAGCTGGAGGAGTTGGAGAAAAACCTGAAGGAGCAGCAGGACAAGATGGCTCAGGAGAATCAGAGCCACCAAGCCACAGCTGACCAGTGCAAACTGCTCAAAGAGGAAAACGACAGGTCAGGCTTTTTATGCTATAAAATACTGGCTTATGGAAAATGTTTCAGTTTTAAGTCTTTTTTTTTTTCCAGTCAAATTAAAAACTGCTACAAAATGAATCTTTTTCGTCCATTTGCATGTAAATGGTGTCTTCCACATCAGATTTTTGGTCCATCTAATTGATGAATTTGTTTCCTAATTTTACTAAGAACCCAGAGACAAATGCAGGTGGTCTAAAATTTAAAGGTCGACTGTTTCGTTCATGGTTCAGAGGTCTTGGAGTTTCTGCTTCCTGGCTGCTGCTCAGGTTGACTTTTTCTGGTCCAACTGCTGGAAATGGGGCAAAAAAAAAACAACAAAAAAATGTTAAATTTATATGTAGTATGTTCATGTATTTAAATCTGTACTTGTAAATCAACCCCCACAACCAAATCAGAATTCAACTTTTTTACTGTCGATTCATAATTGTGAAATATAACGGTTCAAAATGTCTGAAGTATTTGGAGAAATCTGGACTGTTTAGTCTGGAAAAGTTTGACATTTAGAAGTAGAAAGCGAGTGGGATGTTTTCAGGGTGACTGAAATGCACATTTCCACCAAAGAGTCTGTTGTGCTGTCTTTCCAGGCTGAACACCGCCTATCACCAACTGATGAAGGACAACGAGAGTCTGCAGGTGGACCATAAGAACATAAAGAGCCAGCTGAACAGTGCAAAGCTGGAGCAGACCAAGCTAGAAGCCGAGTTCTCCAAACTCAAGGAGCAATACCAGCAGCTGGACATCACCTCCACTAAACTCACCAACCAGTGTGAGGTAACGAGACCTTCAAGTGTATTCGTATTGAACGCTTCTGGATAAATCTCTTTAATGTTTTAAGCCGGTCTTCCCTTTTCGTGTGAATTAGCTGTTGAGCCAGCTGAAAGGCAACTTGGAGGAGGAGAACCGTCACCTGTTGGACCAGATCCAGACCCTGATGCTGCAGAACCGCACACTTCTGGAGCAGACGATGGAGAGCAAGGACCTGTTCCATGTAGAGCAAAGACAATACATGTAAAACAAGAGATACATTTGTCTTTTTCTTTGGAGTGAATGTTGGATTACGGTGCCTTACAAAAGCATCCGTGCCCCTTGGATTTTTCACATTTTGCATCTCATACCACTAATACAACAGCTATTTGCCTTCAGAAATCACTTATTTTGTAAATGGTGGCTAGAATGGCGAGGAGAAATCTTCCAGGTGGAATAGTCTACTGTTGAGTCCTTGTAAAAGAGTTAAATGAGACCAAAATTTAACTTTTTGGCTTAAATGTAAAAAGGAAAACTAACAGAACAGTTACTCTACAGCTTTAACTGTCTGTATCTCACTATAACAAAAATACTGCTTCTGGAATTGTTTCCCAGGTCTGTTGAGTACTTCCAAACCATCTAATCTAACAAGGTTTAAGCAATTTTTCAAAGAATGTTGGACAAAAATTCAGTCTCTAAATGCACCAACCTGGATGTGATTCTGCCTAAAAAGACTTGAAGCTGCAAAGGGGTATAATTCTAAAAGGGTATTGATCCAGAGAGTGAATATGCTTAAATGCTGAAATCTATGTATTGTTTATATCGTTTTCCCCATACAAATATGTACTACTTTGTGTGGATGTATTGCATAAAATCCCAATGCAGTGCATTAGCTGGTGGTTTGTAAGATGAAAAAATGTGACATTTTTAAGGTAGTAATACTGTAATCTTGTAAGATGTTTGGTTTGCAAGTTCACTGTTTTTTTTTGTTTTGCTTTTTTGTTCTTTGTGCGATCTTTAGAGACAAGCTAAACGAGTTGAGGAGACAGAAGGAAAAACTTGAGGAGAAAATAATGGACCAGTACAAATTCTTTGATCCTTCGCCTCCACGCAGGTAAAAAAAAAAAAAAAAAAAAAGCAATGTCATATGGTCACATGAGATCTGACGTATAACAAAAAATATTTATTCTGTAAAGAAAATGTTATGTTGCGTCATAACTTATGATCTACCACATGCTTATGGTCTCCTGTTGCTGTCTTCATTTCACCTCTGTGACCTCTCGTCAAAGGCGTGGCAACTGGATCACTCTGAAGATGAAGAAGCTGATGAAGCCGAAGAGCCGGGAGCGGATGCGCTCTCTCACGCTGACCCCCTCTCATTCGGAGCTGGGGGAAAGTGTTTTCACTTTTGTTCCAGACAGCCAGGACAGCTCCTCCATCGGCTCTGGGTCCAACTCGCTGGATGACACGCTCACACAAAAGAGGAGCATAAGTGAGTGCAAAAAGAAACACACACTTTCTTGATTAATAATGCGCAGGACAGGAACGCACGGGTTCCAAGTGGGTTTGTACAGTATGGCTGAGTCTTTTATTCCCTAACCACTCCTTTGCTTCTTTATTTCTCTGCGAAGGAAGGAGAGGGCAGCATTCCCATGCCCAAAGTCAGGGTTCGTCCAATGGTATGCCGTGGATAGGGAGGGTGGGCGGGGCTAATGACCCGACTGTCATGTCTCTCGGGGCATGTCTTTGTGAGTCCATTGTCTGTGTCACTCATAGAAGTTACAGCTGAGCTGTGCAGCAGGACAAGGTTGACTCTGACTCGACACTTTTGACCTAAAGAAATCAGATGCCGTTCATGTTTGGAGCAACATGAGGTGCACTGGATTTGTTCAATCTTATTTTGATGGTAACCAAAATTAAATAAAGGGAGATGTCATGAAATCTATTTTACAACAATGTCTAATACTTAATCAGTTAGTACTCCACCTGATAGGACGATGATTTTGCAGCTGGCTGCACACTTGGCAGCAAATGTTTTTCTCCTTTAGCAGAATTCATATTATTGTTTATTCTCAAACAAGCTGTAAGCTACAGGTAGTATGCTGAAACTAGCAATAGTATTAATAAGGATTAGGAGGAAGACTTGTTTTTTTTCTTTGGCTTAAAGGTTTTTAGACAAGTGTGTCTGGATCTTTTCCCCCCGGGAAAAAAAAAAGATTTAAGTCTCTATAAAGGAAAAAGTATTTAAGTAAAAGGCACTGTGTCCAAAGTTTGGTATAAAACCTGTAACAATTATCATGCAGGAGGAAAAAAAAATATTCAAGCATAGTCTTAAATCTTCAGTAAACTACTTTATAAATGTTTGGATTAAAGCTAAATTGTACATAATTTATCTTTCAGTGATATTCCGCATCAATTTAATAGTGCCAACATTTTATTCTGAGGCGTCTAATTACTAATGTTCAACTAACTACAACAGGTGTTGGTTTATCTGTTTTTACTACTGTGACTAAGTAAACATTGGGCAAACAAAAAAGCCCAATAATTTGAAGGAAATTGGACTTTATACTCAAACTCACAATAGTGTAAAGTCAGAGTAGTTACTCTACTAAAATAATTACAACTATTGTGATTAAGGAAAGCCAGATCGAGATCTGGCTTTCCTTAATTTCATTCAACCGTGTCTTTGTTGCTCGACTGTTTATTTTGGTAGAGTTGTTCAGGTTGTCACCATTTTAAGCTGAATTGAGTGCACCTCATGTGCTTCAAACGCTGGAAGCCAGTTACACCATAATACAACCTTGGTCTACTTCTTTCAACATTTCTAAAAATGCAAGTAAGAGTTAAGCTGCTAGTATGTTAACCTTCTGATACGTGCAGTTCACCTGTAAAGAGGGAGAGGATCACGCTCTATCATAGCATTAAAACTATTAAAGGGTGCAAGAAATGGTTCCTCTCACTTAGTGTCTCCAAGAGGTTACTGCAGCTTAGAAAAGGGTTGGTGTTTTTTTTGTTGTTGTTTTTTTTTGACACAGGAGTAGATTTATGACCTTGAAGATTTCTGTTTTAGTTTATTAGTTAGTCAAGAGTAAAGTTGCATGTAAATATGAATTTCAGTGATTCAGTTCAAAAACGAAGCTCCTTATGTGAATTGAATAGTTTTAATTTCAGCTGATTTTGATGAATAAAGAAACCCCCAAATTCTGTTTCACAATAGTAAGTTTTCATATTGCAAAAACAGGATTTTTGATATGGAATGATGTGGCCAACACAATCAAAGAGAAGACTAATTACTTGACAGTTGTTCAGCCGCAAAGTTTTGTATTCAATTGGAAATTGAGTGGAAGGAAAACCTGCTGTTAAGAAAATAGGGTATCAACAATGATATCTACAATCTTGAATATGTTGTGTGACTAAGCACAATATGATATTTAAGATTACAGCGGTCTCATTTTTTGTGCTTAGCTTCTTCTGAACCACAGAGAATACCAGAAACACCCTAATCTGAGCTAAAGAGGAAAAAGTTTCTACTGCTTTTCACTAACTGTCAATATCTAACAGAAACAAACACTTGAATTATTCCACTTCATATGCAACAAATGAGTTTAACTTTTTGATTTGAATTGCTGAAACAAATTAGGTTGAAAGTGAATGCATGGTAATCTATTGAGTTTTACCTGCATGTACAGAATGTCTTTAAGCCGGTCCGATTAAGAGCACAGCTTACTAGGAGCCCTGGTCGTTTTGGAAAATGTCCAAGCCGTTTTCCTCTTTGTCTGGGATTTTTGGGAACACTCTAGTAATTCTGGAAGCTCTCCTCATTGCACCCTTTAATACTCATCATCTCCTTCGTCTCGTCTAGAAGTGGTTCTGTGTCGACAGTCATGTTGAAAAATGGTAATGTCTGGCAGGGAGTGTAGTGGTGTTTAGAGGTTTGGATCGTCAATGTGAGAATGCTGCGACGTGTGTGTGAATGTGTATTTGAATACCATGTTTATATTTTTGATTCATTGTTTGTAAGATTTATACACGCCTGCCCTCTAAACTACTGTGAGATTTTTCAAAAACAAAGTGGAATTTCAGTAAATTGATATTTTGGATGTGTCTTATTTACAAACTGGAAATGTTAAATTGACATTTAATAAGTCAATTTATAATACAAAGAAAAAGTACTTGATGTGGTCTGTTAATGTTTATTTTCCGAACAAAATTTTTCCAGTTTTAGATATTTTTTATATACATATATATATACTTTACATTGCCCCATACTTTAGTATGGGACAGCATTTTTGCTTAGACTGAAACACCTGATGCTGGATCATCAATATACATCACTGGATTGGACAGCACTTATTAGCCGCTAATGCTAATGACGCACATCTACAGGCGCCATTACTATTCATAGTCATATCCACAAAACCTCAGTGTTCCAATGCAAGATGAGCACAAATGTGTCACAAAAATGGTTGTAGGCCTTTATTTATTATCCAATTTCTAATATGGCTTAAATTAACGTTGAGAAAATTGCAGAAGTTTTAATATGTACAATATGAATTCACCATAGATGTAAATATATAAACATTTCGGTTTCTGTCCGTTTTCTCTTTTATATCGGATAATTACATTTTAGATAATTGCCACGGTAGGAACAGTAGTTTGTTATAATTTAGCAAACTCTAGCTTCTATGCTTTCTGAAATATTTCATCTTATTTGATGACTGATTATGAATACCACCACGCTTTATGAACTAAAGCGTGGTGGTATTGTCCAAAATCTGGACAATTGGTTCAGATTTTGTTTATTGAAAGGTAAAATAAAGCCAAAAAACAACCAAAAGCCACTCGCAAACATTTCCCAAACAAAGAACAGAACATTCAGTCTATTACAGCTTTTCAGGCTTCATGTTTATTTTGCGATCATTGATAAGTGATTGTCTGAACACCACCGGTAGTTAATTAGCTTTTTAATCATCTGCTCTACAGATGATCTATCAGACTAGGTGTGTGGGTCACCTTATCTTTGTGTTAACTGAACCAAAATACACCGGACTGCGGAGCACATGCACGTTAATTTGGTCAATCAAGCCAGCATAACTGACCCATTTCCCACTTTAAATTAAAACTTTTTCATGATCCTCAAAATGTGATGCCATTGGACTTAGAGTTGCAGTAGTGTTAACAATTAATAGCAGATGTTGTCCCTTTTTCAGACTCTTTGCGTAGCACAGCAATGGCTCTCATGTGTCGCACACCTTGTCATGTGACGTCCAGCCCAGTGATGTGTATCAACGTAGTGGACAATCTGATTTTGGTTCCGGTTGGTCCAGCTTTAGATGTTCTGCCTGACATTGCCTAGTTGAGGCTAAGTTCTCTGTTCATGTCTTCCCCTGGCTCCGGTTGTGCCGACGTTAACGACATTCATCTGTTTTGCCCTCCTATTTTCTTTATTTTCCTCTCCTCCACCTCTCTGGGTTTGTTCTGTCGCTGTCCCTTCCCTGTCTGTCTGACTGTCTGCCTGCCTCTGGCTGTGCTTGGACAGCTATAAAGAGGTTGCCTTTCATAAGGAACAGATCCAAGGACAAAGACAAAGACAAGGCCATCTACCGACGCTCGATGTGTAAGACCTCCGTTTAGCCGCCACCTTAGCCTTTCCAGTTCCTCTTGTTATCACTTTAGGAGAAGCAGAGGGCGGGGTCACTGATGTCAAGGTGATGAGTGGGGCAGTGACACTATGGCACTTCTGTTAAATATTATAGATGTATGCCATAGTTTATCTGGTTCTATTGTATGTTTTAGATGTCTGCATAAGACTTGGTAAGCTAAACCGTCATTATGCAGGCCTGGTGGTCCCCTTACTACACCTGATTACATCAGTGATCTGTTGTCCCCAACTCTTTCCTTGTAACCCAAGTTCTCATCACTTTCTCTGCTGAATGCCTCCACTTTCTCCTGTAAAGTCTTTTAAGCCCTTTGTTTCACTTTGTTCTCACCGTTTGCAAATAAATGTCTTACCTTCTTAAATAGGAAAAAAAAAACACAATCTCAGACATTCTGGGTTTTCTCCTTATGCAGATGTTTATTTTGACACATTCTGCATTTTGAGACAAAAGCCTTCAGTTTGGTCAAGCCTTCAGCTGTTGGGCAGCTTTTTTTGTGCTCTGTATTTTCATTTTGCGCATCCTGAATGAAAGGCTGTGGGTGTTTGTGTGTGTGTGTTTGTGTGGAGGGATTGCCTGTTCAGGTGAGATAGTGGGGGAAGACTGTGGGTTTGCTTTCATGAGCCTGTGCTGTGTTTTCCTCCAATCTTTACGGCATGAATCACCGACTGCTCGATCAACACTCGCACTCACCATGCAGGACTTGAAATGGAGCCTTTTGTTCTCTCTCTCTCTGTCTCACTCTGCGTCTCACTCTCTCATTCTGTCAGCGTGCTGCATTTCAGATCTTATTCTGCTGACATGGACTCGCCTGACTCGGATCTGCCGAGTGCTGCTTGCAGCTCCGAACGGCTCTGCATGTCCTCATGCCTTTCTGCCATCTCATAACTTGGCTCAATAAAGCAAAGTGCACAAAGACAACGTGTGACGTCTACAAGATAAACAGTTAAAATGAT
Organism: Poecilia formosa; assembly: GCF_000485575.1. Lineage (NCBI taxonomy): Eukaryota > Metazoa > Chordata > Actinopteri > Cyprinodontiformes > Poeciliidae > Poecilia > Poecilia formosa. The sequence continues at coordinate 2,017,404 of NW_006799979.1, read as the reverse complement.
TGATTTGTGCTGCTGCCCCTCTTTATGCACTTTGGTTGATTGTAAAATGGCTGCACACGCCTGCATGTGCCTCATGAAGAATTGTTTTTGTGCTGTAAGATCATAATGCTGTTTGATATGAATAAACCTGCTTCCAAGTGTAAGAAATATGTCTCAGTAAATGGCAGTTCTTGGCTGGATTTATAAATCTGAGTGTTGCTCTGAAAAGATTAAGCTACATTAAAATCCATTTTGGGGGAAAAATGTTCAAAACCAATATTTAAGGAGGCAGCTCTAATCTCTAGGGGAAAAACTTGTGGTTAAATATTCTAAACAAACTAAAAGACGACTATTTGCATTTTAGCACAGACAATTGGTGGCATATTTCAATTCCCATTTATAATTTGACGTGTTTTTTAAATTCTTTTACAAACAGTCATGATTGCTGTGTTGTCACTTACAACAAAACAATATTTTTTTATATGGATATAAATGCCTTTAGTTATTTTTGAACTAGATTTGGGGGAAATCAGGGACTTTTTAAATAGATATAAACACAAACTGATTTTCTAAATCATTTATATATTTTATAAATGTATATATTTTCTAAACGTGTGTGTGTATATATATATATGTATATCTATATGTATATGTATATGTATATGTATAT
>NW_006799979.1:1974577-2016745 GCF_000485575.1 Poecilia formosa | reverse complement strand
ATGGATATAAATGCCTTTAGTCATTTTGAACTAGATTTGGGGGAAATCAGGGACTTTTTAAATAGATATAAACACAAACTGATTTTCTAAAACATATATTTATATTTAGATATTTTACATATTTTATGAATTTATATATTTTCTAAACATATATATATATATAGATATATATATATATATATAAAACATTCAATTACTGCAAGTTATTTTCTGTAACATCCTCTTTTCGTCCGTCCACTCAGCTATGAACGACTTGCTGCAGACGATGGCGGTGGCCGGTGTTTCCGGGTCACAGTGGGCGGGCAGCACTGAGAATCTTGACGGACCTGAAGCAGGAGACGGCGGCATGACGGGCAGCAGCAGGCGCAGCGGACAGCGCATGAAGGAGCTGGCCCTGTCCACTAACGCCATCGACTGCGCTGCACTAACACTGCCGTCTGCGAGGCGGGCTAAGCTCCAGCTTCAGGTCAAAGGTGAGAAACCAAAATAAAGTAAAAAGTTTTTTTTGTTTTTGTTATTGTTTTTTTTTAATTATTGTTATTGATGCAACATTAAGAATATCGTTTCTGATATCCAATTTGTAGATTTTAAGCTATATGGATTTGACACATTTCAGTTTCTCTTTAAGAACTACAATGTAAAAGCTATAAAACCAGCTTTCAGATTATTTTTGTAGATTTTCTGTGGCGAGCGATCATTAGTTATTTATATTGGGAACACAAATGGCATCACGCTGCTTTATGTAAAAGGCTAGTTGTTGTAAAGAATGAATTTACTATTTTAAAGAAAAACAATCTTTGAGTGCTACCATTTCAAGCAACCCTTAGTGTCTTGTATTAGCTGTCAGTGAGGCTAGCTTACTAAAACAGCAGTTCATATTTATTTACTAGAATGTAGGCAAGAATAAGTGCAGCATGTTTAGTAACGGAAGCTTACAAGCTCCCAAAAAATAGAGCAACTTTGTTGTTTTTCATTTTGTTTCCTGTGATCTGCTTTACGTCTCACTGACTTGACATGACACAGCAAGTTAATTCATTTCAAATAGGTTCCTACAGCCCTTCGTACTTCCTCTGTCTTCTTTTTTTAAACCCTCACTGAATGTGGAAATGTTTAACTTTGTCTCCACAGACAATGCCTCATGTGAGGATGTTGCTGGTTCCTTAGATGACCCGAAGAGTCAAGGTAAGATCGACATGAAAACTGGATAATGGCCAATCAGATGGGTCAGTAAGACAAGTGTGGCTAGTGGCCGTCAGAAAACTGAGCAGATCCAGAAAAAAAGAACGCCATGTCCTCTGCTAAACTCCCTGATGTTGCTTTTATTAAGCATGATCTTCTGATTTAATTTTAGTTGAGAGATCCTGGTCAGGGTAAAGTAAAACTGTGTAATTCAGGCTTTTGGATGTTGTCCAGCAGCCAGGCAGAGATTACTCAAGCCTGTGCTGCTCAAATATGTTGTTACACATCACTTGCACTTAAACTAGCTAAAACGTGGTTATTAGTAGTGGTCCCGTTTCGTTTTTCAGTGTATTTTACTCAAAATCTTTTTTCTTTTTTTTTTCTTTGTGTTGACAAAATATGTGCTTTGAACCTAACTTTGCCATGTTATTAAATTTGTTTTGCATTATACTATTGCTCTGCCGATTACTTTAAGATGAGTTCCCATAATGCATTTACAAAATAAAATGCAGTCTTTTGAAACCCACTTCCCACTGCATTCTTATAATGGCATTAAGGAAATGGACATCCGGTCTTACTCATCCTCCACTCATTAGTTCTAATGCATCAGGTTCATGTCTGAGGTATCTATTGATTTATGGAGCAATACTTTTGGCTGCCTCTGTTTTTTTCCCCAGCATTATTGTATATTAACAAGTTTGATGTCCATTAAACATTTCAGATTCCACCGTGTGGATGTGTTGCATTATGTATGTGTGTGCGTGTGTCTTATTAGGCCGGCAGGGGTCTAGCAGTGCTCTTGCTTTGTGTCGTCCTGTTGAGCTGAAGGCTATGTGCAGAGTTCCCTGTAGCATCTGTAGTAAGTCCCGTTTACTGTGCAGAGATCATCACTTTGGGCTACAGTGAAGGTTTTCTACAAATAACACCTGTGTTGATTTTAAGTGTTGAATTTGCCTCTAATTTGGTGTCACTTGTATCATGAAGCACAAGCTGCGTTTCCATTGACCATATAATTGCGCAGATTGAAATTACGAAAATAAGTTTGCTTAATGGAAACGGACCAATGTCGAGAAAACCTTAAGTTTTTTGATAAAAAGGTTTTTACCCTAGCCCTACCCTAACCAGGCGACTTTTTGACTGTATTAACATTGGTGTATTCACCAAAATTGAACAACCAGATGTTACTTCTGGCTGAAAAGACAACAGGGAGTGGTAGGATGGTAGTCATTAAAAAACAAGACTTAACGTGTGAACAAACGTACTCATGTCTGATCTCACTTGTGTTTTCTTAAACGGGAATGCTGCAATTGCGAAATTGTGTTTTTTCGACATTGGCGGAATATCGACAACGTTTTTGCGCACGTTGGTAATGGAAGCGTAGCTACAGTCTGAGACGGTTTCACCTGCGCCGGCTTTCCTTTTCAAACTAACCGCCATGGGAACAGGAGAGCACAAGATAAAAATGTTCTCAACTCGTGTTCCTTTTCATTCTTTTTCATCCGCTTCTCGTTTTGACTAACAAGCTCTCACTGGCATCGATAACATCCCCCTTTCGCCTCCACTGGAGCGGTCTTTCCATTTAGGTGTTCCTTCCCTCTCCGTCAATGGTCTCTTTGTCTTCTTGGATGGACATATTGGTGCTGTAGTCTGGCACTGAGCCGCCCTTCCTGTCCCTCAGCCTGGCACGAGCCATCTGCCGCCCCAGCAGGTGACGCTCTGTCGGACTGTTGACGTGCTCCCACGCGTTACCCCCTGTGTCAGTGCACGTTGGTGGATACGTGTAAGCCGCTGTAAATCCTAACTGTGAATGTGTGTTCACCTCCCCTCTCGTCCTCTACCCAGCCTCCAGACCCTCCAGCCTTCATAGCAACAGGACAAGTAGCAATAGTAACAATAACTCTCACCTCACCTCTCCTCTGGAGGGCAAAGGTACGCTCTTCCATCTTCCCTTTAGCTGTAGTCCTCTCCACTAACGTCTTCAGTAGGGATGCAAGTTAATGATTAATGAGTTAATCTACAGTTGATTGATCTTATTGACTGACTGGCAATTAATTGCTAGGACGCACAGTTATGTGCATCCCTAGTCTTTGCTTTACTTCAAACAATATGAAATGTGATCGGACGATGCTGACCTTTCCTGATGCTTTTTAAACGAAAAATGTGTTGATATTGAAGCTGTTTGCTTCAGAAAACCTCATTGGGATGGAGGCATAATTTCTGCCTTCTTTCTCAACTCGTTTCCCTCCCACAGGCGCGCTGAATGGCAGTCTTAGCAGGCCTCAGAGTGAGAGCAGCGGAGAGTTCAGCTTGAGCCTGGACCAGGAGGTGTGGTCCAGCAGCGGCAGCAGCCCCGTCCAGCAGCCCGCCTCCTTGCGCTCCTCCCACCAGAGCCCCCTGCAGCTGCGCAGGTCCCTGGAGCCGTCCGGCACCGCCGCCGTCTCCGCTCAGGCACAGACCAGGAAGGCGGGATCCCCCAGCGAGGTTCTGTCCCTGCAGCAGTTCCTAGATGAGGGTATTGATCCTGCAGAGGTGAGGGTTCGGAATGTGATTATGTTGCACTTTTTTCCCCCCAATTGCATCACGTTATAGGAGAATGCTGCAGAATGAATTCAGAAGCTGAAGCCATAGAACCTTGTTTGTTTTTAGGTTTATGATCCAAAATAATGCTGTTTACGTCACTAGTTTTGGACCTACATAAATCAGCTTTGGGCTTTAAAGCCTATTGGGAAACTATCTTTGTATTAACCAACGTATGAAAAAGCAACATGTGTCTGAGCGTTATTTTCAAAGGTCAACAGAATGATGCTCTTAGCTTCATCATTAATGTGGAATCCACTTTTGCAATAATCTCGCCTATAAAATATTAGGGCTTTTATTCTGAAGACGATAAACTTTATAAAGTTCAAGTTACTAACTCAGGTGTTGACAGTTTGCATCGATTTTATTGTTGGGTCGTCATAGTTCTGAGAAAAGAGCACGACTCTTATTCTGAAGAGTATTTAAAAGATGAATGCTCGTAATTTGAGGAGATTTGGCTAAGCACATTTACAGTCTAAGGTGTTTTTTATCATAAATGCTAAATGTGTACATTTTATTTGTTCAGTTTTGATTTAATCCTCTGAATATGTTTTTTCCCCCATCAAATTTAACAATTTATCACTTTACTAAATTAGTTGACGATTATTTCAATAATCGGTTAATCAGTTAATCATGAATAGTCACAATTAATGCAACTAATCATGAATAATCGTTTCAAAGCACTTCATAACAGAGGACTTTCAGAGGTTTTGAACGCCCTGGTCTTGATTTTTATTTTTTTTATTTTTCCGTCCTCTGTAGTCTGGCAGTCAGGAGAACCTCACGGTGGATTCCCCTCGCCTCTCCGCGTTTTCTGAGCACGCTCTGAAAGATCGCGCCTCCACCAAGGCGCGGGGCATTTTACGCTCCAGCAGTGGGAGAGCGGCGCCGACCAGTGCCGACCGGGCTCTGAAGTCCTCGGGACAGCCCGGCCGGCCGAGCCTGCGGAAAGCCGAGAGCACGCGTGTCAGAGGCTCCGCCCCTCTCCGCCCCACCCTCTCCTCCCAGGGGAAAGCCACGTCCGTCTCCGAGCGCCTGGACTCCGCCGCCTCCTCCTCCACGCTGCCCCGGGCCAGCAGCGTCATCTCGACAGCCGAAGGTACCACAAGGCGCACCAGCATCCATGACCTACTGTCCAAAGACCACCGGCAGCCCGTGTCTGTTGACGCCTCTCCTCACGCCCCCTCCCCAAAGGCTGGAGTACGCTCGCAGCCGACACCCAGTGAGTACCACCCCAACATCGCCTCCCCCATGCCCAAATCAGTCAGCCTACCCTGCCACAGCTCAGAGGACCCCGACCTCGACAGCCTCGAGTCTTTCCTCGGCCCCTCCTTCACCGCAGAGTCGGTGTTCATGGACTCCATCTTTAGCGAGTCAGCAGAAAATCTCCCCTTCCTGTCTCTGAACCCCACCCTAGTCAGCAACATCAGCGGCCCCCCGGCCCAGCCTCGCCCCGGGCCGAACCAGAGCCCCCACAGCCAGTCCAATGGCCCGATGAGGTCCAGCTCAGCCCGCCTGACGGCGTACGATGATGGTATTGGTCCAAGTAGCGTTGCTGAGTCAGAGCAGACTCTGAGCCCAGAGGAGAGCCAGTCTCTGTGGTACGAGTACGGCTGTGTGTGAGTCACCCGAAGGTTTCTCACCAGACGATCAGAACTTCTTCTAGAGCTGGAGAACGAAATCATTGGATGAACTAATCTTCCTTTCCTGCATGTCAGAGCACTATTTTTTTTGTTATTATTATTATTTGGTGCATTAAGGTCATTTTCTGTTTGTCATGGTGCTGAATGCTTTACCTTTTCTTTTTATTTTTCTTACTTGGGTGGGACTTTGAACTCTCCTCTGTCCAAAAAGCCGTTATCGTGTTTTCTCATCAAAGTGGTTAAAAATGGTTTTGCTCTTTATTTTTATTTTTACATGGCCATCACACAAGGCCTGTTCGTTTCTCAAAGATCCGTTAAAGCCAGCAGAACCTTTTGCTGTCCCAAGTAACTGTCCCTGTGACACTGAAGCAGCTTTGTCATGATGGACTCGCCTCCCACTTTGTGGTGTGATTTACTACCAGTGTTTTCCACGGTTTGCGTTGTTCACTAAACTGCATGGCTTTGTTCTGTCAGCCTGAGTTAAAACAGCAATTTTGATAGTGGGAATCAAAATGGATTTTAAATTTAATTTCTTTTTGTTGACGTGTGCACTGTTCTTGTGCACTTAATGTTTTTTTCTTTTTTTTCAATTTCATGTGTACATATATCTGAACTGGAGGCTTTACTGGATTGGTGGTGGGTTGTGGCGTTTGTGGGCTCCAACTAATCTCTGGGGCTGGTGACAAAATGATGCATCTTCTTTCTCAAAATGATCTCTGGGTGTCATTAAAGGGCCAAGTGAAAGTTGACGGCGAAGGGACCGGATCGTAGCATTACCTTGGTGAAATTTACCTTTTAGATTTCGACTGAGTATGGCAGCTGTTAAATGCAAGGTGGATAATGAAGGTTAACGAGTTTTTGATTATTTTGTCAATGAAGCATGCATCATTTCATTTTTGATTTTTATCCTTTTTCCTTTTATTGCTCTTAATGCACCACACTCTAGAAAGGGTCATGTTAGTGCTCTAGACTCGGCCACATTTTGTACAAAGTTAGTAATTTATATAATCAAAAGATAAACATCGCTCATCGTGCCAAACTTATTTGCATTTAGAGTTTTTATTTATTTCTGCTTTTGTAGGTGCTATTTTACTCTTAAATATATTTATCTGAATGGACACTATATGCATTGATGAAGTTGATGAAAGTGGTTTGGTTTTTTTTTACAGATGTGACATAAACATTGCCTTTATCCTACAGATGTGGAGGGCAGAAAGTCTAAAAGCAGGAGCGGGGAGCCGCAGCAAAGCTGCTGAGCCCTCGCCCGTCCGCTACCATGCTGCGAGCGCGTGGTGAGTGAGCGCAGGATGAAAAATTGTTGGGTCAGTTTTGTCTCCATGGGAACCCCTGCAACGTGGTTGTGTAACAGATGTCTCCCATCATGCTGTGCACTTTCTACCCCCTGCTTCCCTGAAAGCGCCTCCCCCCCCACCCCCTCCTCCTCCCCTCACTGTTCCTGCGGTGCCAAACGCCTGCTCAGGGGTTTTCATTGGACCCGGCCTACTTGGCATATGGTCCATTTTTCACTACGCTGCCTGTTGTCTTGACTCACCAAGTGAAGCTCTTGGAAACAACGCAGTCTCCCTCCATCATGCTGTCTTGTGTCGGTGTATAATGATGTGACTTCTGGGTCTTAATCAGGCTGCTGCATGGCTTTGCTCCTTCCCTGTTTGCATGTAGTCCCAGGCTAGCTGCTGCTTCTCTTAATCTCCTTGTTGCATTCATGTTTAACAGAGCTCCCTAGGGAAGGATGGGGGGATTATTTTTTCTTTTTTGTTTTTTTTCTTTTTTTTTTTGCGTTGCCTCACAAAAGTATTGCGCCCACTCGTAATAAATTTACAAATGCACCCTAGCCTGTTTTGTATAGTCACAGCAATAACAAATTCAAATAGTTTGGATGTCTTTCTTTTCAGTAGGAATGGAAAGCTCATGTTTGACCTGTGTTCATCCAAAAGATAAAGATGGATATAAACATGTTGGATAACTCACAAAGGAGATATGAGCAGAGAATTCCTTCATGGAAAAACCTTAAATTGTAGGAGAAAGACTTTCAATATTCAAGATGCCGCATGAACTGACTACTAAAAACATTACAGTGAGGTAACGCAAAAAGTATTGCGTGGAATGCAATACTTTTGCAAGGTAACGCTAAAAACGAAAAGAAAAATCCCCCTTGTCCACTAGGGGGCTCTGTAATGTTTACTGGTACAGTGAAACTTTTTTGTTTTCTCTTAGTAGTTTTGCTCTATTTTCTTGCCAGTTTTCTTGTAACTTGTCTTTCTTTTCCAATTGTTTGCACTTCTCTTTGCTTGTGTGCGACTCAGAGAAAGGTGACCTTGGAGCTGTGTGTCTGAAGCTATATAGAGCTAATCTTCTGCAGCCATCTACAGTGAGAAAAGATTGTATGTCCCAGATTCAACCGTTTTTTTTAGGGGATCCAGGACACTTTAGTGGAGAAAAGTGGCTTCCTTCTCTGTTTTTCTTTTCCTTGAATCAAGGAAGCAACATACTACAAATATCACAATGACATTTCCCCCCACCACCTTAAAGACTGCTGCGACAGTTTGCCACTTTACTCCAACGTGGCAGATCTATGATGCGCACTAGTTAGTCTCTGTGAACTGATTTAAGTGCCAATGTTCACACAACAGCCAAAAAAAGGCAATCTCAACCCAGACTTGAGGACTCCTTTCCCCAGATCATCTTCGTATCTTCAACGCCAGATGGATCGTCTTCTGCCTGAAGCCACAACTACATTCTTTAAACAGGACACTCTTTAAAAACATGAAGCATGTCAGCACAAAGAAAAACAAAAACGGTTCCAGCTTCTGTTTTACACTGAAGAATAACTATCTGCATGGAGCAATCAATCATTCCACTTTCTTAATCCGACCAAGAAGAGGATGGGGTGCGACGGTTTAGAAGCCAGATGCGGTGGGACATAAAACCATGAAAGTTTTTGGTGTGTTGGTTTGAGAGGGAGAGGGACTGAGCCTGGGAATGTTCAGGTTGCCTAGGAGACGATGTTTATGACCCAACACACTGTTTATCTCCACTAAAATCCTCCTCTGTCATACAGTTAACCACATGGTAGTCATTAATAGTTCCTCTCCTGCTCTGATGTACAGAAATCACTAAGACTAAACGGTGTTGAGTGTAAACTTCTGGAAAGGCTCTTTGTGTCCGACTGGAGCAGGTGACCCGCCTCCTGCCTGCAGAACACGTCCACGTTTCTGTTGTGTTGAACATGATGGTGACAATGAGACCTGATGTTTTCTCCTTTTCCACTTTTACATGTCTCCATTTGGTGTAATTAAAAATCATCAAAGAGTACTGTGTATGTCTCCTTAAGCACGTTATAACGGTGATTTAGGAACGACTGGCCCAGTTGAGTTTTAGCCGGAGAAATAAGAGCCTTATACTCGGGACATGTTTATAGATTTAAGAAAAATGTTTTGTTTGGTGAACAATGAAACCTGAATTCTTAAAAGGTCCAGGACAGATAATTGTAGGATTCTAGATCCGTACATCAGTGTAGGTATAATTCCTCCAGATCAGACCTGCATGCTGGGAAGATAAATATCTTTTGGTTACTTTATTTCTTAAGTCAAAACAAGAAACCATTTTTTTTGTTGTTGTAGGATTTTATTTTAGTCATGCAAAAAAATCCAGCATCCATTTGAATTTAGACACATGTAGCCCCTTCTGTTTGTAAGGTCACAATGCAATGTATTGACTTTAAAAGGAGCACAATCAAGCTAAGGCTTCAGCTAATCTTTAATGATTTTTTTATGTGGAATAACACTTTTATGTTTATATATATATATCTCAGACAACCATTTCATAACTTGGTGGATGCAAATAAATTTCCATTTCTTTATCAAGTCAACAGTGAAAAATTACCAGAAAGTAGACGTACATGCATATTTGTTCCATTTGTAAAACTGCATATATAGTGTTCAGGTTTTTCTTTTTTTTCCTTTTTACTCTAAAGCCTCCACCCCCAAGATGTTTGTAGCATGTATTCCCAGATTTCACTTTACAGTTTTGAAGAAAGCATGTTCAGCATTTGCCAAAGTATTTGAACCAGTTTGAACTTTGACGTTTTTTAAAAATGGAAAAGTAAGACCTTTAAAATTCTCAGGCGTGTGTGCTTTCTTTCACATATCCTTCATGTTTGGCTTCACGTTTGCTAGATAACGACATGGAGAAAACTACGGTGGATGGATTTGTGCATGTGGAGGTTAGTTACATGATGACGAACCTTGTAAAGGTCTGACAGTTTAAATATTAAAACCCTGGAATTGCCAGGTGCACTTTCACCATCTTGTCCCATCCGGTTGGTTTCTGGAGTTAGGCAGGCAAACTTACAAGGTACCGTAAAAATCAAGCTTTACTTTTGATTTTTGTGCTTTGATATCTTTTTGTATTTTAGATACTGTCTCATTTTCCCTCTCCCACTTACATGAAATCAGTAGAGGGGAAACTCAAAGGGTAAACACCACTTATATTTTTTAAATCACAGTAAATCATCTGTGTAATTAAAGATTAAGGGATAAACTTGCTATAATTTAGTATGTAGTAGTAATCTTACATATGTCCCAAAAGGAAAAAGTTTTCCTAATATTTTGGACTACTGTGGATTTTATTTTAGTAACTTCAACGATGTAAAGTTGGTGTAAAAGACTGAGGTTGTTCTAAATACTTTGACAAATGGTGTCTCACCTTATACTGGTTCAGCGAGTATAAAACGAAGCAGGTTTCATACAGCCAGACTGTTTTAACTGACAGGAAAAGACTAACAAATGTTTCGTAGTGCTGAGGCTTTCAGTTTCAGGTTTAAGCACCGACTGTGAGGCATCAATATTTTTGACAGAAAATCTGGAACATACCTGGAAAAAAAAAAGCCATAAAAATGAAAATTCAGTGAAAGACAAAACCAGACCGACCATCCATCTGTCGACGATAAGTGCATCCACAACTCTGCCCATTTCTGTTAAATTCATGTTTGTCATGTTCTTTTTAAAGCCAGAAGAACTTCTTGAAACTTTGCATTAGCGCAAAACGGACTCTTACTTGTGCTGTTTTAGCTGTACAATCAGCAAATGGACAATGAAAGGCAAATATTTTAGAGCAAGTAGCCTCATCGCTCAGAAATGGTTCAACATTACATTTTAGTCTTATTTTTAAATGCAAAAAGGGAAGGGGGGACAAAATGGCTCATGGCACAGCTGCAAAGTATATTTCAAGAAGGGAGTCAACAGTCTGACCATCAAGGTGACTGTGATGTTTGTGAACATAAGGTTTTACTGGATAAGAAAATATTTTGTATTGTGTCTTTTGCTTTCGCATGTGTTCCCCGTCACTGCAAACCATCAGCCGATATGCACTTATTTCAAAGATGTACATGATTACTTTACTAAAGTCGATGGCGACCATGTTGAGATATCGATCTTGCATGCTTACTAGCGACGGTTAGCAAAAGCAGATTCTGACAAGTACAGTTAAATCATCACAAGTAAAACATCTAAGAAAAAATTAAAAAAAAATTAACCACGGCATCATTGAATTTGGGGTAAAGCCATCACTCGGCAATGTTTTCATTTGACAAGTTTCTTAATTTAATCATTGTGAGCTACAAGTCTGACCAGAGTAAATTTCAAAGACTATTTCTGCCTTTTAGTGAAAAAAAAAAAAATCACATCAGCAATTAAAGATGAAACTGCAGCATGTACCGCCACTGCTCAGCTTTGTCTGATGGATATGAATCTACAGCTGTTAAACAATCTCATCTGAAGTTCCTCAGCAGTTCTATAATTTGCTAAATCAGTTTTACTTGACCGCTTTGAATATTTTATTCTAAGGATTGAAACATTAGCTAAAATAACTAACATTTGTCTGCCCCGACTGTGATGCTTGTAATTTACCATCACTAATTGTGTACATATTCAGCATGGTCTAACATTTAAATTTGACTTTTACTCATTAGCTGGTCACAACATAACTTTAATCCAAAACCTGTACATGTGAATGTGATAACCTTTATGTTTCATTACGCTCAGTTTTCAAATGCATTGCTTATTGCTTCATAGTACACCCCTCAACTCTACAGCTAGCCTCTTCAATGTGCTTGAACCTTCCTCTTTTATTTTTTTTTTTATTTTATTACCCCCCTCGTTTCAATCTTCCCATTCACCCACATACAATTATCAAAATAAAAAAAAATACATTTTCAGATTGGTGGCATCAACACACAACCAGGCCGGTGCCCACAGCACAAACAAGTTACTCAGAAGCATAAAAAACATCACACAGATTCAGATTTACAAAGCGTGGTGGTGCAAAAGGGTGGAGGAGTGGACACAAGTTTTCATGGCATCTCGGATACGTCGAACAGAAGCACAGGCAGTTTGAACAACAAGGCGAGGCTCACAGACGGTTTTCTTTTCTTAAAAGTTCGCTCGACCACACACACACACACACAACGTCGTGGTCAGAAGCGTCAGCCGATTTATAGCGCGAGTTACCGTGGAGCAGCCTGGCGCAGGACAGACGCTCAACAAGCCTTACTCATTTGCTGGTACAGGGTCACACAAAGTTCAGACGACACCGTGGAACAAACACAGACACACACACACACACACACACACACACAAACGTGCGTTCTTGTCCTCCTCCCCCCCGATGAGGTAATCTTTGATCTCGTGTGCTTCTGTCATGCTGTGATCCAGACTGGAGACAACAGTTCATATAACGACTTTTCCGTATCGTTTAAAAAGTCACCTGCTCCTTTTATTTTCAACCTAGAAACATTGAAATGCAAACATTGAAACATTTATGACCACAACATTTAGAACAGACCGATTTCAAAAAAAAAAAAAAAAGTTCCAGATCCCTCTGATTAGCGTCAGTGAAGGTCCTGATTGTAGTCCTCTTCCCATCAAATCCCTCTGCTGCAACCCGTTTTACATTAGCAGGACTTCACACCGAAGTACAACGAGCCAAGACCGACGACATACAGTTTAGAACACGACCAAACAAAAAAAAAAAAGAGACGGGTTCGACTAAGTCATGTGGCTTTACGACGGCAACGGGACCGCTTGGTGAAGGTCAACGATGGAAGAAGAGGGGGCAGAGGTAGAGTGAGGCGGTGAGACTTTTTTTGGCAAGTGTAACCTGAAGTTGCAGAAAGGTTCACTCCTTCAGAAGAGCAACAGGATCGAGTCTTTAAGTAAAAAAAAAAAAAAAACAGTACAGGCCAATGGCTAGCTGGAGAAATCATGCTTTACCTTTAAAAACACACAAACATGAAACCAAGAGAGCGTCCACGACGCCTACTTGATGTTCAGATTTGGACATTTTAAGGCAAGGTTCAGATTTTCGCCAACGCTCCCACCTTGTGTTTGGATTGAATCGTTGCAGACCAAACAGATGGGGGGGGGAGTCCTTCTGCAACTTCAGGACAGCCAGCCCTCAAACGACACATCTAAAAAAGCTTGACCTTTAAGGAGCAGGGGGGAGGGAGGGCCACTGTGAGCGTGTGTGTGCGCATGCATGTTGTGTGGCAATATCTTTTTGTATTTACAGCTTGAATTTAAAATAAAATAAAAATCTCCTGCACAAATTCCCTTCCTACATCCACAAAGTAATTAATTTCCCCTAGGTTCCTCAATATAAATATCTCTTTATAGACAGTTCTATTAAATAAAACCCATTTTTCTAAAAAAAAAAAAAAAGTCAACCCAGAATGCTTTAAAAAAAATTAACCCTCAACTAGAAAGTGACAAGCTCTCAACATATAAAAAGGAAACAAACCAAAAAAACAAACTAAAAGGTCCCTTCGGTAACATGAGTTAAAACACTGCAGGGGCTAAAACCCGACTCCTAAACCAACCTGACATTAAGCACATGTTAGTCACTCATTCCCATGAACCTTACCAGCACATCCATATCCCAGTTAACTCAAACACAAACAATACTTGCGTTAAAGTAAGCACTTAGCGGCTCTGCTTCGGCCCAAAGTGACCACATCATTCCAAACATTCCCGCTGCCCCAGGAAATCTTTCGAAGTGGTGATGAATATTTATATTTCTAACACTCAAACAAATCCAAGACCAGGGGAGGAGGGAGAAGGAAAAAAAAAACAAAAGCAGTGGGAGAACAAGGACAGCATCACCCCTGTGTAGCCATCAGAAGCATGCACCGTCTGCAAGGCAGGGCCCCCAACAGCTGAGCCCCTCATCATCATCAACATCTAGTAAGGGATGGACTGGTCGGTGTTGGTCATTCAAGCTTTTGAAACTTTTTTTTATTTTTAACGTGGGATTTTTTTTGTTTTGTTTTCTTTGTTACTTTTCAAAAATTGTAATATTTTCCCCACTTTTGAGTATCCCGTGCAGCCTCGTCCCAGCCAGGATCCAGGTTCCACTCCGACCTCGGAGGGAAAGAAAAGTAGCTTTAAAGTTCAGGCAAACCTGGAGAGGGAAAAATAAATAAATAAATAAAAAATGTTAGTCTCTGCGCAGCTAGCTCACAGCACGCTTGTCAAACTATGTAGTGAAACGTAGAGTGGAGTGAAAGGCAAACATTTTGCGAATGTGTGCCGTTCATATTTGCAGGTCAGTGCATGGAGTATTTTGCATAGATGTGGTAGATTTTGTGGGAGTTTGTGTCGCACACAGAAAACACGACTTGAACATAAAATTTCTCATTTTTTTCCATACCAGATCTAATTTAAAATCTTATTTTTTGTTTGTTTCTTTCCTAAAAGAAAAAAAAAAATATCCTGCTCCTGGTAATAATTTGATGACGTGTTAAGCAATGAAGTATTACCTTATCTGTAAAACAGATAAAGTATATCTTCACAAGGTGCTCAACATTCCACATTTTATTCTCTATTTTTCATGTTGGAGTTCTCATAAAATTACTATTTAACTCTCATAATGTTCTGGTAATATTCTAACTTTTTCTCACAATAAAAAAATAAAATAAAAATCATAGCCCAGCTCTAGAACTCTGTTGGAGAGTCGACTTCAAAGTCTAAATAAGCAAAAGCCCGTAAAAACGTGCTTCTCAAACAAGATGGCCGCCCTGAGCGTGCCGACATCACTGAACTACGTAAACCCAAGAGGTGTGCATCTTTAACAAAAGAATTCAGATTTCCCAAAAATGTAATTATGAAAAACGCTAAATTTGATTGAAAAAAAAAAAAAAATTACCATCCAGTGCTAGCTAAAATTCGGAGTAAATAAATGAAACTTTGCCAGGATTCACAGGTAATTCGTGTGGCTGCACAATAGCAAAGGACGACGGTGACAGGAGGCCTGAACACACCTGCACAGGCTTAGTGGTTTCTAGGCTCCCTGCTCATCATGGTGATCAAACGCGACATAAACCAGGTGCTGAACCCCTCTCTGTGCCGCTGCTGCCTCACCTGGGCCTGGGCTGTCCGTTCACTGCAGCGGTGCAGCCGGTGCTCCTGAACAGTGGAAGTGAACGTTGAGCCACTTGGCGTCGCGCCGATGCCACACGCGGGTCTCTTCCGATTGGCAGGATCGAGGCCGCCCCTGGCTGTCCATGTACTGCGTCAGGCGGATGTAGGCGATGCAGGCGGCGTCCTCGCCGATCAGATGCACGTGGGGGTTGAGGATGGTGGTGTGGACCGGTTTGCTGTTTTTACTCAGAACTGCAACAACACAAAAGGAGCAAACCCGATGTAGGTGGTTTTTGAAAAACGGGGAGTTTTGGTAAAAGACACGCAAGTGGCTTGTTGAAATAACTGGAAGATGAAAGTAGCATGTTAAAATCGACTCGTGTTTATGGGACATGAACCAACCAAAGGGAGAAAAAATGCATGCTTTTTTTCCCCCCTCACAAAGGATTTTGTATATATGCCAGGTATAACACTAAACGGTAAAGAGTTTGAGGAGCTTACGATTCTCAAAGTAGAATTTGTGAAAGTCCATGCCCTCCACCAGGTTTCCAAGAGCTTCTGGCTCAAAAGAAGTCAGTCCAGGATCACAGATTCTCCTGCAGGAAGACAAATCACTACTTACTGACCTACAGAGTCAACCAAAACTAAATCTATTCCACAGGTTGCCCAGGCAATGACAAATCAATAAAAAAAAAACGTACGTGTAAGCATCAAAATCTCCATTGTTGATGGCTTCGATTAGCTGCTCCGTCATCTTTATTATCTCTTGTTTCCGAGCTGAAGCAGAAACAGGAGGAGGAGGGGCACACAACCAGAAAATGTTACAGAAAGTCAGGAAGCGTCTGGAGGTTAAACCACACCGCTCCGCCTCGACTTTAAAACCACTTCAAAACACACCAAACACACTTCAGTTTGGCAAGGCACACTCAGCTACCAGGAAGTGGGTAAAAGAGATCGTAAAATACCCAAACAGTTACCCTGTTGAGAACATGTAATACCTATATCAACACAGAATTGGGTAAACTTCATCCGCCCAACTGGTTGTAAATTTTCACTAACCCATGACAGACAAGAAAATCTAGCTGGCTAGCAAAGGTGTGCTAGTAGCTACTTAGCAGTAGCCTCAACCGTCTCGACTCAGAACGCAAAGAAAATGTCTGAGTGCAACTTAAACTTTTGTCTGACAGAAAAATTACACACACACAAAAAAAAAACACTGAATATATGAAAACGTCCCATCAAGACAAATTTTTAAAACTCCCATTATATTATTAAAGGCAAACTTGAAAATTTAAGACCTTAATTTTAGATGAATGAATTTAAGGACGCGCGGACACCCTGAGCTGTTACAAAGGAGTAAACGAGCAAAGCGAACTAAAAAAAGAAAACCTTTTGCTGCAGAAAATACCTTAACATCTGCATGTACGTTTGTCCATAAAGTCTTCCATCAGGCGTAGGCAAAATAGGCAGATAAATCTCCAACAAACCATTTTCAGCCTGCTGTCTAAGGCGTCACCCAGGCCCTTAACGCTCGTCCTGTCACTTACTCGCCTGCAGCTTGAAGTCTGATTGATCGGACCCCGGCGTGGGCCCGGAACCAACCGCATATCAAGTGCATTTGGTCCAATTATATGAATGGCCTCTGAGCTTTATTGCACACAGTCGATATTTACAGGGATTTAAAAAGAAAATTGAGAAGCAGAAAACTGCAGTTATATCATCATGCCAGCAGATGGCAATGCAGGATAGGGAGCAGAAACAAGTTTGGTTGAGATTAAAAAGAAGGAAGGAGGACTCCTTTACTTCCTTTTTAAACGGTGAATCATTTAGAAAGGAATTCGGGGTAAATGATGAAAAATCGAAGTTGGCTGTAGAAGGAAGACTGGAACAGAAAATAACCTGCTGGCTTACAGGTGGACGGTGAGGAGATGCAGTCTGCTGCTCTGCCCTGTCCCTGAACTCTCTGTACCAGCAGCCACTGCTGTTTGTCAAGACAAACACACAAAACACACACAGATGGTCCACCGACAGGCAGCCTGAAGACAATAAGCAAGCCCGCAGGATATAAATATCCCAGTTGGTCATTTGAAATGACACAACGAGGAGGAAACTGCGAAATCCCACCAACACTTCAAGCACAACGCACCATGCAAGCTGACAACATCAGCAACGCTCAACACCACCTCATCTGGACCGGGAACAAAATGAAAACACAATGTTAACACATTGCAAAACACAAACAGGTGGGACGTTCCCATTTGGCTCTGCTGACTCACAGTGGCCTTCCTTGATGTTTCCCTGTAGATCAGGGAATTACCCATTTGTTTTAAACAGGATGGATGGAAAGGAATGGAAATTACACAATACTAAATAATATTACTGCACTACTTTACAAATGCATTCACCTCCTTTGAACCTTTTCACATTTTGTCACAATCACAAACTCCAATGTATTTACTAAGATTTTGTGTAGCAGACATGCAAAGCAGTGTAGAATTGTAGACTGTCAGCAAAATTGTCCATTTCATTACAGAAAATCAGAGAAAAGTGTGCTGTGCATTTCTGTTCAGTCCCCGTTACCCCGAAGCAAAGTCCAGGCCAACCACTTGCCAGAATATTAATTAGGATATCAATACCATTTAGGCGACTTCAGAAGTCGCTCAATTGGTCAATCGAGTCCAACTATAAACACAGTAGTTCTGTGAAGGCCTCAGAGGTTTGCTAGAGAGCATTAGTGAACATCGTGAAGATCCTAGATAATGTTGTGGAGACATTTTAAGGAGGAGATTTTAAAAACAATCGCCTGGAAATGTAGAGAATCAACAACTGAAAAACCTACCAAGCCATTCCTGGGCTCAAGATTTGTCTAACCTGCAATTTCCCAATCATTTTCTGTTCAACAACTATGTATCATTTAGCTCCCCTTTCACAATTAAGCACTATTGTGTCTTGGTCTGTCACAAAATGTGCCAGTAAATCAAAGTTTGTCTTTGAAAGATGACAGAATGTAAATGTTTGAGATGCATTCTACAATTTCTTCTCTGATTTCTGAACCAGCTCGGCTTTGTAATTAAGTAGTAATCCACATCATATCCAACATTATGTGATGTATGTCACGTTCATCTCTCGCAAGTTGACATCAGACCAATTTTTGGAACGCAGCTAAGCTTTAAGGAGGCAATGATGTGAAACTCTGCTGGTAATTTGGACCATTTAAGATGTATTTATGCGTTTCTATGGAGCCTGATTCACTTTGGGGCACGTTTTCATGGAGAAGAGTTTCCTTAAAAATGGATAGAAAGTGGGAGAACATATTTATCATCCTTCAAGAAGACTCGGTGACAATGTTCAGGAATTTGTGTTTTTTAATTTATTTTTGCATTGATTCTGCTTACATCACAAACACTCTTCATGTGGCATTAATTTATAGCAAACTCTCAATGTGCCAACACTTGAAGTAACTGCAACATGATAAACTTGGACCTATCTTTCCTGTCCTAACATTTACTAATGGGAACATTGGCATTTTTCAGTGTCTGACATTTTTCAATTATCACAAAAAATACATAAATAAAGAGTAGAAGTATTGTATTGTTTGGTAATGAGGTTTCTTTCCCCCTCCCCCCCAACTTTATTTTCTTAGAGAAAAGCAAACCATTTACATGCAACACTTATCTTTCCCGTGATGCTCATCTCACTACAAAATCCTCAAGACTCCCAGCCCTCACCCAAGCTCTTTGTTGTGGAATAAGAGTTGACAGATGCCTTAAAACACCAACCCTGCAGTCATGCATTACCTCAATACAAAGGAAGGAAACAAATTGTCATTTTCTTTTTCTCCATCTCTCTGATCTGAAAATGCCATAAAGTGAGCCGAAAGAAGCATGCGGAGAACGTGAAAGTTGGACAAGTACCTTTCCTACCTTTCATCTCCTCCTCTTCGGCGTTATTACAGCTCTCTGTGGAGCCCTGTCAAACACGAAGGGTTCACACAAAAAGACACACGGACAAAAGACGAGAGGAGAGTGGGAGGAAGGAGGGGAAGAGAGAGAGAGAGAAAAAGCAAGTCTTTCTTTGATGTTGAGTTTTATGACTGAGACATGATGGACAGCTCTGGACACACTGCCTGTGAGGACACAGTCAACCTGACGGACAGATGGAGGGGTGGATGTCTCCCTCCCAGGAGCACAAACCAGCCGAGGCGGCGGCCGAGGGGACACGCACAGAGCCGCCCGCACACGCCAAGGCAGCAGCGTGACAGATTCATTTTTAATCATTAATTTAAATTGCAAGTAATGTCTGGCCGTGTGCCGGCCGTGTCACCGCTCTTCAAGAGGAAGAGCATGTCGGGTGACAACGCGAGAATAGAGTCAGCATAAAGAATATCTTGTTCGAGTAACACTTTGCGAGCTTGTGAACTAATCTGAGAAGAAGACTGTTTATGTTTTAGTAAAGTCTGATGTTGTTAAAGATGATTTTCACAAAATGTTTTATGTTATATAAATCTGACATTTGTATTTTCTTTAGAAGTTCATAAAGTAGCGTCTACATGAAGGATTTTGTTTCTTTTACTATTTTACTTGGTTGATGAATCTCAAAGCATTTATTTGGATTTTTATATTTGCTTAACTATGTTTCTGGTTAGTGGGAAAATAAAAACTCCTGTTGCATGGATTACTTAAGAATAGCTGGATTTTCAGAATAATCTCAGTATGAAGAGTAAGTTTGAAATTTGAAAGGTTAAGTTGAGCTGACAAGGTTTAGGTAAAGGTAAGCTAGCTAGCAGAGGGCTCACTAAAAAGGAATATATAACACCTATGAAAGGCAAATTTTGAATTCTTCTTGTGTGGAATATTTATGGACATTTGGACATTTACTGTAATTTCAGTGTGAAAAATAAGATAGATATTCAACTGGTGGAATAAAGCTAATGGTCAAAGTCAAGCTAACAGAGCAGGGCTAATTGAAGAGAGCATTTCCAAGATCTAAAAAAGTCAAATACCAACTTGTGGGGAGCATTTATGAACAGTTCATATAATCTAAAATCCAAAATTCACTTACAATTTTAAGTAGTGCAGTCAAGCTAATAGTTCAATATTGCCAAGCTAGCTGCTACCAAGCACAGGACAGTTTCCATGATCCAAGTCAAATCTTAAATTCTCTTTGAGTAGATCATTTACAGACAGACAAGTAAGAGCAGTTCAAATGAGTTAGAAATTCACATGGTAGAGTGAAACAACAATAAAAAGTGAAGGAGAAGGGGCTCCTTAAAAATAGTTTCTAAGTTAAGCTCAATAGTTTGTCGTTCTCATATCTGAAAAAGATACCAAACTCCTAAAAACTAGAAAAAGTGTGACAGCAAGGGGCAAAACAATCAGGGCCTACATGTAACCAAATGTCAAGTATAATTAATGAGGTATGCAAATATTAGACTTTGGGAGAAGTTTAGAAATTTACTCTTGATCGGCCCTGCTCTCCAATTTAAGCTCCATCTAATACATGATATGAACTACTAATAATTACCCTACGCAGCTTCCTTCTAAAGGAAAACTACAATTTTAACAAAGCAGACTGGATTGTAAAAACAAAAAAATATCGTTAACAAAGTATTATTAATTTAATAAAGCGTCAAACAATTTAAGTTAATCCAAAAGAGGCAGAAATATATTTTGCTTCACAAAAACACAATTAAATCTCCATGTTTTGGTGTCTGAGATGTTTTCTTTGTCAATGCGTACTCTGATCAGTGGCATGGGCTGGTGGCTTTAGGTCGGAGGAGGAGCGGCTTACCTTGGTGCCGTCTGCTGGGTTGTGTACAACAGTTGTCTGGGCTTCCTGGGGGGAGGCAGGAGACACTTTACCATGCAGGGAGGGGATGGATGATGCCACGGAATAACAGCATATTCCACGAAAACAGAGACATACAAAACAATCCCAAGTACAAACACAGCAGGGCACAAGAGCAACAGCACAGACACCGTTTACGGTAGATTGTCGAGGCAGAGTTCGTTTTCCCCCGCACAGATTCTGTGGCCAATAGAGTCTCCAAAACGCACAGAAATGAACAAAAACTACACGCATTCACCAACGAGGCCATGACTGAGGAGGAGGATTCTGTAAGACATGCATGCAGTGCAGACTTCATGATGCGTACTCATAACCTGAAAGTTGTTGGAACCGTGTGCGGTTCCATCGATATTCAAAGGCATCATTTTGACTGGAAAGCTCACGATCAGAAGCAGCAGATAAAACGCCAACTACATGCGGCTGCATCTCCCTTCCTTTACAAGTCGTTTTATTTTGAAGGGTCATCCTCCAGAGCAGGGCTAGATCTCCACTCAGCAGAGCTTCAAGCTCATTCACAAGGAGCACCACTTTACCGAGCTCCTCGTTCATCATTCCTCTTAAATTAAATGTCTGCTTTTTCCTCCTGGCAGCGAAGTGTGAAATAATAAAAATTTAGCGTCTTGCACCAGCTAAACTTATTGGTCCGCAAAGTGAGCCTGCTTGAACTGTGAGGATGCATCAGAAATCTGCACGTCGGTTTGATGCCCACACTGTTTGTGCGACAACTCCTCTTCCTCAGTCTGGACCTCGGCCACAGAAACATTCGGCACAAAGACGTTCAAGCGCTCTGAGATTCAAGAAACACACGACACACAGTATTCTAGATTAGTTGCATTTGTGTGTGGTTTAATTTAGCACCGGACTCAACCTGGGAACATGCAGCCCCTTCGCTAACTTGGGATTAAAGAAACGTAGGCTTGGACAGGAAATGGGGAAAGGACACCTGTACAGTGGGCAATCTTACCCTCTTGAGGTTTGCTGCACATGTAACGTTGCTGACTAGAATTGTATTTGAACTGCTTAAAATTTTACTAAAATAATGTTTTTTAAAAGTCCTGACTTTGGATCGGCTGTTTTAATCAGTGAACTCATCGTATGAAGTCATGTTCTTTAAGGAAGTAGTTGGTAGAGAAAGAGTCAAAGTGGTCACTTTCAGTATCAATGATGCTTTTAAAAAGTTGTTTAACAGGGAATCATATTTTCTCCATCTAGTATTCCTTCAGGCTACATAACGCAAGATTCTGAAGAGCTAAGAGGAAGGCTAACTCCGTTTTAATTTTTTAATCTCTCTATCAGGAAAAAAAAGCCTTGAACTTGAAGATGTTGGCAACATTTTGGAAATCTGACTTAATTTCTAGGAAATAAACAGAGAAACAAAGCTAACTATGCTAACCGCTAATAGACAATACTTCATTATTTTTAAATATTTTTGAATCTTCAAAGAATAATTCCCAACGCTGTCATATTAACGTTTGAAATTATTTTTTTTAACCAGGAATGTTTCCCGTGTTTCCTCTGGTATTTGGATCATTTCTCTGACGACGAACCCTAAATCTTTGAGCTTGAAAGAACTCTCTTCCATAACCCTAATTTTTAGCTCCTCCCATAAATTCTCGGTCAGACTCGCCAGGTCCAAAACATTCACATCACCAACAGTGTGAAGAAACAGTATTCAGGTTATTTGCTTAAGAGGGGAATCAACTTGTTGAAGCAATGCAGATTTTAGGGCCAAGCTAAAAAAAAAAAAGAAAAACAAAGAAAAATCTCTCAAATGTTTGTTTAAACCATCTACTAAATGTCTGCTACAATCTAAACGTTTGTACACAGCATGAATAAGAGACTCCTAATGTGCTTTAAGCAACTGACTCGGCTTTCTTTAGTTGTAAAGACTAAACAAAAACCAATTTCAGTTTTATCAAATTACAAATTTCTCAAAATGGCAAAATCTCCATTTCTCTTGTTCAAGAGCCACTCTATTTCATTTTGGTGTTAAAATCTCATCAATAAACACAGGGGCTGCATCCTCCTGCAGTTAATCCATCACTCGACTTATCAAGCTCCTGTTGTACCCAGAAATCCTCCTTAACAATTAGTTTTAATCCAAAAACAAAACAAAAAAAAACAACAAAAAAACATTTTGCCAAAACTGGTAACAACACTCAGGTTACACATTTTGGGCCTACGATACAGGCACCCAGGTGAGCTGGAGAGAACTCAACTAAAGTATCTGTTGTAACCTTAAAATGAAAGTGATTTGTCTGTATGCATGTGTGTGTGTGTGTGTGTGTGTGTGTGTGTAAAACATGAGCAAGGAGAAACAGAGCAGCTGTCCAAGTGTTGAAGCCGTGCAATTCTCCACCAACACCACAAGTTGTCAGTTTTTTTGGGTTGTTTTTTTTTAGGAAGAAAGGCAGAGGAGGACGCGGACAGAGGAGGTTTCACTCAACACAGGGGGCGACACAGAGCAACGAAACACTAAACAGAAGGAAAACATGAAATGAGTTCACGAAAAGCAACGGAAGTGAACGTAAACAGATGTGGTACCATTGGCGCGGACGATGACATGCTGCTGTCTTTGGTGCTGCTGCTGCTTACTACACTGTTTTTACTGTTTCCCTGTGACTGGGGTCAGAGAAACACAACACAGAATGACTCCCGCTAAAGGCGTTCGGCCTCGAACGGGAGCCACAAGGAGGAAAACAGGAACAGAGCTACAACGCGGCTGAGCTATGCACTCGATACGCTAACCCTGCAGGAGATGCGCCAAACGTTTCTCCGCTGCTCACTGCTATGAATCTACCTCCGACTTATTTTGGTTATACTGAACAGTAATTTGTAAACAATGAAAGGTACTAATAAAAGGTTGAGGGAAAAGTGTAGAATAGTAACTAGGCACAAATATTTTAAAACTGAGACATTTTTATTTTGCCTACAGAAAAAAAAAAGAGTTTGGCGTCTGCTAGATGGACTAAAGGATAAAAGAAAAAGAAAAATGTTCAAACAAGTTGAGTTCATCTCACAGGTAAAAAACAACAACAACAAAAAAACAAATCTATGAATCTGAAATAAAGGTGCTAATAATAAACCAGTGCAGGTCTGTGCATGCAGTGAAAGGCCTTGATGAAGGCCCTTCAATCGCAGAGAGGGATGCGTTTATGTCAGGCGCGGTGCGACAGTATGACCTTGACTGAAAAATATCATGGTTTCACTGATTTTTTATTTTTTTTTAAACATAATGCAAAAAAGAAAATAAAGTGCACATGATCTAATGGCTTTCGTTTATGAAAAGGAAAAGCAACATTAATTATTACTGGGCTAAAAGAACAAAGTGACTATCCAATTTTAATAGGCAGTGCTCCTAACATTCACAAAGGGACCATTCGTGCTCAACACTTCCTCCTAAGACTCATTCAGATTATTTTAAACCAGGGGTGTCCAAAGTGTGGCACACGGGCCCATTTGTGGCCCTTTTGGATCATTTTGCGACCTCTGAATGCAATTCAAGACATTTTTTTAGGTTGTCATTTTAAACATTTTGAATGTTGACCTCGTTTGCATTCAGGTTAGTAAAGGACAAAAATCACACACACACAAAAAAAACATCCATAAAGGACAAGTTGAATGAGTTTAAGCACCGTGACTCCCAAATTTGAGTTAGAAAAGGTTTGCTGTAATAACTCAGCAGAAAGTTAGGAAATTACAACACATTCTGTTCGTCAAGTTTTGAATTATTGTATTTAGAGTGTTTCAGTGTGTAAAAAGCACTGAAGGTTGTAATTTACTGTAGAAATCCGCTGAACAAGCCCTAAAAAGCTCAATTAAATCTGAAAAAGTATAGCATTTTCCAACTATTTTGTGCAGGTGACCAAGACAGCTGTTTTCACAGGACAAATAAAAAAAAAATAAATGAGAAGGATGAATTCTCAGACATAAAACGCAAAGATGATACAATCAAAATGTAAATACTGGGACAACGGGGGACATGGCTGTAAAGATGTGGAAAAGTTTGCAGCAGGGAAAAAGTTTCACATCTGTGATGCTTTTGGATTTAAGTTTTAGTGGTTAGCAGAAGAATCACAGTCTGGGCATGTGCCGTTTGTCTGTGGCTAAAACGGCATCATGGGACCAACATGGTGGAAGAGAGGGAGGGAGGGGGGGAGACGTACAGATGTTGGATGTCGGAAATCCAACAGGAAAAGAAAAGAAGAAGAAGAAGAAGAAGAAAAAAAAGACACCGGAAACATCTTTCCCCAAAAGGAATAAAAAAAAGCAAGCAGGATAACCAGACAGAGAGAAAAGAGAGAAGAAGAAGAAAAAAGGCCCAACAAAAAAAAACAAAAAACAACAGAGGCGATCTCACCATCAAACAAACACTTGAGCTGGACTTCCTTTTCTGACAGACGGCAATGGAAAGGAGGAGGAGGAAAAAAACAAAAACAAAGCAAGGAGTCATCGGGAAACAAGGAAAGCATCAGAAGCAGTTAAAAAAAGTGAAGCTGCCAGGTTGATCCCGGAAAGAGAGGAAAAACAAAACAGCTGCACAAGCTTACAGAGGTGAAAACGTGAGACAGAGAAATACTAAAGCTGTAGAGGAGAAAAACAAAAATCAAAAGAGAATCAGCTAAAAAAATTAAAAATAAAAAAATACAGGGAGTTAATATTAGAGAGCAGATGTAGGGAGGGTCCAGAAGGGGAGAGGTGGGTGTCTAATGTTTAAATCGCTTTGTGTAGCAGGAGTTTTATTCCGGCCCTGGTGATCATGGCGCTTCACCGCATGCACTGACTCTCACTCTCAGTCAACATGAGAGATTTTGTAAATTCTGGTTCAATTCTAAACCTAAACACAACAACAAAAACTGAGCAACTAACTCTACATAAAGAAACCAAGCCCTAAAAATACACAATATAAAGACACATTTCTGAAAAATACAGATTCAAATCAGGAGTAAATCACTGCGCGCCCCAACAGGGCTCAGAGAACTTACCTTCACGCCGTCCGACTTTTTGTTTAGCAAGGTTTTGCACGCTGAAAGAAAGTAGGACAAGGAGACGAGGACAGTGTGAGACAGCAAGACAAAGCCGAAGACACGAAAAGTTCACGTCGCGTTCACCTTTTACATCAGCGAGGACGCCGCGGGAAGGATGATTACACCAAACGGCATGACAGCCGCGCCGCAGGGGGCAATCAGACTAATTAAAGACGCTTTGAGGGAGGATCACGACAGGCAGACGACAGCGAAACAAAATACGAGAACGGAAAGGTTCCTGTGCGTCAATTTAGAAGTTTAATCACTTTTTTTTAGAATCTTTAAATATACATTTTTAAGGTTTTCTTACAGGAGGCAGTAACAGTCTCACTAAATGTACTTTAAGCCCATTTTTTTTATTAATCTGCCACTTTTTTTTCCTCCTTTTTAACTTTTCGATGAAAATGAAAAGTTAATCAGTAAAGTTGTGAGATGATTTTACAAGGTTTTTAACTCATTTTGCAAATTTCCATCTGTCGATTCCGCATCTTAAAATGTACGTAATGAAATTGCGTTATAGCAAACAACATTTTCCTAAATAAAGATTTTTTATTTTTTTTTAACATTTTTATTGTAATTATAACTCACGGTTTATAAATTCCAACTGTTTCCAATAATTAGTGGCCATTATTTACAACCAGATTAAAATATTTTGAACCATCGCAACATTTTGTGAAACTTTAAAGACATTTTTCTTTTTTGCTCAGCAGAAACCCCAAAAATACAGCAGTGATCATTAAAGGTCTATTTGTTAAGCTTTTATTTTTTCATACCGCTTTTATTCTACCTCTAAGCATCATCTTTCAATCCATCATAAACTCAAAGAACCATGAACATTTGGAAAGAAAACCCTTAAATAAATTAATTTCTGGTTCAATTTGCCATGTCCATGAAAGAAGCAAAAAAAAAAAAAAAAGTTTCAAACTCAACCAGAAGTGCTCATGTTACTTTATGTAAATTTTTAATGGTACCAACATGCAAACTAAACATGCAAAAACGCACGGCCCTTAAATAAATCTGAAACATAAAACCGTATTTGTGTTAGTCCAGTCCCGGTGAGCCACCCTTACCTTCCGTTCGCAAAGAGGTAAGAGCAGCAGAGAAGAAGAAAAAAGAAAAACAGTGACGCGTTTAATATCTGCATCTTAAGATCTGAACTCAAAACAGGGGAGAACTGCAGGGATGAAGAAGAGTCGGGCTTTCACTTCAACTCAAAACGCTTCCTGAGACCATTTTCACTCGAGTGGTTGGCTCATGCAGCGCAGCATGCAGTAGCATCCACTTCAAAGTCTTCACAGCAAAACGCTGCGGAGGGACGAAACCTCCGGAGCGCCTTTAGTTTCAACACGAATCTGACCTCGATTCAAAAACTGTGATTGATCACATTATATATATATATATATATATATATATATATATATATATATATATATATATATATATATATATATATGATTCATCAGAGCTAATGAGGGAAGCCTGCTATTATCAGAAAAGTGTGGAGTGCATATATTCGGCTTATTTGCAAAACAAAGACTGCACCTGTGGGTGATTTCATGTCAGGTCTGGTTATTAATACTCCAGCAGGTTATGGGTTTCTCACTGAATACTGTACGAATCGTCATCTGAAAAAAAAAAAAAAAAAAAACTTCAGCTGTCGGCAGCTGAAGTGACAGGCCAGGCAGGAACAGCGTCATTCAGAGAAGCAGCCGAGAGGCCCCTGGTAACTCCAGAAGGGCAGCAGAGATTCGGTGCTCCGGTTTCAGGGAATCTGTTATGTTCCCTCCACAAATCTTTTAGGAGAAGCGTTGAAAGGAATTGTTAAAAAAAAAGAAACAAAATAAAAACTAAAAATGCTGTTGCAGTTTGCCACAAGACAAACAGCAAACAGCTGTAGTACCTCTGGGAAAAAAAAAAAAACATGGTGGAAATTTAACGCTGCACCTCAACCTGAGCCCACTGCCACCGTGGTTAAGCTTGGTGGTGGCAGCATCATGCTATGGTGGTGCTTTTATTTGGTAGGTTTGGAAACTTTGATAAGAATCCCGGTAGAAAACCTGCTGGAAGCTGCAAACGACTGGAAACAATATGGTTCAACCTTAAAAATACAGGAAGAGCTACCATAGAACGCATATTCATGTGCTAGAATGGCCCAGTCAAAGTCCAAACAGAAATTTATTTGAGAATCTATGATGAAATTAGCTTTCATTTTATTTTATTGAACTATTTTGCAAAGGTTCTGCGTAAGAATTTCTGCATCTCTGTGATTGTATCGTGGTTCCACAAAGGGGGCTGAACACAAAAAGCACGCCACACTTTTCAGATTTTTTTCATTTGAAAATAATCTAAAAACTATGTGTTCTTTCTCTTCTACCGCACACTTATGCATTGTTTTGCGCTGTTTTACTCGCACTATGCAATTTTCCATGAGCTGACACAAATCTCCCGCCTGTTTTTTTTTTGTGTCTTTTTTCCTTCTGATGACGACAGAAGCGCTGTGCTCGAAGCACACAGACACCGCCAGGCTCCGTTTTAGCTTAGCCCACCAAACGTAAACAAGAAAGCAGGCAGAAGAGCAGAGACGACCAAAGAAAAACGGCCGACAGGAGAAACACTTTGCATTCTGTTCATCCAGTTTTCCATGCGGGATGCCAAACCGAAAGTCCTCAAGTTGTGAAACATGCTTGGCTGCCAGAGCCATGCTGAAGGAAGGTGGCAGCAAGCAGGCAGGCAGGTGTCGGTTCTCAAATGAGTCAAAACCGCTCATGTTTTTAGTTATGTTTAAAATATAAAAGGCGTTAGGGTGAGAGAGTGCAGCAGCATCCCTTGCGTTAATGCAGAGCTGTGGCTTCGATAGGCGGCAGCTGGAAGGAGGACACAGGGTCATGCTGAGGGTGGGAAGGAGAGGAGGGGGGGGCGGGGAGAGAAAGGGGGCTTCAGGTAAACCACCGCCGGATTCTGCACAGGAAATGAAAACATCCTGACCAGGAAAGGAGGAGCACTCATTAGAGCGTCAAGAACAGCAGCAGCAGCAGCAGCAGGAGACCCGAAAGGTCAAGAGCCAAACTTCAATCTGCGCTTTTCCATTGATGAGCTCGTGTTTGAGTGTGTGAGAGAGACGCCTCTGTGCTGTGATGACCACAGTGCATCACTGTGCAGGCAGCAGGCGGAGGCCAGGGGTTTGGAGGGGGGTGGGGGGGGTTTCAAGCAGCCGCATGCCGGCAGTCCGAATACGAATCGCACACCCGCTTCTAGCAGACGTACCTTCCTGAGCCATTGCTGCCGTGCTGGTGGTGGCGGCAGGGCTGGTGTGCTGCCGTCCCACTATCGGACAGAGAGGGGGATTCCTCCAGTTACAGTTGTGCTCGGAAGTTTACACAAGCCTGGCAAAACGTCTAATTTTCACCACATTTATTTCCCCCAGAGAACGTGAATGATACAAAAGTTTTCTTTCGCTCACGATTAGTTGTTTGGCGGAGCCGTTTTGACGTGAAACTCTGTATTGCGTTGGCTCTTTTTAAGTCGCAGTGAAAACAGAAACTACCCAGACGACTCAGATTGACTTGAAGCCTTCCACCTACGTCATCCTCTCGTGTGGTAAAACCTGGCGTTGAAGGCAAAAAGCCTCCAGTTATTATGTAAGATGTTCCTAAATCTGAGGTTAGGAGACAGAGATAGCCTGACCCAAAGTTCAGGTTGGGGGAAAAAAAAAAAACTGATTTGCTTGATGGCCAGGGCTTCTCTGGCGCATTTCAGAATCCTACAATATTTGCCCTCGACTCACGCTGCGGTTACAACAAGCAACGAGACGGAGCTGGAAGACGTTAAGCAAAAGCTGAAAACAGGAGAGGTTACACTGCTTACTTAGATGGTGGTCTAAAAACGAAAGCGGTAAAATCTTAATTAAGATAATACATTTTGTCGAGCTCAGGCGTACGACCCGGTTTCGGGTCGAACCGGGCTTGGACACTAAACTATTTCATCATAATATCACGGTGGAACGTCCAGGTACATCACTTATTTTGGACGAAGGTAATCGCTTCAAGCAACGTTGATTCAGACATTTTTAGGTGTGTATGTGCCAATAAATTGCAGCTATTATCTTTTTTTTTTGTTGTTTTTAGATTAATTATAATTACATTGTCCTGCCGATTCTTTGATAATAAAAAAAATGCAAGCATCTGGCTGGAAGCTAGAAAGCAAACCAATCACGTTACTGTTCACATCCCTCCCCTCAAGGCAAACTCTTGATCAGGGGTGTTTAGGTACTTTCTCTATGTAAACCTCTGAGCACCACTTCACTTTCTACCATAATGCATTTCATCGCGCAGAGCGATTATTGAATTTCAACATTTTCCAAGTTTCACTGCAATACTCCACTCTCTTCAATTGGAAGTGAAGCAGCAAATGGAATAAAACACTCAGAGTTTAATTACATAATCTGATTATTTCCTTATATGGGGGAAAAAAAAAAAAAAAAAACTTTAAGTGATGCGGAAATGCATCGAGTCTGTTGTCTTCCATCTCGTGGTTGACAGTAATCCGCTGGAGCCGCGTTGCTCGCGTGAAAGCATGTAAACACATAGTCGATAGCATTAGCGCGTCGGCCTGCCAGGCCATCATTCAAACACAGCCTGAGCTCTCAGTGATCGAACTGTTTACCGTGACGAAACCTAAGCATACCGTGTGAAACGGAAACTGTGCCGTCAAGAGGAGGAAGACAGCAGCAGCAGAGCAATGCTGACGTCTCATTTGCCGTGTATAATCGATACGAGGTTTGCGGCTGTTTTAAACGCGGGCATAGCTTTAAAACGAAAGCGCCGAGCTCACCTGAAAAGTTCCTGGATACCAGCATTGTTGTGAGGATAGCTCCCTGTATTCAAGACAATCAAATAAATAAATAAATAAAATGTCATACCTTGTAGGTGTTTATATATATATATATATATATCTGAGGACCTTTAATCATCTCAACACTCACCTTAAGTTTTCTCCTGGCGTTGAACTTGCGCAGACATTCAACGGTTTCTTGACGATGCATCATGGAGGCAACAGTGGAGCGTTGCTGCGCGTAGAGAAGTCGCGTTATTACAGACTCATTCACCTTCATGAAAAACATCCCTAAATACAAACAGTAACTTCTGTGACTTCATGGAAATAAAAAAGAAAAAAAGAAAAGAAAAAAATAAGACTGCGTTCTGGCCAAATAGACGCACAACTATCGTGGCGACGTTGTGTAAATGGATCGCCACGAATGGCATTCGAGATTTTTGCTCCCGTTTTTAGCTTTTCACCAACACATCTGAGGAAACGGTCACCCAGTGATACTGGGTAACGCTTGTTTTAGTAACATAAATAGACCGTGGTGAAAAATATAAAGTTGAGAGTCGTCAGCACAGTTACATGCAAGCGATGTTCTGAGCTGGTGGGACGAGAACAGGACCCTGAGGAACTCCACATGTGATTTTTTTATTTGCTCAGATTTCTAATCTCTGAATGACTCAAAACAAGTCCTTATCTGTTAAATAAGATCTGAATCAATCTTGTACAGTAGACTGAAAATCATTGAACAGATTTCTTTCTTATTATAGAGAAATACATTTCCTGTTTTTCCCAATCACTCAAAAAAAAAAGAGCTAAAGCTCCCGGAGGCATTTCCTCGGATGTAAAAGTGTGACTTACGCAGACCCAGGGATGCTTGAGGGCCTGGTCAGCAGTGATTCTTTTGGCAGGGTTAATGGTCAGCATCTGATTGATCAGATTCTTGGCCTCGGGGGTCACCGTGTCCCACTCTGGGGACGGAAACTGAAAGGAAAACGAGGCAAAACGAGGCAGTGTTAAATAAGGAGAGGATGAGAAATAATTGGAAACGATTTTTCATAAAGAGCCTTTTACAAAAAGGTTTTATACTATACAAGTTGTAAAATGTGGTAAAATAAATAAATAAATAAACAAATGCATACAAAAATGAAATATAGACGTTGAAAAAAATGATAGAGAAAAAAAAATGAAGTAAAAAAAAAAAAAAACAACCTTGTACCAACAAAGTTAGAGGTGCCAGTAAATGTTTAGCATTACCATAAAAGACATTTATTTTAGCTGCTAGTCACTGAAAAAAATGAAAGAAAAAAATATTAAAAGTATCTTGTTGACAGAAATGTTATTCAAGAAGTGTAAATTACTGGGTGCTTGCCTCAGCCACTTCATTTCTTTTTATGCACAATCATTAGATGTGGTTACTTCAAACTCTGAAAATTAACACAGGCAATAAATTCTCCTTTCCCAGAGGATTATATGATCTAATAAATATGCTCATTGCTCTGTGATGGAGCATTTCTTCCCTCTACAACAGCATGGAAATCCTGCAGTAACAAGCAGAGAGTAATTAAAACCTAAATTTACATTTCTACATCACTCCCAAGACTTAAATCCGAGCTTCTCAGTAGACAGGACTTGATCTCCGTGCTTGATTGTTTTGCACCACTCGGATCATTAAGATACAAATATGAAATGACGTTAAAGTTTTGTCGCTTTTCAGGTTTCACAAACAAGACTTTATGGGCTTTAGTTGACGCAACTTTTGATGCTTACATTTGAATTTCAAAAAAGGAAACGCCAGGAAGTCATGATGGAGTTCACAGATGTGAAATGAATGCTTTAGAGCAACATTTTTCACTAGGCATTGCTGAGCAAATAGTGCAACTCCAGATAACGTTGTGAAGCCAAAGTGGAGCTGATGGGCTGCGTCTAACTTTTGGAACCAACTTTATACCAACTTAGACATTGTTTTAGTGTTCAAGTCTTCACTACGACGCTCTGCAGAGGAACCAGGGATGTCGCATTGATTTGTGGACGCACACGTTAAATAAAGGTGTGAGTGGATCGGAACAGCAGGTGTGAAAAGCAGACGCCCGTCTGGGGATAAAATTTACACCCATCGGTTTTCAGGTTTAATGCATCTATTAAAATGTATCCATTAGCGATGAGACAATCTACACTTTCAAAAAACACTTTCTATCCATTTATTTCAGGGGGTTATTAATGCCGTAAATGTGTAATTGTTAAACAATACAGACCAAACGGAGCTGGGACGGTGCAGCCAAATTTGCAGTACCGTAATCCCGCCACACGTTGTGCTATCAGAAAAATTCCAACCGTTTCTGAAAGGGGAAATGTTGCGCTTTCCAGCCAAAATCAAGTTATTACGGTAATTTCACCTCCTTCGTAGCAGGGAATGAAATTAATCTCAGGGGCGCTCTTTTAATAGACGGTAAATTGCGAAAATAACTTGCTTGATATTGAAAGTTCCAGTTGTTATGGATAAATGGGCAAAAAATATTTACTCACAGGACATTTAAAGAACTGCGTACAATTAATCAAAAATATCTAAAACTTAGGTACTGAAGGATTAAACAATACCTATGGCTGCTCATTGACGAGCGCCACTAAAGAGGGTAGCCCGGCTAAACAGGTGTGGCAAACAACAGAAATGCCAGGTAAAGATGGTGAAGCCGCAGAAAATCAAAAATGCCAGCCAATTTTAAATTAGTACAACTTACAAATTACACATTTGAGACAGAAAAATACTGTAAACGTGGAGGTCCAACTTCAACAGCCTCAGGTTCTGACCCGTCTTTGACCAAGAGCTCCAAAAGTGATGAGCAACTTTGTTCATGCCATCCTTAGCATTTCATGTACAAATTCCAGATTTTTCAGCTTTCCAAAGTTCCCATTCGTTTCTTTTTACTTTTTAATATAACATACTAAAATTCATAACACATTTATGGAGTTAATGTTTTGCAAAAATGCACACAGCAGTAAAAGGTGAGGGATAGAGGTTAGAATGATACTGTAATACAAGACTATGACAAGTAATACACACATCATAGGCGCCAGCTTTGATCTGTTGATACAGTTTGTGTTGGTCCTCGTCCCAAAATGGAGGGTATCCCACTAGCAAGATGTAGAGGATCACACCTGGAAAAATTCACAAAAAAAAACAACACAAAAAAGTAAGTATATTTATATTAAAAAAGCAAGTGAAACATAGTATTTCATAACGGCCCTGAACGGCAAACATCAAAAGTTGGAAATGGAGGAAAAAAAATACAAAATCCATGTGGCTTTCAAAACCATCAGACACAACGGTTTAGTCCATTCAGGGGTAAATGTAAGACTATCAAATGATAAATGATTCCTCTTTGAATTTATACAGAATTTAAAAAAACTTTCACATTTAAAAAATTCAACAACCTAAAAGCTGGAAGATGAAATGAATGAGTTTCATTTGAACAGCGCAGGATTCCTTGTTAAGTTTCATCAGATGGAAGGATAAGACAGAACATAAATAAATAAAACAAACAGACATGAAATTCATGGGAACATGAAGTAAAAAATGCATTCAGTTTGAGATGAATGGGCTGTGTGTGTAATCTGAAAAGAAAAAAAAAAACAATTAAAAAACATTTCTCTGACCACATGCCCAGATGTCCACCGGCTTGCCGTACGGATCCTTTCTCAAAACCTCGGGCGACAAATATCCAGGAGTTCCAGCGAAACCTGTCAAAGACAAAGCCATCTCTGTGGAAACCGTTTCAAAGAAAGCTAATAAAGAAGCTAATAAAGCTGGGGGGAGATCAATACGTCTGTGGGGTCAAAGGTCCTTTTGATAAAATACACATTTCTCATTTTTCCCATGCAAAACGTGGGAGCTGCTGTGTAATCTAATCTCAGTTTTGCACTATCACCTGGACAGAAATTTTCAGCAAGAATTGACAATGCACAGGTGAGTCTATGATAATCTTATCCCTACTGCAAATTTTTAGATTTAAAAATAGATTTGAAAATCAGGTGTAGTCTCAAACACATTTGACTCAACCAAACACAAACTGCACTGATTCCAACAGGTGTGCTTAAAACAGAGCAACTCAAATAAATGAACAGTAGACGGTGTGTACGGTTTTTCAAAAATAAATTTCCAAAAACGTTCAGGAAAAAAAAAAAAAAAAAAAGAAAGAAATCCTCGACTTGCATAAACAAAATGTTCCATGAGGAGCAGCTAAAAGTAAAATCCACAACTTTAAAGTTAAAAGAAGAGTGTCTGTATATCATAGTTGCAAACACAGGACGCCATCAAGGACAGCCATCAGATTTCAGATGAAGGTGGGCAAATAAATTCAAGTACTATCAAGTGGGAGGAAATATACCTTCAATGTTTCCAGGGGAGGAAATCTCTGGGCACACAAACCCAGAGCTGGACGGCTCCTGGACTAAAATGAGCCGGGAGTGCTGCCAGGAGCTGGCGTCCAGGTATAAAACAGGCTTGATGAACACCACATCATAAAAAGGCTTCACTTTCTTTTATCTGGACCACCATTAACAGCAGTTGCCCGCATCTACATCGTCTTGGGCTCAGCACACTCAACATTAACCGCCAAGTACTAAACATGGTCGTCAGGAAGAGGTTGAATCATTTTGAGGCTGTGGTGGTCGTCAAATGTGGCCTTAGGTGTAGCTGCACGCGGACTTTTAAAACACTTGAATCTCTTCAACTGGCCTTGACGAACACACTTGGAGGAAATGCTGCTGCGGCGCGCCAACGCTGCAAAAGGAAGCAGGAAGCGGCCGTTTCTTACCGAACCACGCCTGCTGGTCCCCCTGCACCTCGATGGCAAGTCCGAAATCCGCGAGCTTCACAGCTGCTCCCTTCATCTTACTGGCGAGGAGAAGGTTTTCTGGCTGCAACACACGCAGGCGGATCATTTGAGAGGACCAAACCCAAAGTGAAGCAGCAAAGCTCCTCTCTCTCTCTCTCTCGCTTAGTTTTACTTTGAAATGTCAGAAACTCAAATACAGGAACACAGTTTCGACTGTAAAACAACAGACAAGCCATATATCTTCCTTATGGGGGAAAAAAAACATTAAATACCGCAAAACAGACTTTGGCAGAATGATGAGCAACAACAAGAAGATGTGTGTAATTAGTGGCAGTAAGCACGGATCCTCCTTCCAGAAATGTCTCGTCACTAGAGAGAGCTTTAGGATGACATCTACATCCTTACTGAAGCGTGATGAGGTTGAGTTGGTTACTGACGACTGCCTGAGAGGAAGAGCCTTTTCATTTAGATGCCATGGTATTTACCCCAACACTTTGACCACGTCTTGTTTTGTCACATCATCAGGCATAAAAGCCAGGCTTTGGAAAAGGTTAAAATTTCTTACGTCGCTTCAGAAAAACACAAACAAGATGACCACTTTTTACAGTTTTAGATGATCATCATCGAAGGGCTGCACAGTATATTATGGTTATATCGTCATCGCAGTGATGAAAATAAGCATGTGTCACAATATTTACCAATAATATCCCTGCTGCAAGAATTCTTAATATCTTAGCTTTTTTTTTCTCCCACTCTTACAAAACTTTGAAATATTTTTCGGGACACAGATCAACCCTCAGGTCTAACAGATTTTGTGTTTAATTTTTTAGTTTTTCTCCATTTTGTGAAGCGACTCCAAAAAGCTGGATGGAGCACCAGAATGGTCTCTGCCAAAAACAATTCTGTCGCTTTATGTGATCTTTAACAACTCGATTATTGTTTGAATTTGACATTTGATGTTTTCTGACTCTTGGCTTTCTCGCAACATTTTTGCAAAAACCCGACGACGTCTTTATTTCACTAACTCGGGTACCGACGTACACAGATTTTCAGAACACCTTTTCTTTCGTTAAGATGTGGTGACTGTGGAGGCCACCGAAACATGTCATGTTATCCCCTCATCAAAAACAGGAGTTTTTGCCTCGACTCCTTCATGCTTGTTTGAGAAATCCTATAATCTCCCCTGGCAACTGTTCGGCTGTGCAAAACGCCCAGCTGGAATTGGCACCGCCTTCCAGACGCAGCTCCTCCTTGAAGCTGCCTCGCAGAGCAGCCCTCCTCCCCACCACCCCCACTCCGCTCCTTCAGACTAGCCAGCAGCAGTTAGCAAACACCTGATGGATCTGCACATAGGAACTTCTTCTGGAGCTTTTAACGAGACAGAGGCTCGATTTCAAGGTGTTAAATTACAAAGTAAGTTTTCTTTGAAGTCATATTTGATATCTATAGTATTTTTATAACAACTGAAGTTAACAGTTGTTACTTGATTATGCTATAAAATGATTCTATGTTCCTGGAAAACGCATCAAGAACGAGAGGAGGGCAGTTTCCCTGTACGACCCCAATTATTTATGCCAGATATTGTGGTGTGGATTCTCCGGTTGTCACATGACCTTTCACCTGAAGTCTACTTGACCATTAATATTAAACCTCTGCCAACATAACCGCACATAGCACTTTGGTAGCCACCTTCTACATTTTCTTCCACAACCAAAGTTCAAACCGGTTGATCTTTGTATCTAGCATCTGCTACGCTTGTAAGACCAGCGTAGTCTCTCCTCGGTCTGCTTCTTTTCACATGTCAGCCTTCGTCATCTAGCCGCACATCCTTCATTTCTCCTACGACCTCCTCCTCCTCCTCCACTGCCCGCCCTTCAAGCCCATGAGGCCCTGAGCCGACAATAGGAAATAAAGAAGAAGGGGGGAGTGAAGGAACCAGACAGCTTTTCTGAAGCAACAGAACCAGACATGCAGAGATAGATAGATGGGAGGTGGCATAATGAGTCCCTACACCGGCGCCGCAGCAGCCGGGTGACCTCACCCCCCTCTGTTGCCATGGCAACCCTGCCTGCCACCAGCATTCAACTCTTTCCTCTCTAATTCCCCAACACCCCTCTCCTCTAAGCGTGCGGCCCTCCCAAGATGGCAAGAAGGCAAAAAACATATGAAACATGTGCAGGAGGTTGAATTTGTTCGCACCGGTTCAGTTTTCCCGATTCCTGAGCGCAGAAGCTGCTTCCTTTCCTCTGTGTTCTTGGAAAAATACACGCAGTGTTTTTATTGTTTTTTTTTTTTTCTCTTATGTTTTAAGAACTGTTCCAGCAAAAACCTGAAAATGTACTGCCTTGACACAACCTTAACTGGTATTTCTGGGCCCCCCAAGTAATTTTCGATACTCTACACAGAGTCCACCATAAATCAATGCAGCTACATGACTAAGGAAACATCAGCAGGATGTTGGTTAGGTGAACAATGAATCACAATCTGATCAAGACGAAGAGGCAATTCATCTTGTTTTGTCTTTGACAAGTGCTGCCATTTTAACATCCATTAAACCTTTTGGTCTGTCTGTGAGAACACAAAAAGTAAGAAAATTGTTTTTGGCTTTGGCACCACCTGAAAAATATCAAGCATAAAAGGCAAGAGGCAGACTAACAGACTGGATAGTTTAGCACTGATGCCAGATTTCTAGAAGCGTTTAAAGTTTGTCAGACATTTAGTCAGTTTGTGAAGATTAAACAGGAAAAGATTTTACCAAGAATGCCGCAAAAATATTCTCAATCAGCCAAATACCGTCACATCTCATGAGCTGTGTGCATCGCTACGTCCCTTGCGGCTACACAGCTAATATTGACAGATCAATGTTAGTGTTCGTTTGCTCTCGTGGTTGAAATTTTACCTCAGAGTTACAATTTTACGTCTGCATAAGCACACATGCATACATCAAGAATGATGAAATGAAACTTGTTTTTTTTTTTTTTCCTGTGTGGTGCTTTAACCTTCCCGTTTAAAGAAACATTCCTGAAAATTTATTTGGAGGCATTTCGTCCACACAAGGACGTCCGTTTTATTTCACTTTAGTTTTGCAAGTACTTAAAATTTCTTTTAAAAATGAGCTGAATGCAGTAGCGGCGCAGCATAAATGCTTGGAAAGACAGGTGTGTATTAAAAGCATCTCTCCACAGTCACCTTTTATCATTTCTGCCATCTTGTGATATTTGTATTCATGAGCGAACGTACAAAGAAGGAAAAAAAAAAAAACAAAGAAAAATCTGCATGAGCTGAAAAGTGTCCTCACTTTTCAGAGGACACATTTTTTGCACCGTCACAAAAAGAACAACAGAAGCATGCTGAATTACTTATTCAAAGAGAACTGAATTATTTAAAGCTAAAAGTTTGAGGCTGAATTAAGGTTTGACGAAACCACGAGCGGGCGCAGGTATCGGGCTTTTTCAGTCTGGGAGTTTTAAATCAACCTCGTCGTGTTTTCAAATCAAAGCCCCTGCAGGTGTGAGGGCGGGGGGAGGAATCTGCTCCGAAAGGTGTGCAGTTTTTTCCATGCGGTAACCAGTAACTGGCCGTCATCTAACACACACACACGCACACACACATGTGCTATTAATAGCAGCTGGTCTGCTTTCGTCACTCCTCGGCAGTGCAGCAGGAAGGAGCGGAGGGGGACAGATTAGAAAGGGTGGAGAGGAGGGAACGGGTAGAGGGGGGGGGATGAAAAAAAAGGAAGAAGGATATAGATGTAGAGTTGCCATGAGAGTTGGAGAGCAGAGAGGGAAAAGCTGCCGAGGCGAGCGATGACGCGCATCCCAGAAGTTCTTGACGTCACCGCGTGACGTCCGTGCGGCGCAGGCCGAGACCTGTTGTGCATCCGTCCGCCCGGCGCGCCTTTCCACCGCACTCGCGCGCCCCGGGTGTGCGGGGCGTTTACTTTGCCGGATGCAATAAAAAGCTCTTCTAATATTCATCGGTGTCTGGTAGCTCACCTTGAGGTCTCTGTGGACGATATCGTGCTGGTGGATGTGACTGATGCTCTCCAGGATCTGATTGATGCAGTGGCTGAAAGAGACAGCAAGGCAAGACACGTCGGTCAAACCGCGGCGCCACGACGACCGATATTAAAGAAAAAGAAGAAGAAAAACAAAATAAAACACACACACACACCAAGTGACTTTAAAATATACAGACTAGATTTTAAGGACATATAGAAAAACTTCAAAACAAATAAAATTATCTGGCTTTTTGGGCTTTCATAATAACACAGGGGCTGATTTGAAAAATAACAAATGAGCCTCTCCTTGGGAAGACGACCTGGAATATGGGCAGCAAATTGGTTACAAATATCCACACTCAGCAAATTGAGAGCATCAATTCAGCTCTGGCTTCTGTCTTAATAGCCCGTGATGAGTCGAGTGATGTAAACCATATTGAGCAGATAGTGCTCTCATGCAGATACGCGAGCTCTAATGGGCTGCAGGAAGGAATCATCGAGCACTAAAAGGCCGAGCAGAGGACATTTGTTTCAGCTGGAGTTAAATGTTTTGAAAGCCAACGAAATAAAGAGCAACAATTTGTGTTACATTAATTGAAGTTGCCGTGTAACTTAAACGAGAGCATAAAAGATGATGTGGTCTTGATTTCAGAAGCCGTTTTAGCTAAAGCGGCTGATGCTTCGTGTTTCCAGCGCAAAACCAAACATTTGTCTTAATCTACAGAGAATAACTTCAGCTTCGCTCCCTTCCAGTTTAAATATCGTCACGTTAAATTTAACCAGCTCAGATATCACAATACGGTTTATGTGAGAGGAGCGAGTCATTAACCTTCGCATTTGAAGTCAATATAGTTGCATG
This sequence comes from Poecilia formosa, assembly GCF_000485575.1. Classification (NCBI taxonomy): domain Eukaryota; kingdom Metazoa; phylum Chordata; class Actinopteri; order Cyprinodontiformes; family Poeciliidae; genus Poecilia; species Poecilia formosa. Next base: position 1,976,520 of record NW_006799979.1, on the reverse strand, counting down.
ATCTGAATGGTTCCTGCCTCAGACGTGACGGCCTGCAGTCCTGTGTGAATTTCAAAGTAAAATCTTAAGCTGAGGAGGAAAGAATCGTTAGGAATGAAAAAAAAAAAGAAGAAATAAACGTCTTGTAATAAGCTGTAATAAAGACTAAAACTGCTTATGGTCAAGCACCACCGTTTATTTGGTTGTACTGCTGGACGGCACCGTGTTAAACCCAACCTACCAAAAAAAAAACAAAAAAAAAAAACACAAAATCTCACACTTAAAGGGAATATTTTCATTCAGAAACGGACAAATTTTTTAAAATATTTTTATGATTAGTATTTGGTTAAGATGCTCGGCGGAGGGAGTCACTTTGATAACTTTCCAAAACTACTTAAAAACATCTATTCAGAGTTTAATACGATATACACAACAAACTTAAGGTAAGGTAATTTTATTTATATAAGGAATTTTCAGCATCGACGCTGAGTTCAAAGTGCTTTACGTGAATTAGAAAGAAATACAAACAAAACAAAAACCAAAGGAAAAAAAAAAGTATAAAACTACATATCTGCTCCCCATGCTTCGAGTAGTCTGTAATTTATAAACTAGTAGGGCTTAAAACAATGCAGCACCAGGTGAATTTTTCAATTCATGTCCACTCCAACCCTCACCAATATCCACGAGTTATGATCATGACCCAAACATGAAAGCAAATCTCAAACTTTCTGATGATCATCTTGATTATCTCGTCCCACATTATGACCACAGACTTCTCTACATATATGTTGCCTTCGTTGGACGTTGCATATTACTGATTGTCTACACATGTTTTTATACTGAAATTATTATTATTTTAAGTTGATGTCATTTCTAAAACCTAGTTAAGAATTTAGAGGCAAAGTGCTAAATTACCACAACAGCCTACTGCAGCATCTGACAACAACCTAAAAATAGGAGAACAGCTTTGTCATGATTTATTCATGAAATTAAATTTAAAAAGTCTGAGTCACTCGGTCAGAAGTTAAACTCAACCAGCAGATTAGTAGCACAGTTGAAACCGTAAGCACAAACTACATTAACCAATTCTGTCGTCAGAACATTTCGTGCTTTCATAACTTCTCTGCGTTGACAAAAAAAAAAAGCCTCCACTAAAACTTGCGGAGAGTTCAAAGTTTCAAGCTATAGATTCATATTTAGACTCGTAGCTAAACAGTGTCATAAAAAAAAAAAAACATCGACAAGTAAAAAGGTGACAAATGAGCCACTAACAGGTTTTGTTTTTTTTAAATATGCAACACTTCTGCATTACACTGACGTACATTTTCAGTCAGCAGGATGCCTCTTCTGGCATCACATGAATGTCTTTCAAACAATACAATAAATTTAAAAGATGATTGTGGAGTATCTGATGTGGCCTCAATTTGGAGAAAACCGTCATGATTTACCTGGCATCCGCCTCGCTGTAGTACTCCCTCGCAACGATGTCCTCAAACAGCTCTCCTCCGGTGACGCTGCAGAGACGGATGCAACAATAAGTTAGTCGGCATGTTTATTATTAGGGAACTTCTTGTTTTCTCTCTTTAAATAAAAGTACCTTTTAAGGGGCTCACGCAAGATGTTTTCTGTTCGCTTGTGGTGACACGTCTGAGGTTCAAGTGAAGCTCGGTTTGTGCTTCAAGAAGCCACTTAGCATGTTACCGACGGCTTTTATCTGTTCTAAAACATAATCTAATGCTTAATTCATTTGTTCCGGTCTATTCGACGGAGCAGCGGGTGCGACATCAACGCAACTGAATAGATGAATTTATTCTTTATGCTAAATTTTACAAGTAAACGCAACAGAAAGACAGATTTTTGCAGTTTTTCTGTGCGTTTTCATTAGATATCTCTGCAGAACAATGACAGAAATGCTACAAAGAAATAACAATAACAATAATAGTAAAAAATATATATATTTTTGT
>NW_006799979.1:1898533-1974386 GCF_000485575.1 Poecilia formosa | reverse complement strand
AAAAGTAAAAAAAATTATTTATACCTAAGCCGACTAATTTTGACGGATTAAGCAATCATATCAGAGAAACGCAGCTTTGTGAAAACATATAGTAAAAGTACCAGAAGCAGAGCACTATTATATGAAGTTAAAATTAGAAGCTATACAACAACAACGACAAAAAAAAATCCCCCTGTAGTACAGCTGTTATTTAGAAATGAGGCTGGAGCAGAAAGCACGGCGTGTGAGCGAGTGTGGGTGCTCTAATTAGATTTACTTACAGGTCAAAGACGAGGTAATGGAAGCCTTCCTCTGCAATGCTCTCATGGAGTCGCACTGAGAGGCAGAAAGAGAGAGAGAGTCTTTAATTAAGAGGCAGTTAGCTGGATCAGAAAGCTCCGCTAACGCTAATTAGCTTCTATAAAGCAAACCTCAAAGTACCGTTGATGAACCGAAAGTTTCAGACAGAGAGTCGGGTCAGAGGTTATGACTACAAGATTTCTTGTGCACATAAGAAGGAGCAGTGTTGCATTAATAACATTTATTGAAAAAGTAAAAACAACAAACTGCCACAAATTTGACTATTTGGGTATCTGGGCTAGAATTTCTCCTTTGGAATCTTTTCCACTGTATAAAAAGTTTCATTAGTGACGCCTACGGTTTAGGTGCAGCTAGTTTAAAATCACACCACAATACTGACGATACACCTTTCACGCTTCATAAGCGATGCCCATTCTGGCATTAATCTGTTCAGTCTATAGCTGGATAAAACGCCTTTAATGACAGTGAATGACTTCGGTCGAGTTTCCATCGAAACGACAACAGGCGCTGTTGCTGTTATTCCCATGGGAAGCGTGTTACAATCGGAGACTGAGGAGACGAAGGCGGTTGTCAAAAGCCAAGCCCTGGAAAAAAAAACACCCAACTGGGAAATCTTTTAGTAAAAAAAAAAAGTTTAAATAAAGCAACCCAGGTGAAGGGCACCAGAAGAATAAAAACGCAAAAGCAGAGTTGACTGGGATCCCAGAAGCACTACGTGGTTATGTAAGATTTACTGAACGTGTTCTTGAAGGAAGGGCAGCTGTGATAGGCTGAAATCATGTTAGGAATGGCCCCAGCATGTTTAGCAGTGGAACAGTGCTGCTTTTAGTGGTGAAGATGGCGACATTAAATCTCAAGTCAGACTGAAACTCGTCCGTTCTGTTTCGGATTTCAGTACCTCTAGGGAAGCTGGACGAGTGAGACGGGAGATTTCCAAAGTGTCATAGCTCTACAAGCAAAACTAAATTTCACTGTCAGTCCATCAATTTTTTTAATTCAACACAATGTGCAGGTTTAAAAATGTAATGTACTCTAAGCCAATGAAGAGACCAATGAGACCCAGCCTCTAACAGGTCTGGTTCGCACGGTGCTACATGCTGTGATAAGAACTACATGCTATGTCAAACAAACGCTCATTTCCTTCCTCTCTCCAAATGACCCCTGCCTTTTGTTTGCATTTCCCACAGCAACAAAGGAAAAAGGTTAGAAGACCATTTGAGGCAATTCCCTGGGAATAGGTAGCGCATATCCCTGTGTTTGTCGACATAGGAGTTTCCTGGCACTTTGCGCTTCCGCAGGTGACCCCGGCTTTCTACGTTATCGAAGCCGTGCAACATAAAGGACGCTGGTGGATATAAAGTGTGCTAGTAATGAGATTAGCGAGATTAAGGTTTAGACACAAGGCACACGATGTCAGCGCCGTTTAGAAACTCTGCGGCTCATTGGAGTCGTCTGAACCGGAAGCGGCTGCTGGCTGGCTGTCGCATGCAAATATCCCAAAGAGAAACCCAACAGGGAAGCGGCTGGTTTGACTATCACCCAGTTAGCGCCAGAGCCAAACTCAACAATGCTTTTGTGTCTGCTCTGTTCTCCCGCGTGCAGTTTGGGATGTGAAACGACAACCGCAGGGGTTCCAGGTGAACCGAGAAACTGAGGGTTTTCACATCCACGTCAGACCGACAACACAGGACTGAGCCGTGTTCACGGGCTCCACTGCGCTTTTCTTTAGTGGGACATCAGGAAGATTAATGAGACATTGGAATGATGATATCTAGTAATCTCAGTCTTGACCGACTCGGTCCAGTTCTGAACTACTGCACTGATTTGGGTCGGATCTAATCACGGCCGTTGTACGGTTGGTCCTCTACAAAAGGCAAAAATAAAAAAATTAAAAAAAAGTTAAAGGGTTTGGGGGTTTTAAAGATTAATAGTATTCATATACCTCACACTTGCCTTTTTCGCCTTCTGTTTCATTGCAATCACAATCTCTCTTTTTTTTATAGGATTTTTTTTAAACACCAAGTGGCACATCATTGGAAAAATCTGAAAAAGTGTGGCCTACTCCCTAAAGATCTCTACATAAAATGTGATTTTATCCAAAAATAAAGAGGCAGAAATAATCAGAAAGAGGAAGCTTCAAGAAGTTTATCACAAACCATGAAGTGAAAACAGCAAGCAGCTAATTTTTTAAAAAAAGGCACACCACACTTTTTAGATTTTTATTTGTAAAAAAAAAAAAAAATTCTTCAAAACTGTATGATTTTTTTTTGCCCCAGACACTGATTTATTTTGACCTACTAAAATTATCTCAAGACCAAACACTGAAGTGTAACGCAGAACCAAATGGGATAAAGTTGAAAGAGTATGAATATCTCTACATAGTACTCGATTTTAACTTCAAACATTTTTGTCACAAGAGTTTCGCAGTGAAACATGCCAGACCAAAGCTCCCACACAAGACTCTAAGGTTAGTTGTACAGGCAAAATTAAGTGACTGAATTTCTTTAATGTTGCTTTTAATTCTGTTATCAAACAGAAAAACTCAAACGATGAAAGAGGTGAGCCAAAACTTCCAAAGATTGTGAATTTGTAGGTCTACAAAAAACTTGACACAAATCTTGAAAGCATCGTTATGCTGCACGTCTTTAGCTCGTCAGAGGGGACTCACCTATGTTTGGATGTTTGAGCATTCGACAGATCCTGGCCTCTCGCTCCAGTTTCTGATGATCTGTGGTCAAAAAGGAAAAAAAAGAGTGGAGAACAAATTAGATCCAGTCGGTTCCAGGATCAGCTCTTTTTTTAATTTCATTCCCGTTACAGATGGCTAGAATCCCAACAAAGAAAAAGCAACACTTCTTGGAATGTCTCTGAATGCGTCAGCGTTAAACAGCACAATGCAATAAGATAGAGTAAACACAGCAGCATCTCACACTCGCTGCACAGTAAATTGAAAACAGTCTTCTCTCGTATCACTTTTCACTGATTTCTTCACCCATATTGTTCGCAAATAAAAGATTTAGCTTATACGTGAACATTTGTTTCTTGAACAGACTAAATTAAAAGCATTCTTAATATATAAAAATCAAGAGCGAACTCTGAAGTTCCATTTATTCCCCGTCCCATTAAACTTGTCATTTGAGTATCCCAAACAAATCAGACGACTTCACATTACAAGGACCAAAGCAGCACAAAAAAGCAGAAGAGGCAGCAGATCCGTCACGAACAGACGGCGACACGTAACGTATAGGGGTCACTCAAACACACACAATACGAGCGCAGGCTTTATGCACTTAGTGAAATGAGTCCGGTGGGCCCTGCTCTAATCTAATCACTGTCCACTTAATGAGTCTAATGACATGAGAAAGTCCATGCGCGCAGACAGATTGGTTTTAAAACAGACAGTGGATGGATGTCAGAGGTCAAGTTTGTCATGGCCGTCTTGTCAGGAAGCAGCTGCTGCTCTCCCATCCCACACAAAGCTTTTGGGCCATTATGCATGAAATTTAAAAAATAAAAAAAATACCATCAGCTTAAATGTATCGTTGTGATTTATTACCTTGATCACTTTTAAATCATGTGGACAGATCTGTGAAATATTTCGACAGCATTTGAATAATAATAAAAAAATAAATAAATGCCAACACCAGCGCGAGTTGTCCTGCATCAAAATCAAAAATATTCATGTACTTCTGATTTCTGCACACCGGTTTGAAGGCTATGAATGAGTCAGACTCTCTCCTCTCATGAGGCAGAGAAGGTGCAGAAATGACAAGATAAACATTTCACCCCCAAATATCACACCTTGAATTATTATTTGGCCTTAAATTATGTGAAACATTTGGGAGGGACGTGTGTTAACCCATATGGCTCATCTCCCAGGGCGTCATCCAGTCAGGGGGCACACAAGCAATCCAAAAAGTGATTAAACTAAATTTACTGAACAATAAAAACTACGGTCAGTTACACCTCAAATACGCTCTCTTTCACATGTCCAATAAATAGGTTGTGTTGTGTCCAGGCTCAACACTGTCATGAACCAAAGCTGCCCAATGACCCCGAACTTTGCTTTTGATTTGTAGCTTCTAATTCTTTGACTCAAAATCCAGCTTTAAAATTCTTAAGGCGTTCAGAGTTGGACTTTTGCAACATATAAACATTTTCCAGGAAAAGGATTTTCTAAGACCAACCCATATTTTAAAAGCTACAATACGGGAACCACCTGGAATTATTTCTGCGATCATTTTCTATAGATCCAGACACGTTTGGTCTGCAAGAGAGTTTCGTTTCTTGGCTGGATTGTTTGGACAATGTATGTAATTTATTTCTAGCAAAAACATAGACAAAACAGTAACTAAAAATCTCCTACAACTTAGATGAAAGTGGATCTTTTAAGTTAATGGGAGGCTCTAAAAGTTACCAAAGTAATCTAAGCAATTCCAAGTACGAAAATTAGTTACAGCAGATTTTGGTTCCAATATATAAGTTAATCAAACTCAATTAAAATTTTCTTTGGTTAAAAGTCTCGTCTAAGCACAGGAAAAACAAACAAACAAAACAAAAAACAAAAACTTGGGATGTATCCAACCAACAATGTGACAGTCTGGGTTTTCACTTCTCACCTGGAACTCAAGACTTTATTGACATTGTTCTAGGTTGGACATTTCAACTTCTGAGCCAAAATGAAACAAGTAACTGGTTCCTTCAACTAAACATACAAAGTCAGTGGATGAAACTTTATTTTCATATGTACAACAAAGCAAAAAAAAAAAAAAATCCCAAATTCTGTTTTTGACTTCCAAATTCCAAATTCCAATTCCAAAATGTATTTTCTGAGTTGGCACTTGTTGAAAAACAAAAGGTTTGAGACTCTGATGTCACTGAATACATAAAAGCTAAACCAGACGTTAAACATGTTTAGCACCACATTGATGCATTTCTTGCGAACTCTGATGCCAAAACCAACTGCAGGTTTCAGCCCAAAAAATCAGGAAGAGAAACAACAGAGTACCCCCAGAAACAACTGCTAGACCGATAAGCTGCAAAACTTCCTGACACATGCACACGCAAACCTGCTCTATTTAGCACCGTACGCACGCTTTTGTTCAGACCTCACACATGGAAGCAAGTTTTGATTAGGCCAGTACGCTCAGAGGATGAGCAATCAAAGCTCTTTGCAGACATTTCACAACTCATTTCTCAGAACCATAAAGGACTATTTTGGTTGTTCGTATTCTTAGAAATCAGACGTGCCTGTAAAAATAGGACTATTCTTTATCACCGGGCTAAGATGACAGCTTTATTCTGCGTGTGACAGCAAACATTCCTGGCAGCTGGCTGTGCCCTACAGATGTTTTAGTTGGAGAACACAAACCAATTCTATAGACAGAGAGAGAGAGAAAGACAGTGAGAGAGAGAAAAGGGAGGCAAACTGTGACAGAAGCCAAATGAATGCTATTTGTGGATCAAAAATAACCAACAGAGAGTAATTAGAAAACAAAAGAATCACTTAGGAGTTAACTAAAACTGCCCAAGCTTGCAGCTCAGCATAAAAGCAGCAGACAACCTGAGCTAAATGAAGGAAAATTAATTAGAACATTTCTAACAGAAGTGACATTCAAGAGGTGCAGACCAAGTTTAGCTCTAGAAACAGTCTGGACCCTGAAAAGAAAAATCCTAAAAGCACAAACCAACACATTCACACCCAACATCAATACCCATGTAGATACACGTCTTCTTTTTTCATGGACAGAGGGGTAAATTGTGCACAGCATTTAGCCCAGGAGGCCTGAGTCATGATCAAAGGCGTGGTAAATGATGGTGTTCATTTATCCGCCCCGCCCGCCGCTTATCTCATCTAGACGCTCCAAACAGAAAACAGCACAAGATAGATGAATAGATGCCGTCTCTCAGCCTGCATTGGCTTTCTGAAAAACGACCCCTGCCCGTCCCTGGTGTACATGAATTAACCTCTGCCTGCAGGGAGGCAGACACACGATACACAAGCAATTCCCAGAGCAAACACCAGACCCGCTGTAGAAAGAACTATTCAGGCTTTGGATTCATTTCCAGTGTCAGTGGACGAGGTTTTGATATATCCCCCATCATGCCCGTCACCGCCGGCCGGTAAACATTCAGATCGTCAGTTTGCAGCTTCGTCAAGGTCTCACGCTTGTATCCTCATCAACCAGCGATGGGCGGCATGGATCTAAAGTTTTATCCCGGTATTATTATGATAATAAAAGCGACATTAAGAACCATTTATTGGTTCTTTTAGGTAACCGTTTGGCTATAAGCATTGCTCATTTTCTTAAGTCTTTTTAAAATGTTTGCATTTTTTAGGACTTCGTAGTACTTCATAGCACATAATTATCCAGTGACTTCCTGTCCACTTAAAGCATTTTTTTAACTCAAAAATACGACGGGCTGCTGGATGGATGACTGCCCTAGTGTCCAACCACCGGGGTTAGTAAGTTTTCTGGGGGGAAATCTTGAAACTCTTAGAAGAAATTCATCACGACAAATGATGAATTTATCATAAGTCCTATTCAAGCCTCAAACATTGGAACCTCAACTTCCCAGGAGCCATACTTGACACAAACATTGAGAAAATATGCGGTTGGCTGATTATTTCTTTGTCGTAGCAACACTTCTTGGATGCCACTAGAAAAGTCTGTAAATGACGCCATATTTGTAAGGAAAATGCACATGTATTATACAGGTTGCACCTAAGATGAACCTTTTTGTCAATGCCAAACAACTTTTGGTGAAGCCAGTGCAACGATTTCTTCAGACTTCAATCATTCAATCCAATAAGTGAAACCCAAACCGAGGATCTCAAGCAGATTGAGCTTTTTGGTACTGAAAGAGTGGATTTGTCCAGTTTTAATGTCAGAAATCCACAAACTCTACTTCTTAATTCAAAGTTCACAATATCAACAATACCAAATTAAATGCTAAGAAGCATTGTTATAATAAAGAAATAATGACCAAACAGAGTTTTATTATCTTTTTGTACCTGGAGTGATCTTAAACATTCATCTACACATTTATACAATGTCCTACCACTTTCTGTTGGCAGTGAAACCTAAGAACAATGTTGTTGTTTTCTTTTTTTGCTAAGAAATGTCTGATGTTGCCATCAGTGGTGGCAATATTGAACTTTCTGTGTATTACTGTGGAAGAGTGCTGTGTAAAAACATTAAGATGGATACAAGAAAAGATGAATTTATGCACAGATATGAATATTTTTGCCATGTTGACCTAGGTTGTGCAAAAGGCCTTTGACATGGTGTTACACTGAACTAAATAACATTTTAACTCCATAGATGGCGCTCTTGAGATGATCCAAATGCAAAGGCGAAGAAGCTGTTAATGACAAAATGTTTATAACATTTTTTTTTTTTTTTAATTTTAAAATGAATTTCAATACACATGTCCTCCAAGTTTGTGGCAAGGTTAAGCGGGAATCGTTAAAAACATTTTGCCTTCTGTGTTGGAGCGAGCCAGAGAACCACTGGTGGACTGAGCCAAGACACTGTGTCCAATTGGATTAACCAAGCCCAGATCAAATTGGGTTGTGTTGTTTTTATTGACCGTAATCTTCCCGAGTCTGTCAGCCAGATAGCGACCCAAAAGCTAATGATCCTTCCAGTTGAGAGAAACAAAGCCAGGAGATCTGACAGAACAGGAGCAGAAAGCCAAAACAACTCAGGGAACGCAGAGGAACTCCTTCCTGTCCTCGTCCAAGTTAATGTCTTCTTACTTTGGGTCCACTGCAAACACAGACCCCAGATCGGGACGCTACCCGGCTAATGAAAAAAAAGTAATTAAATAATTTTATCTCAATCACATGGTTCTATTGAAGAAGCAGCTTGTGGTAGACGTCTTCTATATCGCTCCATAAACAGCTTGGTTGTCGTTTCTCGACCACCTTATCACCTCTTTACCTTCTAAAACGTCTTCATGACAAGTGTCATCAAATACTGTACACACTAAGATAGAACCTGGTGCTTAAATAGTCAGCTAGCATTCATTTTAATCCACATCTTTGCAAAATGCATATCGGGAGGAAGAAATATTTAGCTAAATTTGTGAGGCTCTAGGTAAACATAGATGATCGTACATCAAATTTTTCTCAGTCAAGGATATGAAAGAACTGACATCATAGGATGACTGGGTATGAACATCGCATTACTCACAGACACAATGAGACAGAGATTTCCTCTGATTCTCAGGATAAAACAAGGATGAACTTATAATGAGGTAAATAATGGCAAAGAGCCAAAAGCCAAACAAGCAAAAAAAAAAAAAAAAAGAGCAGCAGACACTGACTTTAGGTCAGTGTGGCCCGGAGCAGACGGGACTATAAATAGAGTATGCCAATCCTCCTCCTCCAGCTTACAGCCCGGCATCACGGTGACCCGGGCCGGCCTGCATCAGCAAACACAGAAAGTGACAGACTGGCGAAAGCAGAGGCCACCTTCTCACGCAGATTTCCTTAGATCCAAGACAAGTGACTTCACTTCGCTGTGTCAGAGCGCCGTCAGGATCACCACAGAGCTCAACAGCACTGCAGCACGGGGGTTGGGGGGGGAAGAGCTAGAGCATGTGGGGGGGCAGGGGAAATGTCTGTTACAAAGAAAATGTAAATATTAGCCTATAAACCCTTAGCAAGTATGAGGTGTTTTCCAATGTCCGGCCTGGCTTTCTTCACCCTTAACCAGTGACGTCATCTGTCTACTCTGTAGCAAGCTAATTAGCGAGCCAGGCCTCAGTTCTGCTCTACTGGACCCTTGAGAAACAAAAAGCACTCATCCAAGCAGATAAAGAACAAACAAGAAAGAAGATCTGAACAACTGCAATGACGTTTTCTGATAAGCATTTAGACACAAGGACTTCAGTCTTACTGAATATTAGTTATATCAGTTGTTGTCTTAAAATGTGCATTTCAAAATTACTTTAAAATAGAAAATGAAAATATTTAAGAGAAAAAACAAACAAGAAGTAGAAAAACACTAATATGTAAGTATGCATTTTCCAGGTTCACAGCGCTGTTTTAACACAATTAGCTGTTACCTGCTGTATATATTAAACTTTGCAAATTAATGCTTTGAAATGGGGCCTTTGAACAGGTCTTCCTCTGACGATCTTCATCTTCAGCACTTCGTCACAAAAAAGCTTCCCATTATGCCGCTTACAACTGTTTTTTGGAGAAGTAGTTTGTATGATGAGCTCAGAAGATTCGCCGCTCCACTATGTCTTTTCCAACTGCTGCTGCTGCTAGTCTGGATGAGCTGAGCGGGGAATGGTGGGGCGGGGGTGTTCTATGAGGCGGAGCGTTGGGTAACAGAGCAAACGTTTAGACATCCACGAATGGTTGCCACGGGAGATTCAAGAATTCCTTAAACATGTATTAAAAAAGAAAGAAACACTCCAGGTATGTCTTTGATGAGGGAATAACATTATAAGATTAAAAGAGCTCATAAAAGCAGATAAAAAAAAAAAAAAGTATTGTGGTTCCAAAACCAAAAAAAGCTGCAAAAATCTCAGAAAAACGGGGGTGTTTGTTAGATCAGCGTTCGCTCGCACTGGACGGGATCCCTTTTTAAACCTGCATTTTTCATCTAATTTGAAGTGAGAAAATCTTTGGCATTAGTGCTGCATCATCATCTCATCATTTTTGTCCAGTCAACCCAAACTAATGTTCTTACTGTCACCGCTCGTTTCAAATAATGGATGAGAGCCGGAGCCACGCCGCATGTAAAACGTCGAGAGTCCTCTGAATTGTCGAAGTGAAAACGCAGACTTCGGCTCGTCCAGGAAAGCGCCGGTGAGTCCATATGATGGCAGATACTCGCCATTCCGCGCGAGTATCTAAAGGTAAATTAGATTCATCATTACTCTGACGGTAAAGTACATTTCTAAGCTTATCAGCGTTTGTGCCAAGTGAGGCGCGAGGAGAAGTTTTTTAGGTTGAATTCCTAAAATAACTTAATGAGGTTGTGAAAACTTGCAGTGTCATCAACTAAGAGAATACATGATTTATCTGTAAAAATGTGTATATTTTTTAAGTACTGATAATTCTGCAACATATTGTGCTGCTGTAAAATTCCACTCAACATCCATGTTGTTTCAGACTAATTATAACCTGGAGAGCATTTGCAAAAAAAAAAAAAAAAGAAAAACTGTCAGCCATCTGAAGAAATGCACATCTCTCGGCGGTAACAACCAATCAGAGCCAGGAGGAGGGTCTTAGTGCTGTCAAACATGCTAATGTATGTGCTGCTCAAACTTTCTGCACTGCTTTTTTCTCTGCTGCGCTACACCTTTTACACAGCGCAGCCTGACGTGAATGCTTAGGCTAGTTAGCCTAGCCACCCATGTCAGCGGATAACCAGTTTTCCTGTAATGGCGAGTCGTTTCTCTGTCACTAATACAGCCTGTACACAAGTTGATTGACAGCACTAAAACCTTTCCCCACTTTTTTTTTTTTTTTTTTATAAAAAGGCGCATGTTGCAGCTTTAAGATTTGATTTTATGTTAAAAAAAAATCTAAGATTTAGCATGCAACTGTTTCTAAAAAACTTGATCTTTGATTTTGAGTTAGACTTGACTTGGGGTCAAATATATGTGAGACATGATATGAACTGATATAAAAATACATTACTTGACATTTTCCATTAACAAATTGAGACTAGACTCTGACTTGGGGCAAAAGACTTGAAACCTGACTTAGACTTTCCCCTTAAAGAGTTGAGATTTAAATTGTATTTGTGATATAAGACTTGAGTCTTGATGTAAACCGAGAAAAACTTGAATTTAAAAGTCTTTTAAAAGACTTTAAAAGTCTCGAGTTGGACTTGCCCCTAAAAAAATTGAGACTGGAGACTGGGAGAAAAACTCAAAACCTGACTGTAACCTTTTCCTTAAAGACTTGAGACTCAGCTTAAGACAAACTCAACCTTGACGTTCCGTTTTGAAACTTGAACCGAGACAAAATTACTTGCAGCTGACAAAACATGGCCCACAGGTTAAAATCTGCTACATACCAACTTAAATATAATGTAAGAATTTAACAAACGTAGCCTAAACAGCTGCAAAAATGAAATGCATTTTAATCCCCAACAATCCTGCAGCGTTGCAGGACTGCAAACACCAGACATCTGGCTGCCTTGGAAATTGCCTCAGATCGTTTTAAATGTTATCTGTCGGTGAGCAGATGGAGGCTGCTCTTCATTCAAAACAGCTTTCATAAAAAACCTTTTGGCACAGAAGTGCATAAAAGCAGCGAGACCTGAATGAGAGACTCCTAATAAAACAGGCTGTTCAGATTGTAACATTGGAAGCAGACACAAAAGCACCCACCGAGCTGATGGTTGCGCCAGTTTGCGGGAGTGAACACTTCAACCAAATAATGTGGCCGCCACACACTCGACTCTGCTGAGCATATTCATTATCAGCTGTTGGAGCTTCAGAGCAGATCTAAGTGGAGGCGAGGCGAGGTGTCGTTTGTTCCTATTAAACAGACATCACAGAGAGGCCAGTAAACAGAAAAGCACAATGTGTGTGAAGTTGCGATGATCTGTGGGCGTGTGTGTGTGTCTGTCTGGTTAAACATCCTCCTCCTGGGAAAACAGCTTTGCTCTCTGCAGAGCACCAACTGGGAATGGCAACAAAAGGTGAGCAAATATTGAAACAGATTGATGGGTTGTGTTTCTGTGTGGGTTGGGTCTTTTTATTCCATTTTTTAAATGGGTTTGTCTGTACTTTACACCGACTTTTAAATGCATTGGTTAAAAAAACAAAACGGAAAAAAAAACAGCAACAAGATAATCTGGTTTTCAAAGTAGCCCTCGTATAATGAACAAATTACTGAACAAAGGAAAAAGAAAACTTGGCAAAGATGGAGGTTACTATAACTGGGCAAAGTTTACTATATTTTTCATTTAGTTTCTTCTTTTTTTCCTAAAAAAATAATAAAAAAGAAAAGCTTCTCCACATCTCACTTCATCTTGTCAAATATTTCTCCAACCTTGATGGTGATTTCACGTGAGGTTTTTAACGTAAATCTGCATCCATTTTTTATTTTCAGGCAAAAAGACTGAAACCAACAATCATTTAATGTCACTGCATGTATCTAATGTCTTCTCCATGGACGGACGGACAGGTGGATGGAAAATAAGACAACAAAACAGGTACAAGAGTCAAAAAATATAATTCATAACTCTTCAGATCAAGAAAAGACTAAAATCAATTTCCAGACCTTTTTCAACTGTGTAGGAATCCACATTTTGCTTTATAGTAAAAAACGTTTTTGTTTTTTTTTGGGGGGGGTTTAGGGGGGTTGTCTTTATTTAATAATTTTTGGCAAGAATCTATGAATCTGACGTAATAAGCCAACAGCTCCCTCAGTGTTGCTTTTGGATATTGTAACGAAAAAGTAACGCAGATGCTGGAGATGAAAAACATTTATGTTGACATTACCAACTATGAGAGGGATTCTGAAACGATTACGTTAATCTGACGGCATTAAATCCTGCAGGATGACATACTGGGAATATCGTGACCATGTTATGCAATTTTGGCTGTCTGTTACATGAAATGTAAATTAGCAGTTATCATGGAAATGCACTGCTTGGCTAGGAGCTGGGAAAAACAAATAACAAAAGGCACAAGTATATATAAAAAAAAAATAAAAAAAACTTGCAGCCAGAAGGCTCTGGATTCAAATCCCAGCCTAGAGCCTTTTCTCCCCGCACATGAACAGCTTCTCTCCGGGTACTCTGGCTTCCTCCCACAGTCCAAAAACGCATGACTTAGGTTAAATACTGTGAACAGAACAAAATACTGAATTATCCTTGAAAAAACCTGCAAAAAAAAAACAACTTTACATTGTGGTGGAGGTTTGCCTTCCCCGTAGGGCATCGGCCTTGAACATACAGCCAGAAGTTTATATTAGACAAGCCCATTCAGAGAGCAGAGCGAAATCCAATGGAGAATCTGTGGCTGTTATTAAAATATATCTGTTCACAGCTGCTTTCCATCTAACCTGACTGAGCTTGAACTGCTCTGCACAGAAACATGAAATCAAAGTCTCTACTTGGGTTTGTCTCCACCAGCGTTGCACAACAGTAGCAGCTGTTAGAGGAAATTGATACCCTCCATTGTGTGGATCTATTGCATAAAATCCCACTAAAATACATTACATTTTGTGTTTGTAATGTGTCAAAATAGAAAAAAAAAAGGCAAGCTAAATAAATATTTGGCAAGCTATTATTAGTCCACACCTCTGATGTATTTGCAAATGTGCTCCAGATCTCAGGAAGACATAAAATTAGAAGAATTTTAATCTAGACTTGCTGACTCTGCGTAACCAAATTTAAAGAGTATGTAACCTGATATGCAGTTAAAGAAAAGCACCAGAAGAATAACTCACAGAAAACTACTCATAATTAGGATATTATGTTTATTTACAGCCTCAACAATTTCATTTATAGACTAAATTATTTCAGCTTCTGCATGTATATGACCACCAAATAAATTTTAGCACATTAAAAGGCTATTATTTTTATTGTTGCTTTTAGTAGTGTTGTTTTTATTATTGTCACCGATGCTAAAATGCTAATTAATTTTGATTAAAAGCTGCTTCAGCTTCTATAAAACCTAGATAGATGCATCAGACACACCACCGCAGAGGAAAGGATCATATTAAACTTTAGGTAAACCTTCGTGAGGCATGGCAGTAAAAAATAAATAAAATAAATAAATAAATAAATAATAAAACAATAAAGAAATACAAAATGCAAAGCGTCTAAATATGAGCCCAGGCTCGGCGTAAAGAGATTAAACCGTCGAACACGAAGCGACTCAAACCCTGACTGTCACATTACGGCTGGATGCCTCTCCCGTGAGCAAAGCCTGCTTTTATTGCCATTTCATTCTTGCTACTATTGCAATGAATAATCTTTATGAAAACAAGTCTTCCTTTGGGAAACGGCGTTATGCTGCAGATAATAACCAACACAGCTTGAACACGTCACCATGTATACATATAAATACAGCGCACATGACCACCGCTGTGTCTAATCAAAGCTGCAGGTGGATAGAAATGTGGGTCTGTCTGATGACATCATTATAATTATTACAAGGCCTGGATATGAAAGTTAGTTTGAGATTCTGATTTTGAAGGAAGTCGTTCTAGAGTTGCCCTGTTGAGTTGACATGGTTGACCAATAGGTTTATCTCCATCAGGCTGACAGTTCTCAGAAAACCATTATAAAAGCTTCCACCACTTTATAATTATTTGTATCACATGGGGATGTTTACTAATGATGTCAGGACTTTTCTCCATTCAAATTTGATAACTTTCATGATCTCCATAATGAGAAACATACTTAATTTCAAAGACTTTAAGATGTCACACATGGTAAACAAATAATCCCTTATAATTGACCCCTTTTTGTTCAGAGGTCAGACTGTCAGGTGATTGACTTGTAATCGTCCTTTTTTTTTTTTTAAATATTTGTGAAAACTAATTTTTTGTGTCATCAACCATCTAAAGCAATCAAGACATTTTAAAGGTTTAAGACAAGGTTTCATTATGTACATGTGGACTATTTTAGAAGTTTCTAAAATATATTTTAGTCATCTTCTGTTAACAGAGATATGCTTTTGATTAAAAGATGACTTAGATTCTGTAAAGGTACGTTAAAAGTGAAATAGCCCTTTAAATGCCCTCATTCAAAAGCTACAAATTACATGCAAACTTCAGCAGCAGGCTGTGGTTGTTCTGCAGATTCAGATAGGAAATATCGACATAACAAAAAAAACCTCACAACAAGAGCCTTCATCAATTTATCCTATGCTGTCGGTATTATGTGTTAAACCTTTAAAGATTTAAAATCTCAAATTAGATCGAAGGTAAATTTGTGTGAGTAAACTTCAGAATCAGGACGCAGGAAGTGTACCAACACTGAATATTGAAAAGACGATGTAGATTATAATTACGACTCCGTTCCCTCGTCACGGTGTCCTTACCATTGTGACGAGCTTCTAAAGACCTACATCAGGTGTTGGCATCAAGGGCAGTTAAAGCCAGTTATATTCCTGACATGCATAATTTGAATACATTTGCACTTGTGATACAAATATCGCAACCAAGATGTTCATTAATTGCATGATCAGAGATACAGATATTAACTCTGATACAACACATTCTGCAGAGCTGGTGAAGATTGTGATTTTTTGTTGATGTGTGTGTGTGTGCGTGTGTGCGTGTGTATGATCGACACTTGGTGATGCCGATGTTGACAAAATCTCCTAATTTGACATTTTAAAATTTCTATTTTGGACATGATGAGAAGTGATGTCTAAACTTAACTTTCTATTTATGTTGTCTTTTTCTTCAGGTCATTAGGAGAGTATTGCAAAGCCCAGAGGTTTTGTTTTTATCAAACGCCCTGATGAAGGAGGAATGTTTCCACCCTGTGGGAAGACGAGAAGAACAACCGACTGTTGTACAGCCTTGACCGTGTCCAGACCTACATCTTTCCATTTCCATATCCAGCTCTACCATTCTCTCAATCATTAAATATTCACTGTTGTCCCATTAAACATTGACAGCGCGGCACAGCCACGTTTATCTGCCCCCTCGCCAGTGAGCCTACAGCAAGAGAGAGTGCACAAAAAGGCTGAAAACTAAAAAAAACAAAAAAAACACCCCACACACACACACGCACACACACACACACACACACAAACGGCTTGCTCGCCTGTGTGGCCTGTGATGCTGCGGCTCGGAGAGAAGAAGGAGAGGGCAGGAGATTACGAGACAAAGGGAGGAGAACAAGACAAAACAGAAAGGGAGAGAGAAGGAGAGAACGCTGAGGATGAAACGAGACATGAAGGAAAACTGCTTGAGGAATGGAAGTTAAAAAAATAAAAAAAAGAGGGAAAAAAAGCAACGTGAGGGACCAATCTTAAACTCTTGCCCGTGTGCAGTAAGAGGAAAGCAGCGTGTACTTCAATAATTCAGCAGTAGGATGAGTGCCGCCAGCCTATCCCGGTTTCTTATCTTCACATCAGAAGGCCTCGTCTAAAACCACATCGCAACCTGGAACAATATGTGTTGCAGATTTCGAGTTTTCTTGCCTACAATAAAATAAAAGCTCTGTCTGACAGCAAAGATCAGCCAGCATACGGGGCAGATTTGCATCCATTTCCTTGGGTTTTTGTCCATTCTACACTGCAAATGCTGGTGACCTACATTTATTTCTGTGCCTGATTGCGTCATAAGTCAAAAAAGGGCAAAGAAGAGGGGCTGCCAAATTGCCAACCCGTTGCGGTTTATGGTTGCTTTAGCGCCACCTCTGGTTAAGGCTGGATTCACTTTTCGTGAGTTTTCAATGAGACATTTACTCAAAAAAAAAAGAGGAAGTAGCAGATGACATCACATGACCTATGAACTCATCATAAAGCTCAGGTCCAAAGGTTTAGATTAACAAGTGAAAAAAAAGTCATATACGCAGCACATGCTTTGGCTTATTGGATTTGTTCCACACATACTGGGACAGACGGAAACATATCATCCACCATAATGGGTTTCCAGACCTGCGAACCCGTTGCGGCCCCACTAAGTGGCGTTTAGTGTTTTCATCGACGTGATAATCAAGCCAACGTTCCAACGCTCCTACCTGTAGCAGCACGTCTTCAGTCTTATTGGATGTTTTTCTTGAAACCAGTTTTGTTTAGTTTTCTAGCCCAAAGGTCTACTGAATCTCAGACACAGTTTCAGGAGTGGGAAGCAAACAAACTTGGCCAAATCAGATATAGAGCTGAAGCTCAACAAGCAGACAAAAAAAGCAAACCAAAACAACAAAAACGTGACAATTTCTTCACCAGTGCCATACATCAAAACAATAAGAGTTTTCCCATGGTCACACAGCTGACGAGAGCAACTTATGACACATTTATTGTGTAATATGTAGTGTGACAAACTGCAGCTCGGTTATTGATGGATCGTTTCAGGAAGTATGGAGCTTGTGAACAACTTGCAGTTCTCTCAGGGTTACCTCAGCGTGCTGCTCCTTTGAATCTGAAAATCATCCGGTGGATTGTCACAAGCTGAACTATAAACTTTTTAACATTTGTTTTAATTCCTCGTCTCCTTTGAATTACAACAAAATAGTGTTTCATGGCTCAATTTCTACATATATTATAAGCATATATAGATATGGACGTTTGCTGTTTTTCCCCTATAGTTCCTCCAAAGTTTTATTCTTGAAAGTATCAAAGTAAGGACGATATAACTGCATTTTTTTTCTTTTTTTACAGAGCAGAGAAGAATCTGTACTTCCTGCTTATACTGAATTTCTATAAAAGATAAAGATTAAGATCTTAACCATGAATCTGGCATGTACACACTAATGATCGCTGACATTTTATCTTAATCTACTTTGTTTCTACACTTTTTGCCTCCAGAAATCATGGGTCACCACAAAGACAAGGTGAGAAAACAATATACTTTTTTATTTTTAGCAATTTTTAATACGAGCAAGTGAAAGACATCAGCCACTAAAACAACAAGCAGCTCTAATCCCAGCTCTTCTTTAGGATTTTCTTCAGTGCCACTGTTGCCTCAAGGTGAAATAATCATCATACTGCTGGAAGATGACGCTAAAGCCATGACTGTGTGAAACGTAGAATTAGTTAACCTGTTAATATAGTGAGTAGCTGTATGCAGTAGCTGCGTGATTTGTGTTTGTGACCTAAACACAGACATGTCCAAATACCATTTTTTGTGAAACGCTAGATTATTCGGCTTCAGAACCAGGCAGATTTTCTTTAAATTTGAGATCACTTGTCATTATAGGCTAAAAAAATACATATCTACAACAGCGACGCAAGACTTTCATACAGAACAAGAAAAAACATTAAAAATAAAACTTGTAATGAAAGGTTTTCTACCCTTTCCCCTCCGCAGACCTGCAGGTTAAAAACACACAGAGCAGCTGTGTGTGTTCCCCCGCTGTGAGGTTTAAATGTGAAAACGTCACTACAACTTGGCAGGGTGAGGGCCAGAGCTAACCGGTGTCAAAATCCAGAAAGCATTCAAATGAAGCAGCAGGTTAGCCTGGACACCGTTTCAGAAATAAATACAGTTAAATCCCACCGTGAAATCCAACCGGAAACGCGCCGCATGTTTGTTTTGCTGCAGCGGCTGCGCACATGCTCGTGACGCCACATGACCCAGCCATAATCGGCGACCTCGCCATCAGCATGCTCTCCCTGAGCCGCGGAGAATGAGGGCTTAATCCTGCCCATGCACGCACACACACACACACACACACACACGCCCGCACACAGCCCTCTTAGGCACAGACGGCCTCCTGAAGTTGCCCAGACATCAAGCTATCGGAGCTAATATAGAGTATGTTCGGTGTTTGCAAACAGTGACAAGGAGCTCATGAGCAGCTACCGCGTGTGTTTATTTACAGGCGACATTGTGAACCTCCAGCTTCTGTTGCTAGCATAATGGAGGTGCGGACATTTTTCTTTTATTTTTCTCCCAAAAGGAGAAAAAGAAAATCTGGTATGATGGCAGACGTTTTTTTTAATTTTTTTTATGATGATTCATGATGACCAGCTGCTCTAAATTTGGATCAAGCTGTTGTAATAAATAGCAGGTTTGCACATCGCAAATCTGGTTTTACCTACACAGGAGTTTTTTTTTTCCATACTAACACCCAATGAAATGAACTTCTCGAAGGTAACGTCTTATGCAAACATTCAACATCTTGTATCTTTACTAAATCGAGGAGGCAGGATGCAACAAGATTAAAACTAGACTCATCTTGAGCAGAGGCAGTAATTCATGTCTTAATGAATCATTCGTCCATCTGACTGCTGAGGCATTTTCCCTGTGCAGGGTTTGGCTAACTCAGCTAAGCTGGTGAACATTTTCCTCCCTACAGCAGAGTTGTTCTCAAATCAAGGCCTCAAGGGCTGATGTCCTGCAACTTTTAGATGCGTCACTGCTTCAGCACACCTGAGTCAGATATTCAATTCATTAGCAGAACTGGACTGCATACTGAGGAAGTAATTCAGCAATTTGATTCATTTGAACCAGGGACACGTCTGAGGGTGTTTTCACACCTGATTGTCCGGTAAACTCGGTTTGACTGGAGACCAAAATTGCCACATTTGTGACGATTTCAGCTGCTGCCACTCACTTTAACACTGCATTGAAATTAATTGACAAACCTGTTACACCCCCTTCGCCTGTGGTGGTGTTGCACCAAGAACCACTGAAGGAAATGAAAACCTCAGAAGAAGACATGAGCACAATTTCCTCCTTCACAAAATATAAATGAAAACGGAGTAGCGGTGGATTTTAGTGGTTGTTTTAACGCTTTTCTTCCTCCATCTTTGACTCTTTGCGTTTATTTTAGTTGTATTTACCCAGAATGCCCTTTGCTACAGCCTGCTTCCTGCTTTTGGAGCCGTCTACGGACCGTTTAGCGTTCACATATGCATCTGAGCCGCACCAGAGTTCACTTCAACCGAATCGAGACCTGGGTTTTTAGGCAGACTGGTGTTTGCTTTTTTGGTCCGAATCAAGAGTTTGATTGTGAACTGTACAGTAAACAGGTATTATTTATTAATACTGATCACAACATATATTATTATTGATTTATTGCTCAGCTCTCTATAGCCGTGTTTGTTATTGTCCACTGCAAACACCCTTACATCAGATAATTTAGGACAACATGTAAAAGTAAAAAAAAAAAAAAAATCCTCAATAGATCCAAAATAATCACATATTTGCTTTCATTGAATGCGTCAAAACTCAGAAGTAGCCACGTTTACAGGTTAGAAATTCACCAGCCGATGGCATGTGAGTGTTATTTTATTCTGTTGGATTCAAAAATAACACTTTCATCAAAAAAAAAAAAAAGAAACCGTAGCCCATTTGTCAGTTTTATGTGTTACACACTTTAGAAAGAAAAATATATAATAAAATCGGAATCGGCAGGACAGACTCAGGAATGGAAACAGAAATTGCTACAAAGGAAGAAAAAGCATGATTGGTGCATCTGTTAGGGATGCATGCTTCAACGTCACTTTCACATCACTGCAGTGTGAATGAAGCCGAGCTGCATGTTGGAAGAAAACACATTTCAGCTCCGATTAAAAACCCTCCTGTTGTCCTCGGGTCATTTTGACCCGAGGACAACAGGAGGGAAGAGCCCTGTGCACCGAAGGACAGTATGGGAAACTATACTCACATAGGCATTTCTGCGTGGTTAAATATAACAACGTTTATGATGTGAGAAACAAAAAAATGTAGCATGTAAGAGAAAAAAGTTGCCATCTGTTAGTATGGTTTTTTTGGGGGTTTTTTATGAGATCTGTGACCACAAAGAAAAAAAAACTGACGCATTGAGCCATAAAGATATGAGTTTCTCTGCCAGACAACCAATTGGGCCAAGAGTTTCACCTCCGCCGTCGCTGGGTTGCAAGGCTCCGGACGAGCGTCAACATGCAGACGCCGTCAAATGGGCTGGTGAAAGGGGATTTTTTTTGTTGTTTTTTTTTTAAAATAGATCCCTGCTCAAATCAATCATCTGTTTACAGACACAGAAGCACAGAGGGACGGAAGAAAAACGCTTTAAAAGGGAAAAAGAGAATCGCATGGGCGTGGAAAGAGCCTGGCTCCCCGGAGACCAGGGCAGCCCAATCGGTTCAGAAATGGCCCTAATCTGCAGCTCACATCATCAGTCAAGCCTTTGGCGGACTGCTCTGATGTTTACTGGGCCAGACATGCTGCAAACACACACACACACACACACACACACACACAGTATGTAGCATGAACACGCAAACTTCCAAGACTTGAGGAGGAGCAGTGAGATGCATGTGCAAACACAAACGCGCATGCTGACCAAAACAATTAAATATGCTTGGATTTGGCTACATGGCAGATGAGACTCTGTGACACACGCGCAGCTTAGCAGGCAGACGGCGACAACAAATCTGCTGCAAATACCAAAACACAGGAGGTGGTATTTGAATATGCGTTTATCTGCTGCTGCTGGTGAACACACGCACACACACGCACGCACCGCACGGCATAAACACACACAGTGTGGGTTGTAGATCAAACTCTCTGACGTAACAAGTGTTAGGAAACACAGTAGCATCACGACCAAGTCCAAGGCAAACTGCGCAGCTACACGGCTGTGTGCAGGGATGTGTTCCCACCACCGGCCGCTCTACCTCCCGCAAAGACATGTAAACATGGGGTTCCTACAGCTACAAGCCAAAAATGAACAGAACGGAGGGGTAATTTTCAGAGATGCGCCGAAGAGGATTTTCCAAGTCAAAACTGATTTCCAGTATTTCCGCGACGTTTCCTCAAGACTCTAGGAAAAAAAGACAAAGTGCTGCAGGTTCTCAGATAGACTCAATAGTTTTTTAATAAGCAAACTATCCTATCAATATTTATGCATCAAAGTGCTTGTCTCTAATCATGATCAGATTATTACTTTTTTACACGCAAAAAACTTAGAGATGCACCAGTCCAGTTTTTTCACTTCTGATATCGATAGCGATATCAGAGGTTTAGCATCGGGCGATACCGAATGTACGAAATAAAAAAAACATGTACTTGGGAACTCTGTGACAGTACAGCACATTTAAAAGCACCACTGGCTTCACAAACATGTAAAAACAACACAGCTTCAATTCGCTCAGTCAGCGCAATGCAAAATAAATAATAGAGAAACTCAAACTGAGACAATACGCTGACTACCTTGGTCAAACATGCAAAAATTAAACTGCAGCCAACCTTCCAAATGGTTCAGAAAGCGCAATTAGGAATTCTGAATATAATGTAAAATAAGTAATAAAGCACGAGAACAAAGCAAAGCATTACACTAAATAGAGCTGCGCTTATGATGGATTGGGCACAATATTAGCGATACCCAATCTAGATTTTTTTTTTTTCCAATATTGGGATTGACACAGATAATATCAGATCGGGGCTCCGGCTCGTAAGTCCGACATTTACAAATGCAAATTAATTTAATTAAAGACAATGGGTAAAACTTGTTGCAACACAACAGGCTGCTCATCTCTCAGAAGAGATGGCACAGAAGAACACAAAACAACAAACGATGGAATATGGCAATGCACTTTTTGTCTAGTAATTTTGCCAATGTCGTCTAATATTGTATACATAGATTGTGACTTTTTTTTTTTTAAATGTGACCGCCCTGATTTGTAATAATTACTCATCACAGTAAAAAATATTAACTTAAAGTCCAGTGTGACTAGGTTTAAATGGAATAAACCCCATTCCCCAAAAAACAATAGCAAACTACAAAATGTCTAGTCTCAGTTAGTTTACAGTGTTTTTTTGTTTTAAATCCTTATGTTAATATTCATATGATTATTTTTGGGGTCAAGAGATAGTTTATATGCTTTAAGAAAAAAAAAAAGTAATTTGCACCATACAGCATCTTCATGGCTTTATGCCATAACTAGTGATAAATGAGACATTTACTATTTGTTTATGCTTTGCTAATCCTGCCACTGCCGTCATTCATTCTAACGTCACACCTGTGTGGCTGAGACACAACTGTCTACATATGTATTGCCTGGACTATAAATGAGTCATTTCTAATGTTTTTCACGACCTTTAACCTTAACAACCCTGGTTGCCTACTATTGCCAGAAGGTGGCGGTGTAGGCCGTTATCCTTGCAGTTCTAATTCCGTTGATATAAAGTTTATTATAACCGAAAGTAAATGCTCGGTCCGGGTTGTTTGGGAGTCAGAGTTCAGATCTGGGAATGACATCAAACCCGAGTCGAGCATGTCTGAACCAGAAAACCTGTAGGACTACAGCTGACACCCACCTGTCATGGTTCAATATTCGTGGATTCGCCTATTCGAAACTGTTTCTGTGGAACGTGACACCAAAGTAAGAGATCCCTTTATTCACATTTTTTTTCCATAGGGTTCATCTAAAATACTTAAAACAGGATGCAGCTTGGCGAGCTGCGCTATCTAGACGCAAGGCTACTTGACACACTATTGACTGGCGTTTTCAAATCGGCCAATCCAGCAGCACCACTTATCTTCCTTGGCACTGATTGGCTGTACCGCCAAGAGTGGAAATAAGTAAGGCTGTAAATGTTTCTCTGGTAATGCTAAGACAATTTTCACTCTGCTTGTTAATTACATTAGGACATGTTTGGTGTGTGAACTATTAAAATAATCGTTTTTCCGTGGGGTCTCAAATATTCTTGGACTTTAGCAACTGTCGTCTCTTAACCACCACAGAGCAATACATGCCGACCACAAAGCATTCTCTGAATTCGACACACTTAAACAGAGGCTGAACATTCTCAAGAATGGAAATTTATAATGAATTTACTTGTGACAGGTTTGATGTGGAACTACTGGAACTTTCTCAATGCACGGCGGCCATATTTAATCTAAACTGGCCGATGTCACCGACTTCCTGCAACTGACGAGTCTGCCTTGTGAGCACAAACAGGATGGGATCTCGCTTTGCCTTTTTTACCTTTGTCACTAGAAGCGCGCCCAATACATAAACTGTTCCTACATCAGTGAACGCACCTCACTTTTGTTTTTTTTCACCGACAGAACTTGGAATAACTCTTTAAAAAGAAATAAACATTTGCACTTCGCCCCCTCCCCCCATAACTAAATGGTTCCAGTTTTCATTCTGTTTTAGCCACTTGTGTCATATGAATGTGGATCAACAACTGAAGACGCTCCAATTTTTCCCAGCCACGGATCTATGTCTGATAACCTGCAGTTTTAAATTTGTATATATTTTTTTAAATATTGGCCTTAATACGCTAAACAAGAACAAACACACTTGGATTCAGTCAGGATCGACAGGACTTAAACTAAAGATCAGCAAAAATCAGTATGACAAACCACAAAGATAGTTGTGGCTGTGAAGAGACTCTTGAAATTTACTTTAGATGTTTTATCTGTTGCTGTCAAGAACTACTATTTAATCAAGGTCAATGTGTTGTTGTTTTTTTAAATGAGATGACAGAAGACCTAGAGAACATGTGTAAAATCAGGAAGTCGGTCTTTATTCAAACCTCGTCTTAAAACATTTCTGATCATCAGCAGATTGCACAACTTGTCACAAGTTGCAAAAACGGTAGTTGAGGATATCTAAAGCTCAGGCTCGAGCACGTGCAATCACTTGCTGCACACCAACCATAACAACCCCCCCAAAAGTGGTTGCAGACAAGAGACCAAAATCCAATGATTCTTTCTGTGAAGGCTTAAAGCGCAGCACCTCGGGGGGTGGATGAGGGGGCCGTGCCAAGTGGCCCCCAGCTTTTCAGGGAATCTCCTCTCTCAAGTGGAAGACGCCTGCGTCCGGCTCGCTGCTCTCCAGGAAACAAACCCAGCTCCGCTGAGCTGCTGCACCGTTAGCACCTCGTCAGCGAGCAGAAACTTCACACTGACTTCACACTAACCTCTGGCGGAGAGCTTTTTGGTGTTGATGATTTTAGCAGCATACTCCTGTCCGGTGGATTTCTTGACACAGCGGCGGACGACGGAGAAGGCCCCCCTGGAGACGGAGAGATTGAGAGAGCAGTGAGGAGGACCACTTCAGACATGAACAACTGCTGAACTTACACACACACACACACACACACACACACTGAAAGCCAGGCATGCTTAATTTTCACCTACAGAGGGACGGCATTCATATTAAACACACTCTGATGTACCTATTGGGTTTAGGATTTTGGTCTGTTAGTGCATAACCGGAAAAGCAGAAGGAAATGTGAGAGGGGCTGCAGTGAAAGGTAGAAGTAACAGTTATCTACGCAGCCTGACCACATTTGTTTTTTTCTTTTGTTTTGTTTTTTGTTTGTTTGCATGGACGCCTCCTTCAAAGTCATGCTGTGCTGGTAGGTGGAGCAGCTTTATTAGAGATAAGATGTTACAAAGTGGCTTTGTAGCCCTGCCTGCACATACGCTGCAACTAAAGTGGCGCCTTTCATGTTTCTAAGCATTGCAATTTGCAAACACCAAAATCTTACTGCAGCAAAAAAAAAAAAAAAAAAAATATATATATATACATGTAAAAAATAAATAAATAAAAATAATAATAATCGTGACTCTTGTGCAGGCTGCTTTGGGAATGCACAGAAGCAGAGCTGAGCGAAGATGGCACAAGACAACGGGGCAAATGCAAACCAAGTATCGAGGCGTGCTACCTGCAGATAAATCACACAAGGTGTTCCTCACCTTTAATAAAGAGCCACAATGGCGCCTTGCACCTTAAAAAAAAACAAAACAAAAAAAAACGCGCACACTCGGGATTAAACACAAGCCTCTGCAGCGCTTACGGGAGCCCGCTGACAGCTTACTGTTGCACGGCAGATCGCCCGCAGCCTTCCCCTGTTTTATTTTTTGACAGACCCATTCCAGCCCCTGTCAACACTAAGTAAAGCGCACACAATGGCAGCAGCAGCGGCGGCGGCGGCAGCACAGAGGAGGAAAACGTGTAGACACACGCACACGCACACACACGCGCGCGCACACACACACACACACACAGAGAGTGAATGCAACAAGAAAAGCAGCGGCAGCGTTGTTGTCGGTCGCTTACTTTCCGAGTTCCTCGTACAGCTGATACTCGTCTGTGAACCTGGTGGAGGTTACAAGTGTGGCCATGTTGACTGAAGTGAAGGCTCGGAGAGGGGAAGAGAGGCTTGATCTCAGAGCGTGGAGTGGGAGGGGAAGAGAGAAGAGGGAGGGGAGGGGAGGGAGCAGGCACAGAGGGAGCTGTAGTAACACAGATCCTCTGTTAACAAGAGGTGTCACTCTGGCCGTTTTTACAGGAAACATTTATTTGTTAAGTCGTTTAATCCAAACAAAACATAAAAAAAATTAAAATGCCAACACTGTCCTTACATATTCAGTGCCTTAATCGGCAGGCAAAAGCACCCTCCACTGTGCCTTCAGCTCCTTCAGACTAGCGGCAGTAGCAATTAGCAAACACCTGTCCTGAGCCTCATGGATGGTTGTTTAGAGCGCAGGTAATTTCCAGTTAGCTTCATATAGGTGAACTGGAGGATTACCCAAACATTAGGTTGGGTAAAATTTAAGACATCAACAGTGTCCACGCCTCCAGCAAGCAATCTTTCTCAGTAGCAGAGGGTCCAGACTCTCCATACGAAGCCATGTGCAGAACAAGGGGCTGTTTTTTTTTACAAGGCTAGTGCATCTGGTGCAAGTGGAAGACAAATTTTTTTAAGCCATGCTTGATGTACACATCATTTTTATGCTATAAAATGCCACTATGTGTCTGGAAAGTGCATAACATCACCCCTAACAGGTTTTCTTCCATAATAGCCTTCCTATCAACTTTGACTAGCATCTCTCTCCCTTCAGAAGAAACACATCCCCACAGAATGATGCCGCCACCACTGTGTTGTGATAATATATGTGCAGTCTTGGCTTTCTGCCAAATGTAATGTTTTGCATGTAGGCAAAAAGATCTTATCTGCATGTTTGCTGCGTCCTCTTTACGGCTCGTCAAAAGATTGAATTCAAACTTCTTTTTGGGTTGTTTCCCCCCTCGCCCCAAAATGGCCTTATTTTTGTAACTCTTAAATAACAACCACTTTTGTAGAGTAAATGACTCATGATCAACAGATGTCCTGTCAACAGACTCTCACCCCTGACTTACCGTGCGCCTCTTGGCTTCTTCCCCGATTAATACTCTCTTTTCCCGACCTTTCTGGTTTGAACAGACAAACATTTCTTAGTAGATTTGCAGTTGTGTCGACCTCTTTCAAAGTTTAGACAACGAATTGAGCAACACTCCTTGAGATGTTCAAAATTTGGGATATTTTTGTATAACGTACTATTTTAACTACTATAAAACTTCATTCAGTGGACTAAATACAAATGAATGCCTATGTCAAAACTGCATTATGTTCCCGTCATTTCACAATAATTTACCACGCTCTGTAGCTCTGGCTCATAAAATCTCAATAAAGTTCCCAGAAGTTCCCAGTGATAACATCACAAAATGTGAAAACCGATTAAAGAAGCAGTTTCTTTCAAAGGTTTTTGTGGCACTGGCGGCTTTATTTTGCAGA
The DNA here is from genome assembly GCF_000485575.1 of Poecilia formosa. Lineage (NCBI taxonomy): Eukaryota > Metazoa > Chordata > Actinopteri > Cyprinodontiformes > Poeciliidae > Poecilia > Poecilia formosa. The sequence continues at coordinate 1,946,911 of NW_006799979.1, read as the reverse complement.
GTTAGACAGGAAACGAGTGGATGCCCTTAAAGCGACTGGTTTTAAGCTTGGTGTTTAGGCACTTTGTCACAAGTTGTTTGTAACCAAGGCACTTCTTTGTGACTAACACAGTTTGACACAAACAAAGTGACGTTTCAAGATGTTTTTTCTTAAAGTCTATTAAAGAGGCATGAGCTAAAAGTGTTTAGCAGAAAGGCAACACATCTGAGTCATGTTTCCTGGTTTTTTCCTACTGCTTAACAGCAGAGTATTCTAGAGTTTATTTCAGATAGAACGCCCTCTTATTTTGGTCACCACTGCTTCTCTCTCGTTTGATCAATTTCACCTTAAAATATACCTTAGAATTTTTTTTTTCTGGAAGCACAGCATATAAATTAATATAGGATTTAAAATTTTTTGCCACAACATTGCGTAAGCTTATCAACAATGTGTCAGTGTCTTCAGTAGGTGGACATATTTATTTACTCATGCAATATCTTTTTAGAGAAGTTTTGCAACATTGCTGGAGGTCTAGAATCAACAACTTTGTGTTCCTAATAAATGTAGCTAAAATAATAATAAAAAAATGATAATAGAAAGTATATTCTAAAGTTTTTAAATGTTTTTTTGCAGTTTGTGCCTTTGCACTCTGTTTGGTTGCCTCAGTTGAAATGCTTGTATACTAGATCAAGTCAGCCATCTTGTTAGTCAAAAGCTGGACGGCTTGGTGACCAATAATCAGGGCAGAGTTAATGTTGAAGAAAAATATTTTTAAATATATAGAAAAGGGGATATTTTGCACAAGCAAATAAAAATTGAACTGAACAAATCTGAATTTGAGCATGATGGGGGAAGAAAGCTTTAAAAAAACTGTAAGGCAGTATTTTGATATTACTCACTGAAGACTTTGGCTGAGTTCTTAGACTTTGCCAGTTACTTTTTTTTATTTCTCTTTCAGCTTTTGCAAAAAGGAAAATGAAGCATGCACGAACAACCTATAATGCATAATTAGTTAAATGTCTTTTAAATCTTGCTATTGAGAGAGCATTTCTGAACAACAGTTTAGGCTGGAAGAAGGAGAAACCAGCAGAAACGTGAGGACGAGGATCGTCAATGCTGCCGCTGAACCATCACGTTTATTTGCCTTTTTGAACGTTTTTGTCAGTCGTATCTGTCATTTTCCACCCGGTGGTATTCACATGACGGTTCCAGAAGATCAACCCTGAAATCTTTTGAGAGCCCTCCTCACATCTACAGAGCCACATGACCCGACTCAGTTTACAGAGCAGATCCTGATCCTTGTCATATTTCATCTTGTGAAACGGACTAGATAATGGAGTCACAGATGAGGCATTTTCTGTAACTCTATCTTCGAGTTTATTTACTCGAACCGTCTCTGTTTTGATAGGTGAGATGAGATCATTTAACTGAGTGAGCAATCCAACAGAACTTAGTGTTTATAGTGATCAGGTGTTTTTTCTTTACATTTAGAGCAGCAGATCAATTCTGGTTTTCTTTGAGACTTTCAGGGTTTTTGACTGTAGCGAGATATAATGTCCACCTACAAACTGAAAATACTCAATGTTCTTTTAAATATGGAAAACATGGCTCACTGTCCAGGGTGCCAGCCAATCGGGGTGGCAGCACAGCCACTTGCAAAAACATTAGGATGAGTTTTCTCTTACTTGCATGTCCAGCAAATGAATGTTTTCCCGTGTACCATGGGCAGTATAGGTGCTGGAAGGAAAATATTGCAGTGCATGACAGATTCAAAGATTCAAATCATGTGCAAAATTATTCTTGAGGAATCTACATTTTCTGATCTACAGTCCAAAATCTTGAGGTACTAAGACGAAGGAATTGAGCCACATTGAACAGAGATTCTTCAATCACAATATGAGAAATATTATATCTATTAAAGTTTTGCTCTATTTGTGAATGTGCAACAGTTGACATTTTAATTCATTTATTTATTTATTTATTTATTTATTTTTGTTTCACTAGAATCTCCTTAGGCTGAGACCAGATTAAAATGTTGTTCCCTGTAAATTTAAATCTGGAGTCTTTCGATAAATTATGCAAGTTGTTCAAAACACTTCTGATTGTTGAAACTTTTAAAATACACACATGAAACAAATAATTTAAAAAAAGGTGATGGATACAGGCGCATTTTTCCCTGGCGTGGCTGTATTCATTTTTTTTGTTTCGACTTCCTCTCTGTTCTGGGAAACTTGCTGCGTTTACTTCTTGCTGCACTGCAAAGCCCAGTGACCTGCCAGCTCTGATGAATTTTCCACATATAACATTTTCTTGATTGAGTGCAAACAACCTCAAAGCAAACTCCTGCAAATGCGTAAAGCCGACATTAAAACTGAAAAGTATAAATTTGTCCAAAGTTATTTGGTTATAGTTGATCGGTGTTTGCAGTTGAAATGGCAGCAGAGTGAGACCTCCCTCTGGTTTCCTCTCAACCAGTAGTGGCAGAGTTGGGATGTAAGCCACGCGAGATCTTTTTCTACCCAAACAGCGAGCTGCAGATCGACGGTTCAGCTTTATAATCCCTTTAACCCACTTAAGACCAGATCCTGAAAGGGTAAAGCTCACACCAGAGCAGTTCACAAATAAAGCATCTATCAATAAGCGTGTTGATTTTTGATGCTGCACTATTTTCATTCTGGCACAAAGCAATTATATGCATAAACTGCAACCCAGGAGGATCAAGAGAAAGAGGTAAATCAGAACATATTGTTTTTCACTTATGAGAAATCATTTCATTTACTGAAATAGCTTTCACTGATGTGCTTTTGCAACCAAGGCATTTTCAGTTTTTAGGTGATAAACTACTAAAAAGCAGCAAAATATCGTAAAGTGCAAAGAAAATGGTGCATGTTGTGCGTCTGTTCAGCCCCTCTAACTCTGACATGCTAAATAAAATCAAGTTCACTCAACTGACTCCACAAATCACCCAATTAGTAAACAGTGTAACTTAATTTCAACACAAATGTAGCTGTTTTTGGGTAAGTTTTGGTTGAGAACCTGACAGAATATAAAAGTTGAGATTCATCTTTCAGCCTTAAACATGTGACCACGGTTCCAATAGAACAATGTAGATAAAATCAAAATCTAGCAAAGTCCAGAGCTTAATTCTTCATTTTTTTTTTCCCTTTCAAAACTTGTTTTTCCCGGTTGTTTTCCTTGAACCTAAGTTATTTCCCAAAGAAAAATTTCCACAAAAACTGCAGTCTGTAGATGTTCAACACTCCTGACATTCCTGTACACAAACGGCTGTACGTGCATTGAAAAGTGGCTCTACATGGGAGGGGCCCACAAAGCACAACGCTTTGAATATTTGAAAATTGCAATAATATACATTGAAGTTTGTATTTGGGGAAAAAAAATGGAAAAAGCTGTGGGGGTTTAAATACTTCTGAAAGTTTCCTTCGGCTTTAGATGGAGTTATTTCTATCTCTGAGGTTGCTGAGAGATTTACTTTAGATTTTTTTTTTTTAAAAATGTCCCAGATGTGTACCGTTCAGTCCCACAACAGGACTTTAGAAGTGTGTGACTTTTAATTATAATATCCGATGGCTCTGTGGCAAAGAGACGTTACCGCTGTCACCTTGATGTGATCAAACCTTTGTGCTTTTGAGCTGGCACTCTGCTTTCACAGCAAAAAACAAAACAAAACGTGGGAACACTGAGAGTAAATGTTTTCACTGTGTGCTTCTGCAGAGCTCTGTGCTGCAACGCGCCTTAAACTGCCTCTTCATTGGATCTTCATTCGTCTTATGGATCAATTCTTCGTGTTGCTGTTGTTGCATTTGAAACCATTTCCTTATGTTTTTATTAAGTTAGCGTCGGTGTGGTGTGGAGCCTGGGTGCAAAAACAAAACCACACTTCCTCTCTTAGTAATAAAATCTGAACTGAATCAGTAGCTGGAGTTTCTAACTGTGCAGAAAACTAGGACTGAAATGAAAAATGAGGAAATCATGAATTTTAAGCACTACTGAGGTCTATTTGATTGTAATCTGCTTTGGGTCTTTCCCAGATTGTATTTGTATTCCTTGACATTGCCCTGAGCAAAGCCTTTACGTAACAGCTTGGTGGTATCAATACTTGGTGGTTATTTTAAATCTAATGACAGCTCACAGAGGAGCCCACGGGGTGAAAATTATAAGATGTTCCCAGAAGTGTAATGATAGGAAGTAAATACATTCCTCAAACAGGACCAAACAACCGCCAGCTACAGTTCCATGAAATCAGGAGGTTAAAGAAAGAAAAGCAACAATTAGAAAGAAATCAGACCCAAATACTCAGTGATGCTGGAAAAATAACAATAACAATTAAATATATTTATATATATTTATATCACAATCTGGGTTGTTGCTCAATCCCAAGACAATGCCTTTCACTGTGTAAAAATTAACAACAGATGTCTCCTCTTCCTCCTTCTTTTTCTTCTTGCCTCGCCTCTGAACTGAGCTTTCAGACAGCACAGTGGACGATTAATGAGCGTTTCAGCGGAGAGCAGGAGCTGCGCGACCAGTTTGTGCCATAATTACAGGGAGACGCTCTGATATGAAAGCCTAATTAGCGGGGTTGCAGGGGTGCCGTTGTGTTAATTGCTGAATGGCTGCTGATGTGCTTGCCGTTGGACGAGTCTTGGATTTTATTTTGTTTTTTGAACGGTGGGTGGTAGCGGTGGAGTGGAGAGCATTAGATTTAAACTCTTTTTTTTTTAAAACTCAGGAAAACAATTAAGCTTGCAAATATTACCAATCTCTAATGATGTGTAGGATTACATTTCTCATAGCTGGTTATCAGTCTAGTACAGGGGTGTCCAAGTCCAGTCCTCGAGAGCTACCATCCTGCAAGTTTTATTAGTATCCTTACTCCAACAGACCGGGATCAGCTCTACAGAGGCCTGATAACGAGCCATTCATTTGATTCAGGTGTGTTGAAGCAGGGATGCATCTGAAAGTTGCAGGATGGATGGTAGCTCTCGAGGACTGGACTTGGGCACCCCTGATCTTGTAGATGTCTGTAGATCAAACGTGACTTGCAGTAGAAGCATCGGTCACGTCTTTTGAAGCCCAGCCAGCAGGGGGCGCTCCAACAACTCGCTCAGCCATATCTGCCCAACTGCCTGCATTCAGTCTCCATGGCAACTCTGTGCGCCAGCACAATCCCTAAATGTGAATCCAGAAGTCACAGAGGTTTTATTGATGACTGACATCATCTGCGCCATAAATTACGAAGTAAAAAAAAAAATGTTGAGAGGAGGACAGAAGAAGAGCTCAGCAGACTGTGGAATAGAGTGCAAAGTAGATGCTGGTGCTCACAGAGGCAATGTAAAATTTATGTACAAATTATTTAAATATATATTCATATCTATTTACATATAGACTATATAGTTGCAAAATTGTATTATCGATGTCAGTTTCGGCTCATTTGGAGAAATCTCTGTGTTATTGGGGAGGCCATTGTCAAGATTTCAGGTTTTGGGACTTTATGTTGCATTTGGTGGATCGCCGGGCGTCACATCTCTGTGCGGTAAGGGCATCGCAGTAATTATGTGTGAAGGTGAGGGGGACGTCGGGACGTCCCCAACTATTAATTTTAAAATATTACTACCTGGCGAAGTGGTGTTCACGAACTACACGATTCTCTTAAACGGCAAACATCTTTTTCTTGTCTTTTCTTTTTTTTTTTTTTTTTTACAACTATGCTTGCTTATAACACTCTTATTCTACTTAATTTAAAAAATATTTTTGTTCAATAGGTGAATAAATAAAATAGAATAAAGGCCTGAATGTGTACGCACTCAGACTTCGTTCTCTTCGCTCAACTTTTGTTTCATTATGTGTCATGGCGGCGGCGGCACTTTGTGCAACCCGACTGCTACACTGACAGCGACAGAGAGGCTGAGGTCGGTCACATCGCGCTCCCTTATCTTGGTTTCCTATGGGGTTTATGCAGCGAACGCATATGCAACATCTACATATGCATCATCTACATGCAACATAGACCAACGACATAGACCAACGACACATAGCAACTACACATCTACACACATGACTTCTACTTATTTTTGATACAAATGGAACCCCATAGGGGGGTTTCTTCTTGTTTGTTGTTGTTTTGGTTAAGTGTTGTTTACCTTGGTGTGTTGCCTTTAATTGTACAGAAAACGATTTTCTGCCAAAGGCAACTTTCTGCCTCTACCGTTTGTTACATTTTCCTTTTATTTTGTTGCAGTGTTACAAATAGCTCTAAAATGTTATTAATTCACACAAATTAAAACATTTTAGAAACTGTATGTTTTACGAAAATATACGCTGTTATTTACTAAATTAAGTTGACAACTTTTTTTGTGTGTGTGAACTACACCCACAAAAACAATTAGAATAAAACTCTATTATGCATAAAGCGGCTTGTTCTTAGATACGTTTTCATAAACGGGTCCATTGAATCCCGAAGACTCTGTTCCCTTCGAAGACCCGTAAGTTCCGTCACTATTATGCCCCCATACAGACTCTGCAATCTGACGAAACTGGGTTTTTAAAAGTCGTCTTGAATTCCCTCTGCTCCACAGACCTTCTCCCCGTCAAAAATACTACAGAATTGTTGTGGAACCGCGGAGGCCAAAGGCAAGTGACTCATTCAGCAAGAATGTTTTCAGCTCGGCCCGTGGCAGCTCTCCTCCCTCTCACTTGTAACCATCTTAAGGCTTTCACGGTTTCTCCGGCGTTTATGTGTTGACAAACAGCCCGGAGTCAAAAAACCATCCCGGTCTGCAGCTCAGCCGCTGTGAGAAAGTCGGTCCGTCTTCTCACCTTTTACAGCTTCCTGGGGATCGCTCTGTCAGCGCCAGAGCTTCCCACTAAATCTATTTCCTTTCTTTTTCAATTAGCAGATGGTCACACTGTTCCAAGGAAGATTTATGCAGTGCGTCAGGGAAACATCAGTGCTTAATGTGTGTCAGGTTACGGCTGCCAGAGGCGTTTTTCTTTTTTCTTTTTTTTTTCTTCAGCGCGTCTTATTCAAGTCTTGACATCTCTTAGATTGAATGATAGCCCCGGAAGAAAAGCAGCCACTTTCACAGAGCTACCTTACACGGATAACAGCTTTCATCAGATGGGAATGTGTTTTTGAGGCATTTATAGACAAAAAGTTTTTCAGATCAGATCTGAAGTTAGCCTCACATTCCACTGATAATTAACAGTCGACTTGACAGCTCCCTCCTACGTACTAGATAGCTGTGTCTGTGTGCGTGCGTGCGTGCGTGTGTGCGTGTGTGTGTGTGTGTGTGTGTGTGTGTGTGTGTGGGGCACCTCCTACATAATATATATCCCCTGACGGTTCTTTATTTCTGGGGGCCATCAGGGTTTATGGGAATCAGATGTGTGGGCAACTACTGATTGTCTTCAGCAGCATCCCACAAGCACAGGAATCATTAAAAAGTCTGTCTTTTTGATTCTAACACCCATTGTTTTTTTTTTTTGTTGTTTTTTTTTCCCTGTTTTTTACAGTGCTATATTTGCTATAGGCTTATATAAGAGATGAGTTCTGCAGTTTGATATGTTTGAGCGTTTATCAAGAAGCTGTCATTTCTGGATTTAGCCATTTGAGGAAGAGCCGAACAGATCAAGCTCACAGAAGAAAAAATGAAGGTCTGAACTGACAGGTTTTGAGTTGCCTGATCAGCTCGATCTCGTCGTCACATGGACCGTCCAGAATTTCCTTTGGTTAAAAAAGCACAACAACTGCAGCAGGAACTGCTTTGTTAGCGACGTTTACTTTCCTGATGACATCGGAGTCAAACAGGGAGCTCCATCTGGTGTTTTGGTTCTTAAATTCTTGTTCTGACTTGGATTTGAAAGCTTTCAGTTGCAAGGTTGCATTTATCTGTATAATTTTATCACTCCCCGAAGAATGGAGCAGTTATTATATAAGTGCAGTTACTGATAAAACATAATGTAAGAGTTACATGAAACTGATTTACAGTTTGCATTGATTTTTGGGGGATGGGGAATACTTCTACACTGAAATGATGTAGCATCTTTCAACAGCTAAATATGCTATGTAGTGTATAGTAGCTAATCTCCAACCAATCTCGAGTAAAATGCATTTACTCTACAAACATTTTGAATTTTTTTGTGTGTTTAAGATGATGTGATTCAATTTATTCATTTTAATTACTAACTTTTCAGTTTTATGTTAACTTACACAGGCACTATATGTTATTTTTTTAAAATAATTTATTAACAAAATTTAATTACAAAACATGCACACAATTAAGATTCATAAACAGCAGGGTAACAGCAGGCACTGTTAAAAAAAGTCACTGTAGAATATACAGTAACTTTAATTTTTTTACAGTGGCCATACTGTAATTTTATTACAGTTTTACTGTAATTTCATTTCAATTTGACTGTAACACACGAGGCTGTCAAAAACACTTCATTCACACCGATGTTCACTAAACTATTTTTAAAACTGAAGTCTGGCGTACGAAGTAATTTTTAAATTTAGCAGAAAATGACAACTTAAATAAAATATTCAACACTCCTTTTTTTCTGTTATAGCCGGTGTCTGTGTGTGATACATGCACTGAGAGAATTTCACTGAACAGGACTTTAATCTGATCACAAGCACGTTTGCAAGCACTCAAAGACACAGCAGCCCCCCGCAGCCTCCCTGCATCCTCTGAGGACGCCTTTCCTTCCTCCTCCACTCTTCAAATTTAACTGTACAGCACAGATCTCCCAGCAAAACACCACTTCAGTTTGATCTTCCAAATGAGCACCAACAAGTGAGTGGGATGCACACGAGGAAAAAAAAAAAATCAAAAAACGAAGAGGGTAGTTTGCAGAGGGACTGAGCAAAGAGCCGAGGGACACGGGGAGAACAAGGAGGGAGGAGAGAAAAGTGTGGCAGCTGGCCGTGTCGAGGGGCGAAACGGCGTTGAAGGACAGTTGAATATTCATCGTGAAGAGAAACCTGCAGCCCTGTTGCCGGAGCATGTAGGATTGCTGTCAGAAGCGTTGCGAAATCAGTCCGAGACACACACACATGTTTGCATGGCTATCTTTGAGGGGACTTTCCATTTACTTCCATTTATTTCTACCTTATCCTAACACTATCCATTACCTATCTAACCCTAACCAAAACTCAATTCCCACCTTAGTCCTAAATCTAGCCCCTGACCCAAAAACAGCGTTTCCCCTTGTGGGGACTCGGTCCCCACAAGGAGCAGTTAATCCCCACAACATGGTATGTGTCAGGAAAATGGTAATTTATTACAAATAGACGCACACACATACATACCTAAAAAAAATTGGGTCAAACAGTGAGCTGCAACAAACTAACCATTTTGGAGTGTTTTGTTGGGGTGGATGGGGCAAAAGACCAACAGCACCATCTGTGATCTGATCCCATCACTTTGCATTACAGAGGAAGCCTCACCAACAGGCCAAACATCACAGCGGATCAGACAGCACTGGGAGAAGCTGTGGCTTCCCCCGACCGCTGTCCTGGGGACGGATGTTCACACTGATAACAACTCAACTGCACGAGCAGATATTCTCTCTTATGTGGTGAGATGGAGGTAACGGAGGTTTTTACAGAAAATATAGCTTTATATTACAAAAGAAAAGCTTGTACGGCTGTTCTCTTGGTTTTCTATGATCAGATTTTGATGGAGTTCACAGTAGTCTTTTAATTCTGGGAATTTCTTTTTTTTGTGTATAATTTTCAGTATAAGTCTGCCAATTATTATTTGCAGGGGTGCAAATAATTTTGGGTTTAAATCTGATATCGAATAATTTAAATCCAAGTAGGCTTATGTGGTAGAATGGCCTAGTCAAATTTCAGACCTAAAAAGTCCTCAAGTGTTCATCCTGGCAAACTCTGAAACAGCTTTTTTTAAAATTTATTTCTGTATTTAAACCAGTTATCTATGTGCTTTTTATTACACAACACATGAATTTATAGAAGCATGTAAACATTCACAGAAGTCTGGCTGTATCGTTTGCTGAACCTTTAGGGCCACCACAAAGAGACATGTAGAGGTCAGAGGTCTTTGAAGGCCAAAAGAGAGAACTGTATGTGTAAGAGCACAAAATGACATTTGACAGCAGCCCCACGGTGGGTATCTTCATGTCAGCCTGAAAAAAATCCTCTCGGATGACTAGGAGGTCACATCAGGCCTCACTTCCACACGCGACCGCTCCTGTTCTATCTGCACAACTCAAACCGTTCCTTGATGTAGGAAATAAATGCGCAGTGACAAACACAACACTGGCCGCTCGGTCCGGCAAAGGTCCGTAGACCCTGTGCTGCAGTTTGGCTGCAGGACCTGGAATGAGTCATCGTCTTCAGCTAGACACGCAGTCATCTCTGCTTGTCGGCCATTTTATCTGACGACCTTCAGGATTCGGTTTTGGGTTTTCGTCCATCTGATTTGTGCTTTTTTTTATTTTTTTTATTGCTCATCAAGACTCAGTATTTCTTTCTCCACTGTTAACCTTCTATTGGATTCGAATTTCTGATTCAGGGCTTTATTTACCTTTTCAGCGTCCCTGAGACGACTTCTTAACATGTTAGCTGTTTAACTTTTCAAATAAATTGGTGACACTTGTTATACACATATGATGATTATTTACAGTAACTACAAAATGTATAAACTCTGTCCAGATAAAGTATTTGCCCCTGTGGAACTTGATCACTCTGTGTCACATTGCAACCTGGACTTTGAATTTATGTTATTAGGATTTCATGTGACACAAAATAGTTTATATTTGTGAATTAAAACATGGTTTTCAATTTTTTTTTACAAATTCATTTTAATAATTTGTATTCAAAATAAAATTCAGAGAAACTAGTAGCATTCAGTAGTACTCCAGTTTGTAAATGGAGTCCAACTGAGCGCTCAGAGGTTTGTAAATGAACAAATACCAACTTGAAATAAACAAAATCCTTTTGGTATGGACTGTGTGTACATTTATCAACTAGAAAAGGGTTTTTCTTTCCAGACGTGACTCTACTTTTTTAAATAGGGCTTTTAATTTGCACAATTTGCAATGCCTAACCTTTGGAGTCTTTCCCTTTTTGCCATCTTTGTCTTTCTCGTTTCTTCCCCACCCCTCCAGGCCCAGCCATGGGCTCCATACTCCCCCATGTAGTTCCGGGTCAGCCATAGGATCATCGGGCGGATTCCTCGCCATCACAGCAGTGTGGTTGTACTCCGCCAGTCTAGCCAGCAGATGTTTCACCACCGCTGGACGAACCTCGGCGAGGTCAAACCTCTCGTATGGGTCCGCGCTGACGTTGAACAGCCACACCGACTTCCCCAGCCTATTGCGCCGCTTCTCAAGCTTCTGCCACCGTTCCGGGCCAACAGGAAGAGCCTGCGGTGGTATCCAGTCTCCATCACCCACATTTCCTGTCAGTAGCTTCCAGTCACCCACCCTGAGCGCGGCTCTCACTGCTGTGTCCCAGATCCCGAAGCCATTGAGTTCCAGCGCCTTGTCGTAGGGCTCCCCGGGTTTCCTGGACACAGGGTCAATGTTTAAAAGGATTTCCGTGCGGGGACAAGGCAAACCCTCGCTGATGCTAACCCAGACGTTATGGCCGTCCAGTTTGTAGTGGGGTTGCAGGGCCCCTGCAAGCCCGAGTAATGTGGGATACCAGTCAGAAACATGGATCAGGGCTCTGCTTACCATCCCCTTCCTCTTCAAAAGGGGACTATGGACAAACCCCACCGCCCGGATGCCTCCTTCCCAGTAGGTCCCCTTCCCTCCTCTCAGTGGCCAGTTGCTCCCGCCTGAGAGCGGCTGTCCTCCGTTATCGGACGAGTAGATCAAGACGGAGTTTTGATAGAGACCGCTAGTCTTCAGCTCTTTGACAAGCTCCGCAATCCCCTCGTCCAAGCAGCTAAGCATGGCTGCGTAGTGACGCCTTTGACGATTGCTCTGCGCGGCATAGTGGTGCAGGAAAACGTCCGGTGCCTGCAGAGGAGTGTGTGCAGCCTGCAGGGACAAGTAGAGGAAGAGTGGCCTTTGGGAGTTGTGGCTCTGCAAAATCTTCTTGACTCTGGATTGAAAAGCAGAACTTTGTAAGATGCAACACCTTTCAAAGTAACTTTCTTTTGTTTACCTTTTGTCACGTCTCAAAAACAAGCTTCAGTTTGTTTGTTCAGTGTGATGTGCTGGAGGGACACTGATGGATGGATGGATGGATGGATGGATGGATGGATAGGGTTTATTTAATAAAGTTTATTTTAATAAACTCTATCCATCCATAAGTGGAATTATCTTAGGGTATTCATTTGCATGTGCTCCATCTGTTCTTGCTATTCCTAGCTAAAATCTTGCCGTGTCAGTTTTCTTCAGAAATGAAAGGAGTTTGGGACATACAGCAGAGAAGTAACCTAGACTCCATTGGTAGCTCTAGAGGAGTTGCAGAGACCTGCTGGTCAGGTGGGGAAATACATAGACAGAACTAATCGTTGATTGCTCAAAAAGCCATAATAAAGACCTGAAAGAGGTCCTATTGGTGAGCCAGACTACATGAAAACTATATTAGCGCTGCACCTTCACTGGAACATACTGTCCCCACCTTGAAACATGGTAGTAGCAGTATCATGCAGTGGTGAACTTCAGGAAGATGAAACTGGTTGCTGTCAACCCTTAGCAAACATTTTAGAAACTATTAAACATTTTTGTTCCACTTAGCAATTTTTCATTACTTTTTGACACAAAATGTCAACATCATTTTGTCACTTTCCTAAACTAATGGCCACCTCTTCTTTATTTAGATATTTTAGGCAACAAAAAGAATCACTTTTTTGACTTTTGGCTATTACTTTAGGAAGGTGATGATTTGTGGTTGCAACAGTAATAAGTTAAAGTAAAGGTTTAAGAGGCATCAGTGCTTTTGCATGACATTGTGTTATGCTTTGGTCCCTCTTTATGGATAATTTTGTTTATTCCTCGCCTTTCAATGTAGAGCAGCGTAGAGTAGTTTCCTCTCATCTCCCAGGCGGGTCTGTTCCCATCGTGCAAGTCAAATCCACAAGCCTCAGCCCCATCGCAGCTCTGGTAGGAGAAGTGGTCCCCGCTGCCCGTCAGGGTTCCCAGGAAGCTCTGGAATCCGCGCCGTGTGGGCAGGCAGTCTGGCCTGGAGAACCCCAGGTGCCATTTCCCAACCATGTGCGTGGCGTATCCAGCCTCAGCCAGGCGCTCGGGCAGAGTGGGGACGTCTGGGGGCAAACAGAGCGGCTGACGCGGTCGGATGATCGAATGCTGTAGTCCAGTGTGAATTTGGTAACTGCAACCACAGAAACACTACATTAGACTGTTTGAAACCAAGATACAGCTGATTTTAAGGTGATTTCTGATTATATATCTCACTCTAAAAATGTGAGGTTTGTTTTTGTCCTTTGAACTAAAGGTGCAGGTGTTGGGTCTCTTTCTCTGTTACTTTCACCAATTTTATAATCAATCCGTTGAAATTGAGCAAAACTGACTTTATTCTCTTACAGCAGATATAAAGTAGACAAATAAAATGCAGTAATAGATGAAAAAGTACTAATTGGTACTAGTTAAACTAGTACTTTTTCATCAACATTAAAAGGTTTTTCTGACTCAAAACAAGCTCCTATATTTTGCAGAAACTTACTTGTAAGTTAGTTTAGTCTTATGTCAAGCGTTCTGACATATTTGCACTAGAAACTAGACCAAAAATACTCTGCAAGTAAGATTTTGTGCATTTGCAGTGTAGGAAAAACACTTAAAAGGCACTACTGTCATTTTCCTGTTATGAATGTAATATATGCTGATAAAAAGCCTTTTGGTGCCAAGTTAAAAGTCATCAGATGACAACAAGTAGGAGCCTACCGTCCTGTCATGAGCTGACTGCGAGAAGGAGAGCAGATAGGCTGGACGTAATAGTTTTCCAGCTTGACGCCCTCTGCTGCCAGCTGGTCCAGCGCAGGAGTGTGGATGTCTGAGCCGTGGTAGCCAACGTCTCCGTAGCCCTGGTCATCCACCATGATGAAGATCAGGTGAGGCGTCTTCGACTGCCCAACGCCTTCTGCGTTCACTTTGCCATCATGCTCACACAAGCAGCCGAGACCACTCAGTAAGATTACGCTTGTCCAAAGGAGAAGCACGGAGCAGAATGCGTTCGCCATGCTCTCAAATAGTCTGATATCCTCTCAGTGTTTTATGTTATTCAGCAAAGATAACTCCAGTTGTTAAATACATTTTAAGTGATCTGCATATCCCGAAAGTTCATCCAGTGTACTTCTTTGTGAATTCAGGATGAGCCAGAGGGGCTTTTATGGAGGCTGCAGCAGTGGGTGGAGGAAAACTGCCTTTGTGAGCTGAGAAGCTGGCAGAGGTCACTGTTTGGGAAAGGAAGGCTTACTTTCTTTCATCAACTCGCAACATTCCTGTGGAGGGCTCAGGTGCCTCATAAGGTGGCTTGGATAAGTCTGGAAAGTAAACTTATTGCTATTTAAATCTACTTTACAGTACGCTGTAAACTGTGTGTATATAAAAATCCTTATATACATGCAACAATACGACAAACTGACAATAATCAAGAAAAAATGTTTCAGATAAAATGGCATTTGAAAAACATAAGTAGTTAAGTCATGGCCTTTCACCCCCTGTTACATTACTTCCTGCAGTTCCTCATTCCCCATAACAATTCAAATACATGTTCTAAAAAAAAAAAAGCTGGTGAAGAGTCAGTCCAACTTTGAAGAGCAATCTTGATAGAAAAAAAAAGGACGGTAATGGAGGTTTATGGTCGTTTCAGCTGTTTGCTCAGTTTCTGTTGCACTCGGAAAATGGCAGTTTGCAACGACGTGGGAGGTCAAGTTGAGGTCAGGGAGACCAAAAAATATTTCTAGGCTACTTGTAGGACTGCCAGGCAGGCAAGTCAGAATTCATATTTGACTGCCAAAGATCCACAGGAGGCTGAGGAGCAGAAAAACATCTACAAATCGTATCATAATCTGAATACAGCTGAGAGGAATCTACGCTGCGCCATCAAAATTCAGCTTTAAAAGTCTGAAAATAAACATTTAGTGGAGTTGAACAACAACAACAACAACAACACTAATAATAATAACAATAATAATAATAATAAATAAACAAACAAAGAATACATTTTAAACATGAAGGGGTGCTATATGAAGCTACTATCTTCCTGACAGTAGTTTTTGGCGTCTTCATTTAGCATTAATCCAGATTAGTTGGTCCAGTAGCTGAAGCTAACAGCTAGCCTTTGATCTAAAACAACTCCGGTCTCAAAATGTTTCGTAAAAGCAAATGCTGTTTTATTGACATTTATACTATTTACACAGAGGTCACTAATGATTTACACAGGAAAAAAGGCAAGAGGTGGTGCCCTGCCAATGAGCTTCATGTGTGAAGCACAGCATTGTGATGATTAACGTCTGCCACAAAGTCACTGCACATGGCGAATATAAATATGTTCCACTTTCAGTTGTCTTAACATTACTAAAATCTGCTGAAATGGGGTCCACTGCTCTGAGGATTCATTCTCTTTTCTAGGAAGTTGAATTATTACTTACCTTTTTATTAGTTTTACTGACTGGAAACACTACATATTCCATCAGGAACATAGTTAATGGCATGCTGCCTTCTGCCTCCATTTCCTGCATGAAATATTATTACGTTTGGTGTAAATAACCTCTAAATGCAAGCAGGATTAATAGTTCAAATGAATGTTCACATGAATATCTATATGTCTAAGTCCTCTTTGGCCATTAGCTTCAGCTTCCAGAACAAATGAATCTGGATTTGGACAAAAGAAGGACATCAATAGAGTTAGAGACTATGGGTGAGAAAAGTCCTTTAAACAAAATCTTTAAAAATCCAAAAACTATCACATTAAGTTATTTTTTGAAATTAGGTTGATGTTTCCACATTCACCACAAACCTGCATCAGCAATGTCACCATTTTAGGAAACAGTGAAGAGAAGATATATCAATCATTTTTTCCCCCCCAAGCTAACAATTTTGACCGGGTCTTTCTTTCATTGTATTCAGGGCTGCCATTCTCACTAACGAGACACATTTAACATCCCCACTTTAACTTCCCGCACTGCATGTTTCAAATTATTGCCCACATCCATTATGAAAATCAAATAATCTCTGTCATTTTTTTTTTTTTTTTTTACCTCGTGGCTTTGTTCTACAAAATTAATAGAGTTACCTGATCAGAACTGCCGCCCACACTGTATGGGTCACTGAAACCTATCAGGGGAACATCAGGCATCGTGATGAGAATATGTATCGACCACTGGGCTCTTAGCCCTCACCTCACCGCCATCTCCTTCCCATTATGCCTGGAAGAAATCAATGCCTCGGACGCAAGTCCATTTCCTTCGCCGGAGAAGCAAACTCGTGTTGCCAAACCCTGTGCGAAATTTCACAGGCCTTTTCTCCCCAAAGTGAGAGCGGGAGATCGGGAAAGGTGACGATACGTAAGACCGGGAGATGGTGGGAAATGAGAGCAAACAAGAGAGGAACACAGGGCATTAAAGGCACGACAAAAACAAGATGAAGGTTGGAAAAATTAGGGATCAGACAGGCTTTAGGGAGTGCAACGTAAAAAAAGAAAAAAAAAAGGAATAAACACCCAGCACCCATCCTTGCTGTATGGGTATTGGGGTTTAGGGGTTTAGCCATCAGTGCACCTAAGGGAAATGTAGGGAGATGTGAGTCACCAGGAGAGTGCAGGATTGGGGAGTGTTGAAAATGGAAAGTGGCAAAAGTCTTCTTTAGGTGTACACCAAGGGATTGTACTTTTTTCAACAACTACCTGAGCTGAGAAGGTAGAAAAAAATATACATGGTCTCTGTGTTTTCTGTTCTGTGGAGCCGAGTTTTTAAAGCTCATGGTGACGAACGATTGTGCCAGAAAAAAAGCATTTCTCTTTTCTACTTTTAAAGCACCTTTCACATAAAAAAAAGAAGAATGGCAGACTCGTAAAAGTTTTCATTCTCCTGGATCGCAGCAAAGAGGAGGCCTTCGTTTTATGAATTCAAGACCAACAGCGGTGTGCGTCTGCACGTTTGTGTTTGTTCGTGGGTTTCGGCAAAGCCAGCACGGCAGAGTGGAAGGGTGTGATTTATTCATGACAATGAATGAATGAGTCACTCAGAGGCTGTAGTAAAGGTGAGCGAGGACGTCTATGCCTTTTTGTGACTGGACTGAGGCTTTTTATTTTTTACTTTTTTAGCCACATTCCAACATGAGAGGGATTTCTGGAGCCTTTGTGAATCTTACATTCACTGTAAGCTGATCCCTTAGTGGTCAGTAAACACAGCAAAAGCAATATAATTTTATTGATATTCACAGATCCCATTGTCTTTCAGAGGTATTTATATCCATTGAATCTTTTACATTGGTCTCATTAAAAACCACAAACTTGATGGTCTTATTCTTTCAGCAAATAAAAATCTATGGAGTGGTATACGTTAAAGTCACCTCTAACATGTCTTTATTTCTTTTTGTCTCCTTACCCACAGCATGACGGCGCCACTACCATGTTTCACAATGGCAGTGGGGTGTTCAGAATGATGTGCAGCCTTATTTGTGGAGTGGACGATGAGTGTTAGCTTCTCCCACCTGAGTTGTTGGTGTGTGTGCAGCTCCTCCAGAGTTACGTCTCGGTTGTTTCTCTAATCTTCTCCCTCCCTGCCCGGCCAGTTTAGTTTTTGTTTCTCGTCTGATGCTCTGCAACAAACTTCAAACAGCATCTGAAACCTCTGATATAACTGTCAGCAGGTTTAATTTTGCTTGAAATTGCTTGAAATTAAATTTAACTTAAATTTCTGTCCCCACCATTTTTATACGTTGTGTAATCTAAGACTTACGGACGGCCAAGGTCAAATTTGTCTCCTCTTAGACGGACAGTAGAGTCTGATGCATCACACAGACACCCATCAGACTTGAAGGTGACGCTGACAGAGACCGTAGCCCGGCTTCTCCTCAAATACTTGAGGATCATCTTCCAGCCAGCAGAAACTCTATCCACTCCCTATTCTCCTCGCCTCACTCTGTGATGGATTGGCAGAGACGAGGCCAAGTGGGTGAGGGGACCGCTCACGCCGTAGAGGCCACTGCTAAACTTTGAAGAAACTTTTTCTCCCACTTTGTCACAGCGGCTTCACGGTCAGGTTATTTCATCTTATCAGACGTCTCCCGTCAGCAGCATCATGCTGGCTTAGATGCAATGAAAACAACATCATGAATCACAAGTGCGTGTGTGTGTGTGTGTGTGTGTGTGTGTGTGTGTGTGTGTGTGTGTGTGTGTGTGTGTGTGTGTGTGTGTGTGTGTGTTTTTTTTTTTTTTTTTTTTTTACCGAGCCACAGATAGTGGAGAGAGACACCAAGGGGATTTAAAAAGTACTGCAAGCACTTTTGTTAACTGAAACCAAAACATCTGTTTTTTCTTAAAATTCCAGAATTTTAACAAAACCATGAAAAGATATTTTTGTTTTACAGTATAGCATGATGTTTATAAGTCCACTATTCTCTGTCTTGTTAAAGAAAATACACTTGCATGCTATTAGTTCAATCGGTGACTGCACACTAAAGAATGCTGGGTTAAAAAGAACCCAAGAACCCAGAGCTTGGGTCAAATTTGGACCGTATAAATTGGTTGTTTTCACTCAAATCAGTTGGTTTGACCCAGAATATTGGGTTATGGAAACTACCCAGAGGTTGGGTTAGATTGACCATTGCTTAAAGTNCAGTGCTATATTTGCTATAGGCTTATATAAGAGATGAGTTCTGCAGTTTGATATGTTTGAGCGTTTATCAAGAAGCTGTCATTTCTGGATTTAGCCATTTGAGGAAGAGCCGAACAGATCAAGCTCACAGAAGAAAAAATGAAGGTCTGAACTGACAGGTTTTGAGTTGCCTGATCAGCTCGATCTCGTCGTCGCATGGACCGTCCAGAATTTCCTTTGGTTAAAAAAGCACAACAACTGCAGCAGGAGCTGCTTTGTTAGCGACGTTTACTTTCCTGATGACATCGGAGTCAAACAGGGAGCTCCATCTGGTGTTTCTTTTGGTTCTTAAAATTCTTGCTCTGACTTGGATTTGAAAGCTTTCAGTTGCAAGGTTGTATTTATCTGTATAATTTTATCACTCCCCGAAGAATGGAGCAGTTATTATATAAGTGCAGTTACTGATAAAACATAATGTAAGAGTTACATGAAACTGATTTACAGTTTGCATTGATTTTTGGGGGATGGGGAATACTTCTACACTGAAATGATGTAGCATCTTTCAACAGCTAAATATGCTATGTAGTGTATAGTAGCTAATCTCCAACCAATCTCGAGTAAAATGCATTTACTCTACAAACATTTTGAAATTTTGAATTTATTTTTAAGATAATGTGATTCAATTTATTCATTTTAATTACTAACTTTTCAGTTTTATGTTAACTTACACAGGCACTATATGTTATTTTTTTAAAATAATTTATTAACAAAATTTAATTACAAAACATCCACACAATTAAGATTCATAAACAGCAGGGTAACAGCAGGCACTGTTAAAAAAAGTCACTGTAGAATATACAGTAACTTTAATTTTTTTACAGTGGCCATACTGTAATTTTATTACAGTTTTACTGTAATTTCATTTCAATTTGACTGTAACACACGAGGCTGTCAAAAACACTTCATTCACACCGATGTTCACTAAACTATTTTTAAAACTGAAGTCTGGCGTACGAAGTAATTTTTAAATTTAGCAGAAAATGACAACTTAAATAAAATATTCAACACTCCTTTTTTTCTGTTATAGCCGGTGTCTGTGTGTGATACATGCACTGAGAGAATTTCACTGAACAGGACTTTAATCTGATCACAAGCACGTTTGCAAGCACTCAAAGGCACAGCAGCCCCCCGCAGCCTCCCTGCATCCTCTGAGGACGCCTTTCCTTCCTCCTCCACTCTTCAAATTTAACTGCACAGCACAGATCTCCCAGCAAAACACCACTTCAGTTTGATCTTCCAAATGAGCACCAACAAGTGAGTGGGATGCACACGAGGAAAAAAAAAAAATCAAAAAACGAAGAGGGTAGTTTGCAGAGGGACTGAGCAAAGAGCCGAGGGACACGGGGAGAACAAGGAGGGAGGAGAGAAAAGTGTGGCAGCTGGCCGTGTCGAGGGGCGAAACGGCGTTGAAGGACAGTTGAATATTCATCGTGAAGAGAAACCTGCAGCCCTGTTGCCGGAGCATGTAGGATTGCTGTCAGAAGCGTTGCGAAATCAGTCCGAGACACACACACATGTTTGCATGGCTATCTTTGAGGGGACTTTCCATTTACTTCCATTTATTTCTACCTTATCCTAACACTATCCATTACCTATCTAACCCTAACCAAAACTCAATTCCCACCTTAGTCCTAAATCTAGCCCCTGACCCAAAAACAGCGTTTCCCCTTGTGGGGACTCGGTCCCCACAAGGAGCAGTTAATCCCCACAACATGGTATGTGTCAGGAAAATGGTAATTTATTACAAATAGACGCACACACATACATACCTAAAAAAAATTGGGTCAAACAGTGAGCTGCAACAAACTAACCATTTTGGAGTGTTTTGTTGGGGCGGATGGGGCAAAAGACCAACAGCACCATCTGTGATCTGATCCCATCACTTTGCATTACAGAGGAAGCCTCACCAACAGGCCAAACATCACAGCGGATCAGACAGCACTGGGAGAAGCTGTGGCTTCCCCCGACCGCTGTCCTGGGGACGGATGTTCACACTGATAACAACTCAACTGCACGAGCAGATATTCTCTCTTATGTGGTGAGATGGAGGTAACGGAGGTTTTTACAGAAAATATAGCTTTATATTACAAAAGAAAAGCTTGTACGGCTGTTCTCTTGGTTTTCTATGATCAGATTTTGATGGAGTTCACAGTAGTCTTTTAATTCTGGGAATTTCTTTTTTTTGTGTATAATTTTCAGTATAAGTCTGCCAATTATTATTTGCAGGGGTGCAAATAATTTTGGGTTTAAATCTGATATCAAATAATTTAAATCCAAGTAGGCTTATGTGGTAGAATGGCCTAGTCAAATTTCAGACCTAAAAAGTCCTCAAGTGTTCATCCTGGCAAACTCTGAAACAGCTTTTTTTAAAATTTATTTCTGTATTTAAACCAGTTATCTATGTGCTTTTTATTACACAACACATGAGTTTATAGACGCATGTAAACATTCACAGAAGTCTGGCTGTATCGGCTGCTGAACCTTTAGGGCCACCACAAAGAGACATGTAGAGGTCAGAGGTCTTTGAAGGCCAAAAGAGAGAACTGTATGTGTAAGAGCACAAAATGACATTTGACATGCGCAGTGACAAACACAACGCTGGCCGCTCGGTCCGGCAAAGGTCCGCAGACCCTGCGCTGCAGTTTGGCTGCAGGACCTGGAATGAGTCATCATCTTCAGCCAGACACGCAGTCATCTCTGCTTGTCGGCCATTTTATCTGACGACCTTCAGGATTCGGTTTTGGGTTTTCGTCCATCTGATTTGTGCTTTTTTTTATTTTTTTTATTGCTCATCAAGACTCAGTATTTCTTTCTCCACTGTTAACCTTCTATTGGATTCGAATTTCTGATTCAGGGCTTTATTTACCTTTTCAGCGTCCCTGAGACGACTTCTTAACATGTTAGCTGTTTAACTTTTCAAATAAATTGGTGACACTTGTTATACACATATGATGATTATTTACAGTAACTACAAAATGTATAAACTCTGTCCAGATAAAGTATTTGCCCCTGTGGAACTTGATCACTCTGTGTCACATTGCAACCAGGACTTTGAATTTATGTTATTAGGATTTCATGTGACACAAAATAGTTTATATTTGTGAATTAAAACATGGTTTTCAATTTTTTTTTACAAATTCATTTTAATAATTTGTATTCAAAATAAAATTCAGAGAAACTAGTAGCATTCAGTAGTACTCCAGTTTGTAAATGGAGTCCAACTGAGCGCTCAGAGGTTTGTAAATGTACAAACATCAACTTGAAATAAACAAAATCCTTTTGGTATGGACTGCGTGTACATTTATCAACTAGAAAAGGGTTTTTCTTTCCAGACGTGACTCTACTTTTTTAAATAGGGCTTTTAATTTGCACAATTTGCAATGCCTAACCTTTGGAGTCTTTCCCTTTTTGCCATCTTTGTCTTTCTCGTTTCTTCCCCACCCCTCCAGGCCCAGCCATGGGCTCCATACTCCCCCATGTAGTTCCGGGTCAGCCATAGGATCATCGGGTGGATTCCTCGCCATCACAGCAGTGTGGTTGTACTCCGCCAGTCTAGCCAGCAGATGTTTCACCACCGCTGGACGAACCTCGGCGAGGTCAAACCTCTCGTACGGGTCCGCGCTGACGTTGAACAGCCACACCGACTTCCCCAGCCTATTGCGCCGCTTCTCAAGCTTCTGCCACCGTTCCGGGCCAACAGGAAGAGCCTGTGGTGGTATCCAGTCTCCATCACCCACATTTCCTGTCAGTAGCTTCCAGTCACCCACCCTGAGCGCGGCTCTCACTGCTGTGTCCCAGATCCCGAAGCCATTGAGTTCCAGCGCCTTGTCGTAGGGCTCCCCGGGTTTCCTGGACACAGGGTCAATGTTTAAAAGGATTTCCGTGCGGGGACAAGGCAAACCCTCGCTGATGCTAACCCAGACGTTATGGCCGTCCAGTTTGTAGTGGGGTTGCAGGGCCCCTGCAAGCCCGAGTAATGTGGGATACCAGTCAGAAACATGGATCAGGGCTCTGCTTACCATCCCCTTCCTCTTCAAAAGGGGACTATGGACAAACCCCACCGCCCGGATGCCTCCTTCCCAGTAGGTCCCCTTCCCTCCTCTCAGTGGCCAGTTGCTCCCGCCTGAGAGCGGCTGTCCTCCGTTATCGGACGAGTAGATCAAGACGGAGTTTTGATAGAGACCGCTAGTCTTCAGCTCTTTGACAAGCTCCGCAATCCCCTCGTCCAAGCAGCTAAGCATGGCTGCGTAGTGACGCCTTTGACGATTGCTCTGCGCGGCATAGTGGTGCAGGAAAACGTCCGGTGCCTGCAGAGGAGTGTGTGCAGCCTGCAGGGACAAGTAGAGGAAGAGTGGCCTTTGGGAGTTGTGGCTCTGCAAAATCTTCTTGACTCTGGATTGAAAAGCAGAACTTTGTAAGATGCAACACCTTTCAAAGTAACTTTCTTTTGTTTACCTTTTGTCACGTCTCAAAAACAAGCTTCAGTTTGTTTGTGTGACGTGCTGGAGGGACTCTGATGGATGGATGGATGGATGGATGGATGGATGGATGGATGGATGGATGGATGGATGGATGGATGGATGGATGGATGGATGGATGGATGGATAGGGTTTATTTAATAAAGTTTATTTTAATAAACTCTATCCATCCATAAGTGGAATTATCTTAGGGTATTCATTTGCATGTGCTCCATCTGTTCTTGCTATTCCTAACTAAAATCTTGCCGTGTCAGTTTTCTTCAGAAATGAAAGGAGTTTGGGACATACAGCAGAGAAGTAACCTAGACTCCATTGGTAGCTCTAGAGGAGTTGCAGAGACCTGCTGGTCAGGTGGGGAAATACATAGACAGAACTAATCGTTGATTGCTCAAAAAGCCATAATAAAGACCTGAAAGAGGTCCTATTGGTGAGCCAGACTACATGAAAACTATATTAGCGCTGCACCTTCACTGGAACATACTGTCCCCACATTGAAACATGGTAGTAGCAGTATCATGCAGTGGTGAACTTCAGGAAGATGAAACTGGTTGCTGTCAACCCTTAGCAAAAATTTTAGAAACTATGAAACATTCTTGTTCCACTTAGCAATTTTTCACTACTTTTTGACACAAAATGTCAACATCATTTTGTCACTTTCCTAAACTAATGGCCACCTCTTCTTTATTTAGATATTTTAGGCAACAAAAAAAAAATCACTTTTTTTGACTTTTGGCTATTACTTTAGGAAGGTGATGATTTGTGGTTGCAGCAGTAATAAGTTAAAAAAGTAAAGGTTTAAGAGGCATCAGTGCTTTTGCATGACATTGTGTTATGCTTTGGTCCCTCTTTATGGATGATTTTGTTTATTCCTCGCCTTTCAATGTAGAGCAGCGTAGAGTAGTTTCCTCTCATCTCCCAGGCGGGTCTGTTCCCATCGTGCAAGTCAAATCCACAAGCCTCAGCCCCATCGCAGCTCTGGTAGGAGAAGTGGTCCCCGCTGCCCGTCAGGGTTCCCAGGAAGCTCTGGAATCCGCGCCGTGTGGGCAGGCAGTCTGGCCTGGAGAACCCCAGGTGCCATTTCCCAACCATGTGCGTGGCGTATCCAGCCTCAGCCAGGCGCTCGGGCAGAGTGGGGACGTCTGGGGGCAAACAGAGCGGCTGACGCGGTCGGATGATCGAATGCTGTAGTCCAGTGTGAATTTGGTAACTGCAACCACAGAAACACTACATTAGACTGTTTGAAACCAAGATACAGCTGATTTTAAGGTGATTTCTGATTATATATCTCACTCTAAAAATGTGAGGTTTGTTTTTGTCCTTTGAACTAAAGGTGCAGGTGTTGGGTCTCTTTCTCTGTTACTTTCACCAATTTTATAATCAATCCGTTGAAATTGAGCAAAACTGACTTTATTCTCTTACAGCAGATATAAAGTAGACAAATAAAATGCAGTAATAGATGAAAAAGTACTAATTGGTACTAGTTAAACTAGTACTTTTTCATCAACATTAAAAGGTTTTTCTGACTCAAAACAAGCTCCTATATTTTGCAGAAACTGTCTTGTAAGTTGGTTTAGTCTTATGTCAAGCGTTCTGACATATTTGCACTAGAAACTAGACCAAAAATACTCTGCAAGTAAGATTTTGTGCATTTGCAGTGTAGGAAAAACACTTAAAAGGCACTACTGTCATTTTCCTGTTATGAATGTAATATATGCTGATAAAAAGCCTTTTGGTGCCAAGTTAAAAGTCATCAGATGACAACAAGTAGGAGCCTACCGTCCTGTCATGAGCTGACTGCGAGAAGGAGAGCAGATAGGCTGGACGTAATAGTTTTCCAGCTTGACGCCCTCTGCTGCCAGCTGGTCCAGCGCAGGAGTGTGGATGTCTGAGCCGTGGTAGCCAACGTCTCCGTAGCCCTGGTCATCCACCATGATGAAGATCAGGTGAGGCGTCTTCGACTGCCCAACGCCTTCTGCGTTCACTTTGCCATCATGCTCACACAAGCAGCCGAGACCACTGAGTAAGATTACGATTGTCCAAAGGAGAAGCACAGAGCAGAATGCGTTCGCCATGCTCTCAAATAGTCTGATATCCTCTCAGTGTTTTATGTTATTCAGCAAAGATAACTCCAGTTGTTAAATACATTTTAAGTGATCTGCATATCCCGAAAGTTCATCCAGTGTACTTCTTTGTGAATTCAGGATGAGCCAGAGGGGCTTTTATGGAGGCTGCAGCAGTGGGTGGAGGAAAACTGCCTTTGTGAGCTGAGAAGCTGGCAGAGGTCACTGTTTGGGAAAGGAAGGCTTACTTTCTTTCATCAACTCGCAACATTCCTGTGGAGGGCTCAGGTGCCTCATAAGGTGGCTTGGATAAGTCTGGAAAGTAAAATTATTGCTATTTAAATCTACTTTACAGTACGCTGTAAACTGTGTGTATATAAAAATCCTTATATACATGCAACAATACGACAAACTGACAATAATCAAGAAAAAATGTTTCAGATAAAATGGCATTTGAAAAACATAAGTAGTTAAGTCATGGCCTTTCACCCCCGTTACATTACTTCCTGCAATTCATCATTCCCCATAACAATTCAAATACATGTTCTAAAAAAAAAAAAGCTGGTGAAGAGTCAGTCCAACTTTGAAGAGCAATCTTGATAGAAAAAAAAAGGACGGTAATGGAGGTTTATGGTCGTTTCAGCTGTTTGCTCAGTTTCTGTTGCACTCGGAAAATGGCAGTTTGCAACGACGTAGGAGGTCAAGTTGAGGTCAGGGAGACCAAAAAATATTTCTAGGCTACTTGTAGGACTGCCAGGCAGGCAAGTCAGAATTCATATTTGACTGCCAAAGATCCACAGGAGGCTGAGGAGCAGAAAAACATCTACAAATCGTATCATAATCTGAATACAGCTGAGAGGAATCTACGCTGCGCCATCAAAATTCAGCTTTAAAAGTCTGAAAATAAACATTTAGTGGAGTTGAACAACAACAACAACAACAACACTAATAATAATAACAATAATAATAATAATAAATAAACAAACAAAGAATACATTTTAAACATGAAGGGGTGCTATATGAAGCTACTATCTTCCTGACAGTAGTTTTTGGCGTCTTCATTTAGCATTAATCCAGATTAGTTGGTCCAGTAGCTGAAGCTAACAGCTAGCCTTAGAAGAACCAAGATCAAAGTGGGCATCTAAGTCTTAAAACAACTCCTGTCTCAAAATGTCTCGTAAAAGCAAATGCTGTTTTATTGACATTTATACTATTTACACAGAGGTCACTAATGATTTACACAGGAAAAAAGGCAAGAGGTGGTGCCCTGCCAATGAGCTTCATGTGTGAAGCACAGCATTGTGATGATTAACGTCTGCCACAAAGTCACTGCACATGGCGAATATAAATATGTTCCACTTTCAGTTGTCTTAACATTACTAAAATCTGCTGAAATGGGGTCCACTGCTCTGAGGATTCATTCTCTTTTCTAGGAAGTTGAATTATTATTTACCTTTTTCATTAGTTTTGCTGACTGGAAACACTACATATTCCATCAGGAACATAGTTAATGGCATGCTGCCTTCTGCCTCCATTTCCTGCATGAAATATTATTACGTTTGGTGTAAATAACCTCTAAATGCAAGCAGGATTAATAGTTCAAATGAATGTTCACATGAATATCTATACGTCTAAGTCCTCTTTGGCCATTAGCTTCAGCTTCCAGAACAAATGAATCTGGATTTGGACAAAAGAAGGACATCAATAGAGTTAGAGACTATGGGTGAGAAAAGTCCTTTAAACAAAATCTTTAAAAATCCAAAAACTATCACATTAAGTTATTTTTTGAAATTAGGTTGATGTTTCCACATTCACCACAAACCTGCATCAGCAATGTCACCATTTTAGGAAACAGTGAAGAGAAGATATATAAAAAATTTTTTCCCCAACCATCAAAATTGTTAGCATAGCAGCTAACAATTTTGACCGGGTCTTTCTTTCATTGTATTCAGGGCTGCCATTCTCACTAACGAGACACATTTAACATCCCCACTTTAACTTCCCGCACTGCATGTTTCAAATTATTGCCCACATCCATTATGAAAATCAAATAATCTCTGTCATTTTTTTTTTTTTTTTTTACCTCGTGGCTTTGTTCTACAAAATTAATAGAGTTACCTGATCAGAACTGCCGCCCACACTGTATGGGTCACTGAAACCTATCAGGGGAACATCAGGCATCGTGATGAGAATATGTATCGACCACTGGGCTCTTAGCCCTCACCTCACCGCCATCTCCTTCCCATTATGCCTGGAAGAAATCAATGCCTCGGACGCAAGTCCATTTCCTTCGCCGGAGAAGCAAACTCGTGTTGCCTAACCCTGTGGGAAATTTCACAGACCTTTTCTCCCCAAAGTGAGAGCGGGAGATCGGGAAAGGTGACGATACGTAAGACTGGGAGATGGTGGGAAATGAGAGCAAACAAGAGAGGAACACAGGGCATTAAAGGCACGACAAAAACAAGATGAAGGTTGGAAAAATTAGGGATCAGACAGGCTTTAGGGAGTGCAACGTAAAAAAAGAAAAAAAAAAGGAATAAACACCCAGCACCCATCCTTGCTGTATGGGTATTGGGGTTTAGGGGTTTAGCCATCAGTGCACCTAAGGGAAATGTAGGGAGACGTGAGTCACCAGGAGAGTGCAGGATTGGGGAGTGTTGAAAATGGAAAGTGGCAAAAGTCTTCTTTAGGTGTACACCAAGGGATTGTACTTTTTTCAACAACTACCTGAGCTGAGAAGGTAGAAAACAATATACATGGTCTCTGTGTTTTCTGTTCTGTGGAGCCGAGTTTTTAAAGCTCATGGTGACGAACGATTGTGCCAGAAAAAAAGCATTTCTCTTTTCTACTTTTAAAGCACCTTTCACATAAAAAAAAGAAGAATGGCAGACTCGTAAAAGTTTTCATTCTCCTGGATCGCAGCAAAGAGGAGGCCTTCGTTTTATGAATTCAAGACCAACAGCGGTGTGCGTCTGCACGTTTGTGTTTGTTCGTGCCAGCACAGCAGAGTGGAAGGGTGTGATTTATTCATGACAATGAATGAATGAGTCACTCAGAGGCTGTAGTAAAGGTGAGCGAGGACGTCTGTGCCTTTTTGTGACTGGACTGAGGCTTTTTATTTTTTACTTTTTTAGCCACATTCCAACATGAGAGGGATTTCTGGAGCCTTTGTGAATCCTACATTCACTGTAAGCTGATCCCTTAGTGGTCAGTAAACACAGCAAAAGCAATATAATTTTATTGATATTCACAGATCCCATTGTCTTTCAGAGGTATTTATATCCATTGAATCTTTTACATTGGTCTCATTAAAAACCACAAACTTGATGGTCTTATTTTTTCAGCAAATAAAAATCTATGGAGTGGTATACGTTAAAGTCACCTCTAACATGTCTTTATTTCTTTTTGTCTCCTTACCCACAGCATGACGGCGCCACTACCATGTTTCACAATGGCAGTGGGGTGTTCAGAATGATGTGCAGCCTTATTTGTGGAGTGGACGATGAGTGTTAGCTTCTCCCACCTGAGTTGTTGGTGTGTGTGCAGCTCCTCCAGAGTTACGTCTCGGTTGTTTCTCTAATCTTCTCCCTCCCTGCCCGGCCAGTTTAGTTTTTGTTTCTCGTCTGATGCTCTGCAACAAACTTCAAACAGCATCTGAAACCTCTGATATAACTGTCAGCAGGTTTAATTTTGCTTGAAATTGCTTGAAATTAAATTTAACTTAAATTTCTGTCCCCACCATTTTTATACGTTGTGTAATCTAAGACTTACGGATGGCCAAGGTCAAATTTGTCTCCTCTTAGACGGACAGTAGAGTCTGATGCATCACACAGACACCCATCAGACTTGAAGGTGACGCTGACGGAGACCGTAGCCCGGCTTCTCCTCAAATACTTGAGGATCATCTTCCAGCCAGCAGAAACTCTATCCACTCCCTATTCTCCTCGCCTCACTCTGTGATGGATTGGCAGAGACGAGGCCAAGTGGGTGAGGGGACCGCTCACGCCGTAGAGGCCACTGCTAAACTTTGAAGAAACTTTTTCTCCCACTTTGTCACAGCGGCTTCACGGTCAGGTTATTTCATCTTATCAGACGTCTCCCGTCAGCAGCATCATGCTGGCTTAGATGCAATGAAAACAACATCATGAATCACAAGTGCGTGTGTGTGTGTGTGTGTGTGTGTGTGTGTGTGTGTGTGTGTGTGTGTGTGTGTGTGTGTGTGTGTGTGTGTGTGTGTTTTTTTTTTTTTTTTTTTTTTACCGAGCCACAGATAGTGGAGAGAGACACCAAGGGGATTTAAAAAGTACTGCAAGCACTTTTGTTAACTGAAACCAAAACATCTGTTTTTTCTTATAATTACAGAATTTTAACAAAACCATGAAAAGATATTTTTGTTTTACAGTATAGCATGATGTTTATAAGTCCAATATTCTCTGTCTTGTTAAAGAAAATACACTTGCATGCTATTAGTTCAATCGGTGACTGCACACTAAAGAATGCTGGGTTAAAAAGAACCCAAGAACCCAGAGCTTGGGTCAAATTGGGATCGTATAAATTGGTTGTTTTCACTCAAATCAGTTGGTTTGACCCAGAATATTGGGTTATGGAAACTACCCAGAGGTTGGGTTAGATTGACCATTGCTTAAAGTCAAAATGACCCAAAAATATGTTGAAACTCAAAACCCATGACAAGGGTTATTATACCACAATATTTAGGTTTTGAAAACAATATTTTTTTCTTCCTTTTTCCTCCTTGTGAAGTCTCTAATAGGCCAACTCATCAGCCCATATAAATGGTTAACACACTAAATCAGTGTTTGTCTTATTTAAAAGTAGAAATACCTTTGTCACTCATTTCATCAGATTAGTTTAATTAACAACATGAGGCATCTCTGGAGTGCTTGCAACCATCCCCCCCACCCCCGGCCTCATACTGACGTTTTTTTTGTTTGTTTGTTTGTTTGTTTGATGCTTCCAGTTTGCCTCCCTGTCATGTGTTGAACTCGTGACCCTGGTTTGTGCCCAGATTGACCTGCACCCCTCCCAGGACTCCCACAGCCCGGGGAGAGAAGTGTTCACGTAGCATCTGCTGCTTGAGACAGACACTGAGCCAGGTGGCCGCCGAAAACCTGCGTACGCTGCCACCACCGGTGAGTCAGGCGGACATGCCTGCACACTCATCTGAGCTCACACACGAAAACAACAATTGGGACCATCTGTCTGAGAAATATGTTGCACAAGAGACCGCTCTGAATAAGCCCAGATTGGTCAAAGGCGAAACCAGCTCACGGTTTTTCTCCAGTGTGTCACAATCTTTGGGCGTTTGCATGTTGGTTCTCAGTTTAGGTCTTTTTTTGTTGTTGTTTTTTTAACTGGTGTCTCTCAGTAGTGGTTAATTTATTTGTGCTGAATTTCTTAGTAGTTGTCCTTTTCTGTGTGTTATTGTTTGGACTCCTATATAGGTATCAATCCTTAGTTTTTGATTAGTTTGATCTTCCGTTTCCTCTGTTTCAGTTTCTTCTGTGTCCATTATTTCACCTTTTCTCAGTAGCAAGCTTAACGTCTTCCGCAGCTGTTCTTTATTCATTGATTGTGCTCACCTGGTCCCACAATCACATCTCCACAAGCTATAGGCTTTTTGGTGTACTGCTGGATTCTTCCATTACTTCCTTCCCTCATGTTCTGTAAGTTTACTCAGTTTCATCACTAATTTCAGTTCCTATCATGCGTCTGCCTCCGCCCTGCTCCCATTCGGGTTGAAACATGACATCAAGGTGGTTGTGCTGCTCCTGAAATGAGTATTTCAACCTCCTATTTGAGGTTTTATGACCAATAAGCTGTTGAAGTCAGCGTAGGCAGTCGAATGTATTTACTAATGATCTGTGGCCGTGACAGGAAACCTCTCATGTAGCTCCACAGTATCATCTTTGCTGTCATAATCACACCAGCAAAAGCCCTTTGGGACATTTAAGATTCAGTAAATTAATAACTCACTTAAGGAGAAAGAAAAGCTACAAACGATGGTGTGGGAAGCTTATTTGGATTTTATGTATACTAATGAGAACTTGAAACTGAATGGTACTGCTATTTATTTTTTTTTTTTTTAATGAGCTGAACTTCCTAAATGTGGATAAAGCAAATATCTACACTGCAGCTTTTAGGTGTAAGCATGGGACTTTTGTGAAAAACAAGCAGCAGATGTTTTTTCTCTCCTAGACACAGTGTGTGTGTGAATTTTAGTGTTTACATGCACAAGGTGTTAGCAGACTTTTAGAGGACCCAAATTGGTAATTTAGACCTATGGCTTTAAGCTTGACTAGATTCAAGAATGTAAAAGTAGTAACTGGAAACTGAAGCACCAACCCTAAAAACTAATAGAATATACTAAAAGTTTTTTTTTTATAGCCTGAATTGATATATTATGGAAATACAGTGAAGGTCATAAGCTGCAGCTACATTTTGTTACATTTCTACACCTTCCCTCAGTTTCTCCTACAGGTGTGTGAAAAAGCTTTCCACAGCCTCCAACAAGGTTTCTTCTAGAATTGCCTTTCACTTGAAATCTAATAAAAGATGCAGAAGCAATGCTGAAAGTACTGTATGATAAACAACCATATTATTCAGAAGTAAGCAGAGGAACATGAGCTGACAAGTAGTTATTCTATTCTTGACCAGTAGGGGGAGTAGGAGGACGAAGTTTTTTTTTGGTTTTTTGTTTTTTCCCCATCTTAATTCTGAATATCGTAGCGCTTTTTGGTGAATTCATACAAAAAAAATCTCTTGTCATGCAGTCCAGTGTGGTTGAACGCTTTTCTGAAAACAAAAAGCAAACAGACTATGACAAGCGGACTGTCATGTTTTAGAGTGTATGTGACCCGGGGCTGATCTTGGTTACCGTCCTGAGGTCTGGAGACAGGTGCAGAGCACGGCTGCAAAACGGAGCAGCTATCAATATATGCCTCATTGGTAATAGCAGTGTAACCTTCACAAACAAATTTATTCTAATGCCAAGTCCTCCGAGAAAAAGTCTGCACACTTAGATTTATTTAAGTTTTCTCCATTTTGTTTTTCATTAATCAATTACTTTACTTTTTTTTTAGGATGAAAATCGGAAGAGAATAAATTGAAATATAACTTTAGAGTAAAGTCGAAAACATTTTCTGTTCTTGAAAATTAATTTTAATCTAACCGCATGTTTCCATAAATCATGCTTACACAAAGAGAGCAGTGCAAAAGCCAAAACACACTTTCACACAACTTCAGCATTAACATGGTCAAAATCTGATAATCTTGGGTTTTATTGTGCTTATTTGTTGCAGTATGGATGTACAAAAAAAACCTCCTTTCTTTTTTTTACACAAGGCACCACTCTGATATTTGAAACACACAAGAAAACACCTGTAGAAACTGATAGTGTCCAAGGAGAGTGACATGAAGTGAAAGGGCCCAGAAACACAATCAGTCTGCAATTTCTCAACATCACTCATTTCTATCAGCACCCTTTGGCATCATTTCAAAAACTATTTGAACGTAATTGTCCGGGATTAGTGTGCCCTTTCGCCGCGAGCCTCAGACGTGAGATTTGAGAGACTGGCAGAGGGCACACTGAAGGATCCGTCATGGCCTCAATGTCAGAAATGCAACACCATTAGGATGGTTTCAATGCTAACTTTACCTTGGTCTGCAGAGAAGATAGTGGAGCAGAAGAGGTGTCAGGGTCCTATTTTTGGAGGGGCTATCATCAACCCAGAGGCATGGGTCTGAGTGACAGGACAAGTGTTGGGCTGGACCGTCCCCTCGCTCGGTTGGGGCAGACATTCTTCAGGGTAAGCAGCGTCAGGACACCCCCTCCCTCCAAGCACACACACACGCACACACACACACACGCACACACACGCACACATCATGTATCCCTTTCCCTCTCCTCCCCCCTCTACTGAAGCTAAGATGGAGGCAGCACTCTGCGTATGGGTGGATGGCACAGGAGGGGTGTGTGTGTGCGTGTGTGTGCAGGTGTGAGTACTGGCCGTGGAGCTCAGACGGCAGACGGTCCGCCAGAAGAACAGCAGGTCAGAGCTCTACGAGGGGGCCCTGACTGCTAACCATGGAGCCATAGCACTGAGGGGCCACCCTCAGATAAAAAATATAAAAGGCAAACAATATCGGATAAATAAACAAGAAAAGAAAAAACTTTAAAAAAAAAAGAAAGAAAAAAGACAGAACAATGGTTGCAGAAGAAGTGATCATCACCCTGTCCGGTGGGGCGCCATGGGGCTTTCGTCTGCAGGGAGGCATGGAGCATCAGAAACCGCTCCAAGTGGCGAAGGTAAGCAGGTGACCCAGAAAGGGGAAGCGAAATCCGTTACATTTTGCTTTGCTGGGAAAAAAAAAAAAAAGTTTTAAACTATACCTTGGAGTGTGAATGAAGTCATGCTGCAACAGTAGCTGAGATATATCTGGCACTGATTTAAAGAGCTGTGAACAAAGCTGAAGTGGAACATTGGCTGCTGTGCAGGTTGGTGCTGGGCCTGAACATGAGTCATGATTTGGTTTAAGAAGAGGCTTCATGCAGCGACGGATTGATGATCGATTAGGCAGAGTCTAATCTTGCACTTCAGAGTGTTAGAATATTTCAACTATGTACGTTCGTTAAAAAGCTTTAGCAGATTATGCAAAGTTAAAATTTAGAACCTTAGAACCGGCTTTCTATTTATTTGCATGTAATGTTGCACTGGAGGTTTTTAACATGAGGTCAAAACTGTAAATGCAACACCACATATCTGTGCACAAGTCATAGTAAATGAAATTTGTTTGATTAATGTGAGAAAATAACATGGATGGGGAACAAAAAGAATGCTGGTCTTTATTTAAAATTTGATTTTCTGGACTAGGCAAAGCAATTCATCCATTTTTCTAGAATTTTAAAAACTTTACAAGAAAAGCGGGGATTTTTTAATTTTGGCATACTCGAATCGATCTGAGTTTAGTCTTATTCTAATTTCCTCGAAGTTCCTCCTCTATAAAAATTCAGTACAGAAATCACGGAGTGGGTTAGATAAACTTTTATCAGAAAGTCACTGGATGAATCTAAAAACACATAGAAAAACACATAGAAACCATCCTCATTCATGAATGAAAATCGTTCCTCATTCATCATTTAGCATTAATCAGATATGCTTGTCAGTCATTTTATGAGTTATCTGTAACATATGTAATAAATAAAAATCCAATAAACTTTTACTTTTGGGTTTAAAATTAAATACCTGATTATTATTATTGGTCTGACTCAGATAGTGTTTTTTGTTTTTGTTTTTGCTTTATATATCCTTTTGCCAGGTAATCCTAAAGTGTAAGATATATAGATATCCAGACGTTCTCCTCAGTGAAGATTTTAAAAACATTGCTCCCATTAACCCATCCAAAAACTCCTTTCCATTACACTGGAAATATTCTCAATTTGCCTTTCCAAGCATATTTTATGAGGCGTTGCTTGAAATTATTGGCTAATATTGCAGACGGATGACCTTTATGGTAGTGGACAGCTGATCTGACTGACCGTCCAAAACCGCCTACTCCTTCACCCCTGCAAGCAACGAGGCACAATCGTCGCTTGTCAGGTCTTGTACTATATGGTTTCAAACAGGTGGAGCAGCCTGGAGTTTCAGTATGTCAGAGTTGGGTCTGTGATTGTGAGCCTGCATGCAGGTAATTGTGTGCGTATTTATAAGACCGAGTGTATTTCTGTGTCGTTTCATGTGGTGCATGCAAGGAGGCATGCAGGGATATTATGAGTGTTATGATTTGCAACCACAAGGTGACTGACTGAACAAATAACTTGACTTCCTGGGCCACAAGTCGGCACAGATCACTTTGAAAGGCTTAGCTAAATGGGGAGGTGGGATTTCATTACAGGCAAACCAGAATAGCTGAAAAAAACTAATTAGGGAAACCAAGGCCTTAGGCCGCATTTAAATACAAGATACTTAGTGAAAGAAGCGCTAAATTACTTTTTAAAAGTTGTCAAAATTAAAAAAAATTTTTAAAAAAATCTACAAAGAAACATGTTAGTTTTCTGTGGGCTAAACATTTTGGTCTTTGTAGTTGTCAGGCACAAATAGCAAAAGAACCCCATGAAGATGGCCTCTGGCTGACATTTCCCTGCCAAAGTGTGTGTGAGTGCTGCCACTCGAGTTATAATTTGTGGCATTTGTCCACAGCAAGACCAGGCTGTCTTGCCAGAATCTGTTTCCTGTCAGTCACTGTCAAAAACCAAGTCAGGACAAGAAGCACAGCTCAGGTCAACCTTTTATTTCCAATCTCAGCTGTGAAAACCTCGAGATCCCAGGGAAATAATAACCTTTTCAATAAACTGCCCTGACAAAAGATAGAAGCATTGTCATGTGACAGAAACATTGGTCCTTCAAACCAAATCCTTACACCTTAGAATTGTCTTAGAGTGATTTTTAAGTAAAAATGAAAATATACTGGGAAGTCCATTCACATCTGCACATTACAAACGATTAATAATTTGACCAGCATAATGAGAAGATTTGTTTTGGACAAATCTTCTTCCGGTTTGTATTCAGATGTTGTATGTAGACTCCAGATTGCCCTAAGGATGGGATGTCAGACACTTGAACGTGTTTTAAGAGAGTTGCCCCAGGCTTATCCCTTAAACATAAAAAAGCCACATTTGCTTGTAATCAATCAAAATTCAAGATCTGTATAACATCCTTTCTCCTTTACAGGTGCGTAAACGCAGCAAGGCCTGCCGGGCTGGACTGCGGGAGGCGGATGAGCTGGTATCTATCAATGAAGAACCATGTGGATCTCTTTCCCATGCCCAGGCCATGAACCTCATCGACAGCTCCCCGGGGATACTAAACATCCTAGTCAGAAGGTAATGGTGTACCAACACTCTAAATGATGGCTGACTATGGGCATCTTTTTAATGTTGCTTGCAACTTGTCTCTATTTAACCCAGAAAAATGTGTATTGAAAACTAGGCTTGCTTTAGCCAGTATGTACTGTCCTGATTTAACCTAAATAAGAACACATTTGATCAACTGCGACCACTTTTAAATTGTTTACATTTAGATGTCAGTGAACATTTTTGTGATGATGACTTTGAACCTGACCTTGTCGTCCTTTCTGTGCCTAATTAATGCAGAACTTTGCTTTGGGGAGAAACGTTATAAGACTACTGCCATGCAGTTCAGAACCTGTAAAGAAAAAAAGCCATATATCTCTGAAAACATCAGCAAAAAACACTAATGCATTCAAATATTACTGTTGCCTGTACTGAGATTTCAAAAAGTGAGCCTCCATTACCAGACCACTGGGATAACAACTTTAATTGTTCACAGGGCGCCTGCTGCTTTTCAATCTGTTGTCCTTGTCACCCGTGCCCCGTCTCCACGGATAGATAAAGAGTACCGTGCTGCTCTAAAAGCCATGTCACCAACCCAACCCCACCACGCGCCTGTCCGAGAGGTCCACCGCAGTCGCTCCTCCTTGACCAGTGGA
Organism: Poecilia formosa; assembly: GCF_000485575.1. Classification (NCBI taxonomy): domain Eukaryota; kingdom Metazoa; phylum Chordata; class Actinopteri; order Cyprinodontiformes; family Poeciliidae; genus Poecilia; species Poecilia formosa. The sequence goes on along the minus strand of NW_006799979.1, from coordinate 1,910,029 downwards.
TTAACTTCCCCACCTGGCAGCGAAGCTTATTACGGGGAGACGGATAGCGACGCAGATGTGGCAGGTTACGAAAGGCAAAGGCGACAGAAACGCAGAAGCCCCAGCAACTCCAACTCCGGGAAACCACCGGGAAGGACATCTCCCGAAGGAGGGGAGACGTCGGAGATGAGCGGCTACGACAGTGCTCCAGATGCCCAGGCTTTCCCTCGTTCACTAGAAGGACGTGGAGGAAATGGAGATGAAGGAGGCAACCTTCCTGGGGTCACAAGGAAAGAGGTTGTTTACAAACCGCCAGGTCCAGGGATGTGGTCCTCCCAGACATCCACTGAAACTTCCTCGATCATCTCCTCAGCAGACGACCAGGGGCCACGGGATGGAGGACAGGAGGAAGACAGTGGATTTCTAGAGCTGGCCAATGTGCCGCTGGTGTCCCCCGAGAGGGCAAAGGAGGCTCTGATGTTGGGTTCTCGCAGCCAGCTTGTGCCCATGGTGGGTCCTGTGAATAAACCCATTGATGAGGAACTTACGACAACCTACATGGAGAAGGCTAAGCAAGCTAGTAAGTAAAGCTGAGGAGGGCCACTGGTATAGACTTGCACTCCAAGCTAGATCAAGAATCATTTTCCTGTCTCACATCAGATACTATGAGCACATTTTATTTTATTTTTTACCTCCACTCTTAAAATTTTACCTGAGAATCTCCAAGTAATTAAAAGATTCAACCTTCCTCTATGGTGGAACAGAGAAATAAAAGTTAGTCTAACCTGTTAAACAAAATATAGACGCTATAGTTTACTATATTTATCTCAAGCTATGTCTGTAAAAAAAACCCAGCAATCAATCTGTGAGCAATGAAAAGCCTCTGCAGCTGCTTTCAGGAGTCAAGTGGCAATGCGAAGAGCCATATTTTTCCTACTCTTAGGGTTAGGATTTCTAAAATGGAGCCAAAAATATGAAAGAAGAGACGACACAAATAACTATTTCTCCAACTTTGTTGCAAATGTCAACATTTCAGTCGGCAACAGGGCATAATAAAATACAGTTGGAGAAAATCTGCTCAAATTGTCCATCCATAGAAATAAGCCATAAACAACTGAGCTGTGCAATCAGCTGTTCTTAAGAACTTAAATGAATTTACTCTGAGAAATCCCTTAAGTCATCACAAGGTTCAGGTTTAAATATACTGTCCTACCTTAGCCAAGACAAATTAAGAATACTATTCAGATGACAATTACTTCTAAGGAAGCAGAATAAAGTTGCTAATGATTGTTATTATTACAGTGCCAAGTTCAATCAAATGTGATACTTATCCTTTAACGTTCACATCACCGCAATTCATGTTTTTCCCACATAGAGAGTATATGAGTCTAATAATGTGCAAATGTATCCTTCCCCAGCTAAATTGGGGAGTTTAAGACCTGCCTGGAATTTTTTCCGGAAGTGCTTCCATGGCAAGTCCAGAGATAGATACCTGATAAAGACATTTTGGTCAGGACAGTTTTAGATACTTATGTCAGAATCAGTTATGGGTTTAAAGGTTAAATCTTTCTGAGATTCATTACACTTAATCTGATGTTCCTAATATTTATACTTTTATACTCTGCAGAACTGAATCGAGGGGACACACTTCAGGACAAGCAAGTGAAGGAAGCCAAGAGCAAGTGTAGGACAATTGCCTCTTTGCTGACAGATGCGCCGAACCCTCACTCCAAAGGAGTGTTGATGTTCAAGAAAAGAAGACAGCGCTCAAAGAAATACACTCTGACAAGCTTTGGGAGTGTAGATGAAGACAGGTTTCAGGACTCACAAGAGGATGACGGAGTGTTTCCTGGCAGCGAATCTGAGTTTGATGAGGAGGGCTTCTCTGGAGCCCCAGATCCAACTTGGGATAGCGACTACCTGGATAAGCTGGAAAAGAGGGCGACGGCAGGCACAGAAGGTCGTGAGGTCGGAGCAGAAAACGCTTTGAATCCTGGTTTGAGTGACACTGTAGGAAAGGGTGCACAGTTGTTTGAGCAGCAAAGAAAAAGAGTGGATGAACTTGCAAAGAAAGGAGAGGCAGCACATTCTCATGCACCCCTTGAATCTCAAGTACAGGAGCATTGTCAGATGCATCCATTGCATCTTGAAATTCCTGCACAAGTGCAACCGACACAAGGACCTCAACAGTCACCATCTGGTCCTACACCTGCACAGGCAGTTCAGTCTCAAATTGTTAATTCCCCCCATGCAGTACCTCAAGGGAACCTACCTAACTCTACAGTGAGTGCAGTTAGCATGGTGATGGCACCTCCTCCTGTAGCACCCAAGCCAGCCACAGCCTTGGTTACAGTTCTGAGCAGTTCTGCACCCCCTCCTGAAACCCCGTTGCCTGAACTGCCTGCAAGCAATGTTCTAAACAGAACAGCACGTCCTTTTACCCCTGGCTTCATCAGCATTCGAGCCGCAACTGCTCCTGTAACGTTTCGACCAGCTGTCTCAAAGAAGACACAGCGACCTGCCTCAGCAGCTGTTGTGACCCCACCATTTGCCACTGCTTCTGACGTAGCCAATAACACAACACCCATAACATCACAGCAACCCCCTGGTCCTCCACCGGTGGTTCCCCTGCCTTACTCCTTTCCTAAAGCTTCCCTACCCCTTACACCAGAAGCTCCTGTTACTATTCACACTCCTGCTCTTTCTGCCCCTTTTGAAACAATGCAGTCATCACCAGGATTAAGTGGTGTTCATCATTCTCCACTTTCAACTATGACCCCAGTGTCTGTGCCTTCAGGACCTAGACCTCCACAAACAGCATCAGTTCCTGTTCCTCCTTTGTCCCAAATTAATGGCTCACCTGATCCAATTGCCTCAGTGGCTCCACTCCAAGTGCCAGTGGCTCCACTCCAAGTGCCAGTGGCTCCACTCCAAGTGCCAGTGGCTCCACTCCAAGTGCCAGTGGCTCAGCCACCAGCTCCACAAGTTTCCATACCATCAGTTACTCAAGAATCTGTAATCACAAAGCCTGAAGCTGTTGTCGCAACCTCTGTTCCTGGCCCGACAGGTCGTACAGGAATCTTACTTGAAGCAAGACGGCGTAGTGGCAAACCTAAACCTATGTTTAATGTGCCAGAAGTGGTAAAGAAATCCCCAAATCCTGACTTATTATCATTGGTTCAGAACCTAGATGAAAGGTCCACCAGACACAAGTATGGCCAAACAACTGCTGACGATGTCTATGAAGAGGAGGAAAGTGGTGAGGCTGGCACAGGAAGGGTGCCACCCCCAGTTGCACCAAAACCTCGGGTCATTCATGAGACCCCACAGATTCTTCAAGCTGGGGGCAAAGGGGCTCAATTGTTTGCTAAAAGACAGAGCCGCATGGGTATGTATGTAGTCGACACCCCACCCGAGACCCCTTACCAGCAGGATGTAGCCATGCAAAATACATTTCAACAGTTTGACTCCTCTGTCAATTCTTCCCATCCCTCTCACTGGAAATATTCTCCAAACGTCCGTGCACCTCCGCCTATTGGATACAATCCGCTGTTAGCCCCATCTCTTCCCACAGGCCCTCAGAAAGATACAGGCAACCCAGACAACAAGGCAAGAGGAAGCTCCCAAAAGGAAGGCATCAAGGCCGTGGATTTCATGAAGAGGCAGCCTTATCAGCTCAACTCTGCCATGTTCCAGTATGGGGGCAGTGTCACCAATCTGTCAGCCATGCCTTCGTACCAGGCCCAGCAGAACAACTACACAACAACAATGGTGGGAAGCTCACTGACCTCACCTCGGCAAATACCGCTCAAAACAGCCCGCGTTTATGAAATCAAGCGCTTCTCTACCCCAACACCTATGTCAGCTCCAACTATCACACCTAAAGTCATCGCTCCTCGCTCAGCTACTACCCTTGGAGAACGTTTGACTCGTTCAGGCATGACATCCCCACCTCCTATTGCCTTTGCTCCAGCTCCACCCCAGTCAGTCTGTACTTCGAAACCAGTTTTTTCTTCCTCCCAACCGACACGGCTACCCAACCTTCCAAAGTTCTCTGCCACCCCTATTCCATGCCCCGTACCTCCTTCGGTCCCCACACCTTACCCTCCAGCCTCATACTCCAGTGGGCTGCAGACAGCCAAGCAGTTTCAGAGTGCTCCAGAACTTAGCATTCTTGCATCTTTGCCCCCGCTGAAAAACATCCCGGTTCAGGCCCCCAAACCACATTTTGTTGCCACTAGGGGCGGTGCGCAGCCCCATGTCTGGAGACCAGGAGCATTTTAAAACGGCGACGCACCTGTGGGGTTAGTAATTATCAACATGAAACCCATCAGAATCGACTGTTATAATTGCTTCTTTGTTTAGTCAAAGCACATTTTTTCCTTTTAAATAACAAAAGGAAAGTTTTTGCTGGCTGCATAAACAAAGATAAGGATTTTGAGGATACTAATTTTGGAATTCTTTTAACATTTTACAATATGTTGATATACCAAGGTATTAAAAAATTAATTTTTAATACCTTGGTATTAAAAATTTTGTAAAGAACAAAACGTTAGGCAATGTTTTACCAAAGGAAATGATTTCATTATGAAGTTCAAAAAACTTCAGATTAACAAATACTTACCTATGTTCAAAACACTGAATTTGAGATATACCTTTGCTTTTGACATATACCTTGATGCTAATGGGGTAAAGCAGTACCCTGGACCTAGTTTTGATTAGGCATTTGCAGGTTTATGCCATTCATTTAGAAGAAATATAAACCCTAACGCTCACTTTAGCCTGGAAGGAATGATTTCTCATTTGCACAGGTCACATTATGTGAGCACAGTTAGAGCAATACTTATCACATGGCTAATTTTAGATGCCATTCAGGTACCAACACACACTCATTTTGCAATGTGGTTGTTTGCAGATATATGTACATTGTTAAATTGTATTAAACAAATTCTAAATATAAAGGATGTGTATTTTACTTTGTTTTTATTCTTAGAGGAATTAATGGAAAGTCAGTGCTGTTCAATTTTGTAAAAGGTCTTAAGGAATGAGAGCAGCTGTGACGAGAGGGCGATAACATGTAATGGAGTCTTAGGTAGATCGTTGTCCATTTGTCTGAAATGGACATGGTCACATCTTTTAAAATTAAGGCTTCTGATTCATTACATACAGATTAAAATCTCACAGACTGTAGATGTGAACAGGATGGCCAGGGAAGTATGATCAGATAAATATGTGGTGGAGCTTAAAGAACTGACAGATGGAAGACGGAGGCTTTATTGGTATCTTTTTTTTCCCCACAATAGTTGTGACAAAAAGCTGAAATGTAATGGAAATGTTTTGATGAAAGCAAGTAAGGCATATCTACAATTGTTTCTTCTTTTTTTTTTTACTTGTGTTAAATATAATTTCTGATTAATGTTTGTATTTACAATACAAACAGCTAAAGACACTAAAATGTTGCATATAGTTATGTTGAGGTGTAAAATATGTTATTCAAGCAGCTGGATAGTTAGATTAGGTGTGAAACTGTTTGTATTTTTTTTTCTGAGTTAGAGTTTATACTGAGTAAGAAAAGGCAAATATTTTGGAGAAATAAAGTTAGATTTGAAAGAACTTTGGTTGTCTGAAATGTCTGATTTCACACCACTATCTGTTGTTCTGTATATGAACTTACATTCAGCTTGCTTTTGGTCCCTAAACATACATTTTACTGTACTGTATCAACACAGTTCCTAACTTGATTATTTTTAATGCTACAGAAGAATTAAAGAAAAAAACCCCCCCAAAAACAACACATATGAAATTAAAATGAGTCTTCAGACATAAAATTACAAATACAACTAATGACTTTGAGACATGTACTTATCAGTTTAACAGTGACTGAAAAGGAAAGAAATGCCATGGCAGGTTTTAAAAGGTGATGTATGTCCATACAGTATTTGAACATGATCTACAATCTTTTCATAAAAATATGAACTGTACTCTCTCTGTCCTTAAAGGAGCAAAGGAATAGTTTCCATTTGGAGATATTGGGAGAAAGTTAAATGGGGTGGTGTGTCCTGGTCAGATCAGCCTTCAGACCCAGAATTGGGATCTGGAAGCCAACATAGCCGCTTTAAAATAACCTATGATGCAGGTTTATGAACGTTTGGGGGCCGGTGATCGGGGAGGTATTCAAACACCTATAAAATATCCAAACAGTCACAGAAATAAATACAAACACCCATCAGAAATGTCTCAGTCACGCAGAAGGTTTGAAATCTGAAACTCCTCGACGAAAGGGGACAAGAACTGCACATCCATACCGCCCTCTGCAGGAAATAATGCGGAACAACAACTGACCTCAACCATCAAGCAATCCAGCTTTAATACTCACAGTTGGCTCATAAAATGTAATATCAAAATGTTATTGGAGCACCTTTTATCGTTTGTCAGCATAATCTTCACGAGTCTTTTCAACAAGTCATAACATTTATTACAACACGGAGTTGCATTAATTCTTAATGCAATAACAGGAGAGCTGGACCTCCGAAATGTCCTGTGGTGGGATTGAGGTTCTGATTCAATTCCTTGTACTGACACAAATAGCAAATCAGACAATCACAAAACGCATCAGACAACCATCTCTGAATGCACAATAAATTGCCTTTTAAAACAATTTAACTAACATATCCGTCCCTTTAGAACCATGGTGTACCCATCCAATAAGGACTTTTTGTGCTCTACGTGTGACAATAATCTCCTGTATTCCTCAGGAGCCGTAGCTGAAGGATACTCATCAGAAGTAGAAGTAAATCTTACAGAAAATCGCTGGGCTCACCTGAAAACGCCTCTGAAAAAGAGAAGTCCTATGAGACTAAAACGTGCGAAGAAACTTTAACAGGTAGAGCGACCAAATATTGTCTTGTCAAGGCATGTGATGCAGAGAAACTCCAAACAAAGAGGTACTGAATGAATCAAAGACAATACCATCATAATAGCTGTTCCTGTTCAGAGTGCACATCAATGCAACTGACCAATTGCAATTTTTTTTTTTTTGCCTTTATTTCTAGTTTAATTTTATGGGTAGATTTTACATTACATAAAATTATATAAATATGTATGTTGATTTAAACTGACTTATTGTTTGTTTCATAAAAAAAAACACTACTGTGACCATTATTTAATACATTTGTATTCCAAAGAAAACTGTCTTTCACATACAACTTGGAATGTCATCATAGGAAAAATCGTGAGAAATTCTTTTCAGTCATTTATTCTCTTTCTAACGTGAACTGCAGCCTCTGCGTGGCGCTGTGGCACTAGACAGATGCACGCTGCCCCCTGCCATTTACACTCATACTGTGCCTAATAATAGAGTTGTCAAAATCCAAACCAAATACTATTTATGCACAAGGGAAATTACATGGCTATAATGAATTAAGTGTTAATGTAACAGCCAAAATTAAACTGAGCAAAAAATACAACTGGGTCAGGTTTTTGGGGAAGCTCATTTTTGAAAATAGCACACCCTGCAGTTTCCATGGGGAGACTCAATATGTATTATTATTTTTCTTCATATATATATATATATATATATATATATATTATTTTCTACACTGACTTTTAAAAGTATTTTCTTTAATATTATGTCTTCACAACAAGTGACGTCAGTGTATTTTATTAAAATTTTAGCAGCACACTATTTTGAAGTTGAAGGGAAGTCCTGCAAGATTTTACTTCAAAACATCTAGAAATCATCTAGTCAATTAGAAAACATCTAGTCAATTACCTTCGGAAGTCATCTCAGTAAATAGTTCAAAGATGTGTAAGTAAATTTAAAATAAATTTGTTTGCTGGAGAACATTGGTGACCAAGCGACTCAGTGAGGCCAAGGAACACACTGGGTCAGGAAACTGAACTTTTTAGCCTACGTGGTACAGTATGTCTGGTTAAAATCGAACATGTTACTCTGAATGGATGCTTTTCTTCAGAACAGATAAGGGAGACTCATCTTTCCATCCCGGGAGAAAATCTGCTGCAAACAATTGTGGAGGTTCACTCTCAGGTAGGACAACAACGGTAAACATGCAACCAACTGCAATAAAATGGTTTAGATCAAAGCATTTCCAGAGTTTGAACGGACTGTTACAAAATCCAGACCTGAATCTTATTGGAAATCTGACAATTCTCAGATTTGTAATTTTATAGCAATCTTAAAAAAATGGATGAGATCGCTCTATCCCAGTAAAATGCATTGAAGTTTGTGATCGTATGTATTTCATGGATGTTTTGTGCAGCATCAGTTTCAACTTAAAAAAAATCATGTATATAGAATCAATCCATCCATCCATCCATCCATTTTCTGAACACCCTTGTCCCTCAGTGGGGTCGGGAGGGGTGCTGGTGCTTATCTCCAGCTAACGTTCCGGGCGAGAGGCGGGGTACATCCTGGACAGGTCGCTAGTCTGTCGCAGAATCAATCCATCCATCAAGGGTAAGTTTTCCCAGAAATTTTCCCCAGCAGTTCTCAGGGGAAAAGGGCAGTGTCCACACTGGGCAGGTCACCAGTCCATCGCAGAGATACATTCAGACACACGGGACAAACAACCACTCATGTACACAGTCATACCAAAGGAAAATTTAGAGACCAAATGACCTAAAAGTAATGTCTTTGGACTACGGGAGGAAGCCAGAGTGCCTGGGGAGAACTCATGGAGAACATTCAAAGACCATAGACTGGGACTCTGGAGGTGACCTGCTGCAAGGCAACAGTGTGCAACGGCGACACCGTGCAGCCGATTACAGAATTCCCTGGAAAGAAAGAAATAAGATACATCTACTACTTTTTTAAACATTTTTTTCAGGACTCTGTTTCTACATCCCTGATTTATATTGCGATTGAAACCGATGAGCTTGTGATGTTGGATGTTGGTATTATTCTACAATTACCTGTGACTGTTAAGGACATGAGCAGTCCTTTGAAACTCAAACTGATTTGGCCTTCATGTATATCCACACATGTTCTTAACCTTTGACTTGCTCTCTCTGCACTCACTCTTAGACCCCTCCTCTATCCTCCATGTCTTTCTTCGCACCCCAAACACTCTTTGAGAGTCCCCCCGAGGCTCTGAAGTCCTGTTCCCCCTCGTTCTCCGCAGCTAAATATAGGCTGCGGAGCCATCTGCAAGAATGATTTTGTTCCTTTAATATCGCCATCAGCGATTTCGACCGGCCAAGAGAGACTTCTCCACCCCGGCTTAATGACCCCCTTTCCATTCCGTATTCACACTCCTAACTTCAGCCTCCTCCTCCCCGCCTTGACATCAACACTCCTACCGCACCCCCTGCAAACCTCCCGCCAGTCCTCCCCCCCACAACTGAACCTTTCTGCAAGATCTGGTATCTGAGTGTTGCTTTGCACTTTCCGGGACCTGAGTCCAGTCATTCGTGGGGTCAGAGGCACTAAGGGATTTGTACCTCTGTGTTTGAGATCAATATCTTCCTCTCTGTTTGGTATTTATAGGTCCTTCTCTCCTCACAGGATTACAACAGAATCCCGGTGAGTGGATCTAAACCTGTTGGTGTGCTTTTGGTTTTTTCTTTTTTCTTTTTCTGTAGATTACTCGACTAAAGCTGCAGCCTTTCAACTCTGGATGTTGCATAGTGGCAAAAGAACAAAATGGTTTTCCCAAACATAAGCTGCACAGGTTATTCGGCTAGTGATGGTGGGGGAAAAAGATTTCTTTGTAAAGCTTTAAAAAGCTAAATAAAGAGCTGAATGTGCTGACTGTAACAGAAGTTTTATATAGTGTTATCAGAGCCGCCTTAGAGGTGGGCACCAAATCTCCACAGCTCTCCTACCATGAAATTATCGCACTGCATCAAAAATCCTCCTCATTAACAAGCACTCCAGTTCTGACCCTTGTGTGTCTCAAATGGGCACTTCCAGCTGATTTTCTGGAGGTGTGCTTTGTGTTCTTCGGAGTTTGCTTCAAGCCCGTTTGATAGCCTTATGACGCCATTGCATGTCGCTAAAATGTCTTGGCTGGAAATGGCTTTTAAAAATAGCCGCAGTGGGTTCAGTTACAGCCAGTAGATGTGATGTGATGTTTTGCCACTAAACATGGACCTTAAAGAAAAATGTTTATGGCTGAGTTTGCAGACATTTGGACATAAAAATCTGCATGTGAAATGTAAAAACGTTAGGTACATGTGATAAAGTAAGATGCTTATTAGAGAATGGGTTGGTGGTACGGCTGGAAAGTAATGTTCAGGAGTTTCAGGTGGGAAAGGTCTCGGCATCAGAAACTGTGGACAGTATCCCATCGTTTTTACCTGCAGAAAAACCTGATGAGAAGTTCCTTGGTGAACCTCGGCGTACTTCCGTTGAGTCTGTCGGATGTGAGAACAGATCTCGTGTCCCCAAACAAAAGCTGAAGCACAGATTGAGCTAAATGTTTCTTTTGAGGGGGAAGACGTGCGTCCCACGGGGGAACGCGAAGAATCCAGAGTCTCTGACACTTCCCATGAGTGTGAAGAACTAGGGGGGACGTGTGTTGTCTTGCAAATGTGTTACATTGATCTCCTTCGAGCCGAACTTGCAGGGGTTGGCGGTAGGTTATGGTGCTAATGATCCTAAGTTATGCTCAGAAGCTGGTGGAGATCAGTCGTAAATTAAAACCTTTTCTAACCCTCCTCTTCTCCTCAGAATCCTTTGCGACTTGCATTTCATCTTTTGAAGCTCTTTTTTTTTCTTTTCTTGCCTAGTAAATTTCAAATGCAGGAATGCTGTCCTGCATTTCTGTACCCGCGGGTAACGTTCTATGATAGATAGATAGATAGCATTTATTGTCACTGAACAGAATGGTTTCTCCCTCTCCCTCCAGCCATGCCTCTGGGAACACCTGCCCCCCTAAACAAGCGGAAAAAGCCCTCCAAGATCATAACCGACCTATCGCATATCAGCCAGGATGGTAAGGCTGACGCAAAATGATGTGAATATGAAATTACCGCTGCTCAGTAAAAGCCTTTCAGGACATAAAACGGGTGTACGCAGACACAGAAGAGGGTTGCACACTGCAGGCGATGTGCTGTGAAACAATATTAAAGCCTTAAAACTTTGTTTCAGTTTAATTCTAACTCCTTTTTCCAGACTTCTTCCGTCCTTCACAGTCATTTTACTGTATAAAACAGAGATTCTCTAAGAATTTAGATTGGCAGGGTTGGAACAAGGACAGAAAGACTTCAGGCAGGACTTAATGGAGGAAAGAAGGACCGAAATGGTCGAACAAGGAGGGAAACAATGAAAAGACAGAAGGAAGAGAAGAAGGAATGAGAGAAGGGAGAGAGGTTTTAATGAAAAAATGGCAGTGAGACTGCATGGAAGAACAGCATGAAGACACTGAGGAAAAAGACACAAAAAGGATGAGAAGAAAGTGAACAAGTAACAGAAGAAGGGCAGAAAGAAAGGACACAAGGAAGGAAGAAGAGTATGACAAGAGGAAGGAAGGAAGGAAGGAAGGAAGTCATTATAAG
>NW_006799979.1:1879865-1898523 GCF_000485575.1 Poecilia formosa | reverse complement strand
TTTTTTTTTTTTTTTTTTTACCGAGCCACAGATAGTGGAGAGAGACACCAAGGGGATTTAAAAAGTACTGCAAGCACTTTTGTTAACTGAAACCAAAACATCTGTTTTTTCTTATAATTCCAGAATTTTAACAAAACCATGAAAAGATATTTTTGTTTTACAGTATAGCATGATGTTTATAAGTCCAATATTCTCTGTCTTGTTAAAGAAAATACACTTGCATGCTATTAGTTCAATCGGTGACTGCACACTAAAGAATGCTGGGTTAAAAAGAACCCAAGAACCCAGAGCTTGGGTCAAATTTGGACCGTATAAATTGGTTGTTTTCACTCAAATTGGCTGGTTTGACCCAGAATATTGGGTTATGGAAACTACCCAGAGGTTGGGTTAGATTGACCATTGCTTAAAGTTAAAATGACCCAAAAATGTGTTGAAACTCAAAACCCATGACAAGGGTTATTATACCACAATATTTAGGTTTTGAAAACAATATTTTTTTCTTCCTTTTTCCTCCTTGTGAAGTCTCTAATAGGCCAACTCATCAGCCCATATAAATGGTTAACACACTAAATCAGTGTTTGTCTTATTTAAAAGTAGAAATACCTTTGTCACTCATTTCATCAGATTAGTTTAATTAACAACATGAGGCATCTCTGGAGTGCTTGCAACCAAACCCCCGGCCTCATACTGACGTTTTTTTTGTTTGTTTGTTTGTTTGTTTGATGCTTCCAGTTTGCCTCCCTGTCATGTGTTGAACTCGTGACCCTGGTTTGTGCCCAGATTGACCTGCACCCCTCCCAGGACTCCCACTGCCCTGGGAGAGAAGTGTTCACGTAGCATCTGCTGCTTGAGACAGACACTGAGCCAGGTGGCCGCCGAAAACCTGCGTACGCTGCCACCACCGGTGAGTCAGGCGGACATGCCTGCACACTCATCTGAGCTCACACACGAAAACAACAATTGGGACCATCTGTCTGAGAAATATGTTGCACAAGAGACCGCTCTGAATAAGCCCAGATTGGTCAAAGGCGAAACCAGCTCATGGTTTTTCTCCAGTGTGTCACAATCTTTGGGCGTTTGCATGTTGGTTCTCAGTTTAGGTCTTTTTTTGTTGTTGTTTTTTTAACTGGTGTCTCTCAGTAGTGGTTAATTTATTTGTGTTGAATTTCTTAGTAGTTGTCCTTTTCTGTGTGTTATTGTTTGGACTCCTATATAGGTATCAATCCTTAGTTTTTGATTAGTTTGATCTTCCGTTTCCTCTGTTTCAGTTTCTTCTGTGTCCATTATTTCACCTTTTCTCAGTAGCAAGCTTAACGTCTTCCGCAGCTGTTCTTTATTCATTGATTGTGCTCACCTGGTCCCACAATCACATCTCCACAAGCTATAGGCTTTTTGGTGTACTGCTGGATTCTTCCATTACTTCCTTCCCTCATGTTCTGTAAGTTTACTCAGTTTCATCACTAATTTCAGTTCCTATCATGCGTCTGCCTCCGCCCTGCTCCCATTCGGGTTGAAACATGACATCAAGGTGGTTGTGCTGCTCCTGAAATGAGTATTTCAACCTCCTATTTGAGGTTTTATGACCAATAAGCTGTTGAAGTCAGCGTAGGCAGTCGAATGTATTTACTAATGATCTGTGGCCGTGACAGGAAACCTCTCATGTAGCTCCACAGTATCATCTTTGCTGTCATAATCACACCAGCAAAAGCCCTTTGGGACATTTAAGATTCAGTAAATTAATAACTCACTTAAGGAGAAAGAAAAGCTACAAACGATGGTGTGGGAAGCTTATTTGGATTCCATGTATACTAATGAGAACTTGAAACTGAATGGTACTGCTATTTATTTTTTTTTTTTTTAATGAGCTGAACTTCCTAAATGTGGATAAAGCAAATATCTACACTGCAGCTTTTAGGTGTAAGCATGGGACTTTTGTGAAAAACAAGCAGCAGATGTTTTTTCTCTCCTAGACACAGTGTGTGTGTGAATTTTAGTGTTTACATGCACAAGGTGTTAGCAGACTTTTAGAGGACCCAAATTGGTAATTTAGACCTATGGCTTTAAGCTTGACTAGATTCAAGAATGTAAAAGTAGTAACTGGAAACTGAAGCACCAACCCTAAAAACTAATAGAATATACTAAAAGTTTTTTTTTTATAGCCTGAATTGATATATTATGGAAATACAGTGAAGGTCATAAGCTGCAGCTACATTTTGTTACATTTCTACACCTTCCCTCAGTTTCTCCTACAGGTGTGTGAAAAAGCTTTCCACAGCCTCCAACAAGGTTTCTTCTAGAATTGCCTTTCATTTGAAATCTAATAAAAGATGCAGAAGCAATGCTGAAAGTACTGTATGATAAACAACCATATTATTCAGAAGTAAGCAGAGGAACATGAGCTGACAAGTAGTTATTCTATTCTTGACCAGTAGGGGGAGTAGGAGGACGAAGTTTTTTTTTGGTTTTTTGTTTTTTCCCCATCTTAATTCTGAATATCGTAGCGCTTTTTGGTGAATTCATACAAAAAAAAAACCTCTTGTCATGCAGTCCAGTGTGGTTGAACGTTTTTCTGAAAACAAAAAGCAAACAGACTATGACAAGCGGACTGTCATGTTTTAGAGTGTATGTGACCCGGGGCTGATCTTGGTTACCGTCCTGAGGTCTGGAGACAGGTGCAGAGCACGGCTGCAAAACGGAGCAGCTATCAATATATGCCTCATTGGTAATAGCAGTGTAACCTTCACAAACAAATTTATTCTAATGCCAAGTCCTCCGAGAAAAAGTCAGCACACTTAGATTTATTTAAGTTTTCTCCATTTTGTTTTTCATTAATCAATTACTTTACTTTTTTTTTAGGATGAAAATCGGAAGAGAATAAATTGAAATATAACTTTAGAGTAAAGTCGAAAACATTTTCTGTTCTTGAAAATTAATTTTAATCTAACCGCATGTTTCCATAAGTCATGCTTACACAAAGAGAGCAGTGCAAAAGCCAAAACACACTTTCACACAACTTCAGCATTAACATGGTCAAAATCTGATAATCTTGGGTTTTATTGTGCTTATTTGTTGCAGTATGGATGTACAAAAAAACCTTTTTTTTTTTTTTTTACACAAGGCACCACTCTGATATTTGAAACACACAAGAAAACACCTGTAGAAACTGATAGTGTCCAAGGAGAGTGACATGAAGTGAAAGGGCCCAGAAACACAATCAGTCTGCAATTTCTCAACATCACTCATTTCTATCAGCACCCTTTGGCATCATTTCAAAAACTATTTGAACGTAATTGTCCGGGATTAGTGTGCCCTTTCGCCGCGAGCCTCAGACGTGAGATTTGAGAGACTGGCAGAGGGCACACTGAAGGATCCGTCATGGCCTCAATGTCAGAAATGCAACACCATTAGGATGGTTTCAATGCTAACTTTACCTTGGTCTGCAGAGAAGATGGTGGAGCAGAAGAGGTGTCAGGGTCCTATTTTTGGAGGGGCTATCATCAACCCAGAGGCATGGGTCTGAGTGACAGGACAAGTGTTGGGCTGGACCGTCCCCTCGCTCGGTTGGGGCAGACATTCTTCAGGGTAAGCAGCGTCAGGACACCCCCTCCCTCCAAGCACACACACACGCACACACACACACACGCACACACACGCACACATCATGTATCCCTTTCCCTCTCCTCCCCCCTCTACTGAAGCTAAGATGGAGGCAGCACTCTGCGTATGGGTGGATGGCACAGGAGGGGTGTGTGTGTGCGTGTGTGTGCAGGTGTGAGTACTGGCCGTGGAGCTCAGACGGCAGACGGTCCGCCAGAAGAACAGCAGGTCAGAGCTCTACGAGGGGGCCCTGACTGCTAACCATGGAGCCATAGCACTGAGGGGCCACCCTCAGATAAAAAATATAAAAGGCAAACAATATTGGATAAATAAACAAGGAAAGAGAAAACTTTTAAAAAAAAAGAACGAAAAAAGACAGAACAATGGTTGCAGAAGAAGTGATCATCACCCTGTCCGGTGGGGCGCCATGGGGTTTTCGTCTGCAGGGAGGCATGGAGCATCAGAAACCGCTCCAAGTGGCGAAGGTAAGCAGGTGACCCAGAAAGGGGAAGCAAAATCTGTTACATTTTGCTTTGCTGGGAAAAAAAAAAAAAAGTTTTAAACTATACCTTGGAGTGTGAATGAAGTCATGCTGCAACAGTAGCTGAGATATATCTGGCACTGATTTAAAGAGCTGTGAACAAAGCTGAAGTGGAACATTGGCTGCTGTGCAGGTTGGTGCTGGGCCTGAACATGAGTCATGATTTGGTTTAAAAAGAGGCTTCATGCAGCGGCGGATTGATGATCGATTAGGCAGAGTCTAATCTTGCACTTCAGAGTGTTAGAATATTTCACCTATGTACGTTTGTTAAAAAGCTTTAGCAGATTATGCAAAGTTAAAATTTAGAACCTTAGAACCGGCTTTCTATTTATTTGCATGTAATGTTGCACTGGAGGTTTTTAACATGAGGTCAAAACTGTAAATGCAACACCACATATCTGTGCACAAGTCATAGTAAATGAAATTTGTTTGATTAATGTGAGAAAATAACATGGATGGGAAACAAAAAAGAATGCTGGTCTTTATTTAAAATTTGATTTTCTGGACTAGGCAAAGCAATTCATCCATTTTTCTAGAATTTTAAAAACTTTACAAGAAAAGCGGGGATTTTTTAATTTTGGCATACTCGAATCGATCTGAGTTTAGTCTTATTCTAATTTCCTCGAAGTTCCTCCTCTATAAAAATTCAGTACAGAAATCACGGAGTGGGTTAGATAAACTTTTATCAGAAAGTCACTGGATGAATCTAAAAACACATAGAAAAACACATAGAAACCATCCTCATTCATGAATGAAAATCGTTCCTCATTCATTATTTAGCATTAATCAGATATGCTTGTCATAGTCATTTTATGAGTTATCTGTAACATATGTAATAAATAAAAATCCAATAAACTTTTACTTTTGGGTTTAAAATTAAATACTTGATTATTATTATTGGCCTGACTCAGATAGTGTTTTTTGTTTTTGTTTTTGCTTTATATATCCTTTTGCCAGGTAATCCTAAAGTGTAAGATATATAGACATCCAGACATTCTCCTCAGTGAAGATTTTAAAAATATTGCTCCCATTAACCCATCCAAAAACTCCTTTCCATTACACTGGAAATATTCTCAATTTGCCTTTCCAAGCATATTTTATGAGGCGTTGCTTGAAATTTTTGGCTAATATTGCAGACGGATGACCTTTATGGTAGTGGACAGCTGATCTGACTGACCGTCCAAAACCGCCTTCTCCTTCACCACTGCAAGCAACGAGGCACAATCGTCGCTTGTCAGGTCTTGTACTATATGGTTTCAAACAGGTGGAGCAGCCTGGGGTTTCAGTATGTCAGAGTTGTGTCTGTGATTGTGAGCCTGCATGCAGGTAATTGTGTGCGTATTTATAAGACCGAGTGTATTTCTGTGTCGTTTCATGTGGTGCATGCAAGGAGGCATGCAGGGATATTATGAGTGTTATGATTTGCAACCACAAGGTGACTGACTGAACAAATAACTTGACTTCCTGGGCCACAAGTCGGCACAGATCACTTTGAAAGGCTTAGCTAAATGAGGAGGTGGGATTTCATTACAGGCAAACCAGAATAGCTGAAAAAACTAATTAGGGAAACCAAGGCCTTAGGCCGCATTTAAATACATGATACTTAGTGAAATAAGTGCTAAATTACTTTTTAAAAGTTGTCAAAATTAAAAAAAATTTTTAAAAAAATCTACAAAGAAACATGTTAGTTTTCTGTGGGCTAAACATTTTGGTCTTTGTAGTTGTCAGGCACAAATAGCAAAAGAACCCCATGAAGATGGCCTCTGGCTGACATTTCCCTGCCAAAGTGTGTGTGAGTGCTGCCACTCGAGTTATAATTTGTGGCATTTGTCCACAGCAAGACCAGGCTGTCTTGCCAGAATCTGTTTCCTGTCAGTCACTGTCAAAAACCAAGTCAGGACAAGAAGCACAGCTCAGGTCAACCTTTTATTTCCAATCTCAGCTGTGAAAACCTCGAGATCCCAGGGAAATAATAACCTTTTCAATAAACTGCCCTGACAAAAGATAGAAGCATTGTCATGTGACAGAAACATTGGTCCTTCAAACCAAATCCTTACACCTTAGAATTGTCTTAGAGTGATTTTTAAGTAAAAATGAAAATATACTGGGAAGTCCATTCACATCTGCACATTACAAACGATTAATAATTTGACCAGCATAATGAGAAGATTTGTTTTGGACAAATCTTCTTCCGGTTTGTATTCAGATGTTGTATGTAGACTCCAGATTGCCCTAAGGATGGGATGTCAGACACTTGAACGTGTTTTAAGAGAGTTGCCCCAGGCTTATCCCTTAAACATAAAAAAGCCACATTTGCTTGTAATCAATCAAAATTCAAGATCTGTATAACATCCTTTCTCCTTTACAGGTGCGTAAACGCAGCAAGGCCTGCCGGGCTGGACTGCGGGAGGCGGATGAGCTGGTATCTATCAATGAAGAACCATGTGGATCTCTTTCCCATGCCCAGGCCATGAACCTCATCGACAGCTCCCCGGGGATACTAAACATCCTAGTCAGAAGGTAATGGTGTACCAACACTCTAAATGATGGCTGACTATGGGCATCTTTTTAATGTTGCTTGCAACTTGTCTTTATTTAGCCCAGAAAAATGTGTATTGAAAACTAGGCTTGCTTTAGCCAGTATGTACTGTCCTGATTTAACCTAAATAAGAACACATTTGATCAACTGCGACCACTTTTTAAATAGTTTACATTTAGATGTCAGTGAACATTTTTGTGATGATGTCTTTCACTTTGAACCTGACCTTGTTGTCCTTTCTGTGCCTAATTAATGCAGAACTTTGCTTTGGGGAGAAACGTTATAAGACTACTGCCATGCAGTTCAGAACCTGTAAAGAAAAAAAGCCATATATCTCTGAAAACATCAGCAAAAAACACTAATGCATTCAAATATTACTGTTGCCTGTACTGAGATTTCAAAAAGTGAGCCTCCATTACCAGACCACTGGGATAACAACTTTAATTGTTCACAGGGCGCCTGCTGCTTTTCAATCTGTTGTCCTTGTCACCCGTGCCCCGTCTCCACGGATAGATAAAGAGTACCGTGCTGCTCTAAAAGCCATGTCACCAACCCAACCCCACCACGCGCCTGTCCGAGAGGTCCACCGCAGTCGCTCCTCCTTGACCAGTGGATTAACTTCCCCACCTGGCAGCGAAGCTTATTACGGGGAGACGGATAGCGACGCAGATGTGGCGGGTTACGAAAGGCAACGGCGACAGAAACGCAGAAGCCCCAGCAACTCCAACTCCGGGAAACCACCGGGAAGGACATCTCCCGAAGGAGGGGAGACGTCGGAGATGAGCGGCTACGACAGTGCTCCAGATGCCCAGGCTTTCCCTCGTTCACTAGAAGGACGTGGAGGAAATGGAGATGAAGGAGGCAACCTTCCTGGGGTCACAAGGAAAGAGATTGTTTACAAACCGCCAGGTCCAGGGATGTGGTCCTCCCAGACATCCACTGAAACTTCCTCGATCATCTCCTCAGCAGACGACCAGGGGCCACGGGATGGAGGACAGGAGGAAGACAGTGGATTTCTAGAGCTGGCCAATGTGCCGCTTGTTTCCCCCGAGAGGGCAAAGGAGGCTCTGATGTTGGGTTCTCGCAGCCAGCTTGTGCCCATGGTGGGTCCTGTGAATAAACCCATTGATGAGGAACTTACGACAACCTACATGGAGAAGGCTAAGCAAGCTAGTAAGTAAAGCTGAGGAGGGCCACTGGTATAGACTTGCACTCCAAGCTAGATCAAGAATCATTTTCCTGTCTCACATCAGATACTATGAGCACATTTTATTTTATTTTTTACCTCCACTCTTAAAATTTTACCTGAGAATCTCCAAGTAATTAAAAGATTCAACCTTCCTCTACGGTGGAACAGAGAAATAAAAGTTAGTCTAACCTGTTAAACAAAATATAGACGCTATAGTTTACTATATTTATCTCAAGCTATGTCTGTAAAAAAAACCCAGCAATCAATCTGTGAGCAATGAAAAGCCTCTGCAGCTGCTTTCAGGAGTCAAGTGGCAACGCGAAGAGCCATATTTTTCCTACTCTTAGGGTTAGGATTTCTAAAATGGAGCCAAAAATATGAAAGAAGAGACGACACAAATAACTATTTCTCCAACTTTGTTGCAAATGTCAACATTTCAGTCGGCAACAGGGCATAATAAAATACAGTTGGAGAAAATCTGCTCAAATTGTCCATCCATAGAAATAAGCCATAAACAACTGAGCTGTGCAATCAGCTGTTCTTAAGAACTTAAATGAATTTACTCTGAGAAATCCCTTAAGTCATCACAAGGTTCAGGTTTAAATATACTGTCCTACCTTAGCCAAGACAAATTAAGAATACTATTCAGATGACAATTACTTCTAAGGAAGCAGAATAAAGTTGCTAATGATTGTTATTATTACAGTGCCAAGTTCAATCAAATGTGATACTTATCCTTTAACGTTCACATCACCGCAATTCATGTTTTTTCCCACATAGAGAGTATATGAGTCTAATAATGTGCAAATGTATCCTTCCCCAGCTAAATTGGGGAGTTTAAGACCTGCCTGGAATTTTTTCTGGAAGTGCTTCCATGGCAAGTCCAGAGATAGATACCTGATAAAGACATTTTGGTCAGGACAGTTTTAGATACTTATGTCAGAATCAGTTATGGGTTTAAAGGTTAAATCTTTCTGAGATTCATTACACTTAATCTGATGTTCCTAATATTTATACTTTTATACTCTGCAGAACTGAATCGAGGGGACACACTTCAGGACAAGCAAGTGAAGGAAGCCAAGAGCAAGTGTAGGACAATTGCCTCTTTGCTGACAGATGCGCCGAACCCTCACTCCAAAGGAGTGTTGATGTTCAAGAAAAGAAGACAGCGCTCAAAGAAATACACCCTGACAAGCTTTGGGAGTGTAGATGAAGACAGGTTTCAGGACTCACAAGAGGATGACGGGGTGTTTCCTGGCAGCGAATCTGAGTTTGATGAGGAGGGCTTCTCTGGAGCCCCAGATCCAACTTGGGATAGCGACTACCTGGATAAGCTGGAAAAGAGGGCGACGGCAGGCACAGAAGGTCGTGAGGTCGGAGCAGAAAACGCTTTGAATCCTGGTTTGAGTGACACTGTAGGAAAGGGTGCACAGTTGTTTGAGCAGCAAAGAAAAAGAGTGGATGAACTTGCAAAGAAAGGAGAGGCAGCACATTCTCATGCACCCCTTGAATCTCAAGTACAGGAGCATTGTCAGATGCATCCATTGCATCTTGAAATTCCTGCACAAGTGCAACCGACACAAGGACCTCAACAGTCACCATCTGGTCCTACACCTGCACAGGCAGTTCAGTCTCAAATTGTTAATTCCCCCCATGCAGTACCTCAAGGGAACCTACCTAACTCTACAGTGAGTGCAGTTAGCATGGTGATGGCACCTCCTCCTGTAGCACCCAAGCCAGCCACAGCCTCGGTTACAGTTCTGAGCAGTTCTGCACCCCCTCCTGAAGCCCCGTTGCCTGAACTGCCTGCAAGCAATGTTCTAAACAGAACAGCACGTCCTTTTACCCCTGGCTTCATCAGCATTCGAGCCGCAACTGCTCCTGTAACGTTTCGACCAGCTGTCTCAAAGAAGACACAGCGACCTGCCTCAGCAGCTGTTGTGACCCCACCATTTGCCACTGCTTCTGACGTAGCCAATAACACAACACCCATAACATCACAGCAACCCCCTGGTCCTCCACCGGTGGTTCCCCTGCCTTACTCCTTTCCTAAAGCTTCCCTACCCCTTACACCAGAAGCTCCTGTTACTATTCACACTCCTGCTCTTTCTGCCCCTTTTGAAACAATGCAGTCATCACCAGGATTAAGTGGTGTTCATCATTCTCCACTTTCAACTATGACCCCAGTGTCTGTGCCTTCAGGACCTAGACCTCCACAAACAGCATCAGTTCCTGTTCCTCCTTTGTCCCAAATTAATGGCTCACCTGATCCAATTGCCTCAGTGGCTCCACTCCAAGTGCCAGTGGCTCCACTCCAAGTGCCAGTGGCTCCACTCCAAGTGCCAGTGGCTCCACTCCAAGTGCCAGTGGCTCAGCCACCAGCTCCACAAGTTTCCATACCATCAGTTACTCAAGAATCTGCAATCACAAAGCCCGAAGCTGTTGTCGCAACCTCTGTTCCTGGCCCGACAGGTCGTACAGGAATCTTACTTGAAGCAAGACGGCGTAGTGGCAAACCTAAACCTATGTTTAATGTGCCAGAAGTGGTAAAGAAATCCCCAAATCCTGACTTATTATCATTGGTTCAGAACCTAGATGAAAGGTCCACCAGACACAAGTATGGCCAAACAACTGCTGACGATGTCTATGAAGAGGAGGAAAGTGGTGAGGCTGGCACAGGAAGGGTGCCACCCCCAGTTGCACCAAAACCTCGGGTCATTCATGAGACCCCACAGATTCTTCAAGCTGGGGGCAAAGGGGCTCAATTGTTTGCTAAAAGACAGAGCCGCATGGGTATGTATGTAGTCGACACCCCACCCGAGACCCCTTACCAGCAGGATGTAGCCATGCAAAATACATTTCAACAGTTTGACTCCTCTGTCAATTCTTCCCATCCCTCTCAGTGGAAATATTCTCCAAACGTCCGTGCACCTCCGCCTATTGGATACAATCCGCTGTTAGCCCCATCTCTTCCCACAGGCCCTCAGAAAGATACAGGCAACCCAGACAACAAGGCAAGAGGAAGCTCCCAAAAGGAAGGCATCAAGGCCGTGGATTTCATGAAGAGGCAGCCTTATCAGCTCAACTCTGCCATGTTCCAGTATGGGGGCAGTGTCACCAATCTGTCAGCCATGCCTTCGTACCAGGCCCAGCAGAACAACTACACAACAACAATGGTGGGAAGCTCACTGACCTCACCTCGGCAAATACCGCTCAAAACAGCCCGCGTTTATGAAATCAAGCGCTTCTCTACCCCAACACCTATGTCAGCTCCAACTATCACACCTAAAGTCATCGCTCCTCGCTCAGCTACTACCCTTGGAGAACGTTTGACTCGTTCAGGCATGACATCCCCACCTCCTATTGCCTTTGCTCCAGCTCCACCCCAGTCAGTCTGTACTTCGAAACCAGTTTTTTCTTCCTCCCAACCGACACGGCTACCCAACCTTCCAAAGTTCTCTGCCACCCCTATTCCATGCCCCGTACCTCCTTCGGTCCCCACACCTTACCCTCCAGCCTCATACTCCAGTGGGCTGCAGACAGCCAAGCAGTTTCAGAGTGCTCCAGAACTTAGCATTCTTGCATCTTTGCCCCCGCTGAAAAACATCCCGGTTCAGGCCCCCAAACCACATTTTGTTGCCACTAGGGGCGGTGCGCAGCCCCATGTCTGGAGACCAGGAGCATTTTAAAACGGCGACGCACCTGTGGGGTTAGTAATTATCAACATGAAATCTATCAGTATCGACTGTTATAATTGCTTCTTTGTTTAGTCAAAGCACATTTTTTCCTTTTAAATAACAAAAGGAAAGTTTTTGCTGGCTGCATAAACAAAGATAAGGATTTTGAGGATACTAATTTTGGAATTCTTTTAACATTTTACAATATGTTGATATACCAAGGTATTAAAAAATTAATTTTTAATACCTTGGTATTAAAAATTTTGTAAAGAACAAAACGTTAGGCAATGTTTTACCAAAGGAAATGATTTCATTATGAAGTTCAAAAAACTTCAGATTAACAAATACTTACCTATGTTCAAAACACTGAATTTGAGATATACCTTTGCTTTTGACATATACCTTGATGCTAATGGGGTAAAGCAGTACCCTGGACCTAGTTTTGATTAGGCATTTGCAGGTTTATGCCATTCATTTAGAAGAAATATAAACCCTAACGCTCACTTTAGCCTGGAAGGAATGATTTCTCATTTGCACAGGTCACATTATGTGAGCACAGTTAGAGCAATACTTATCACATGGCTAATTTTAGATGCCATTCAGGTACCAACACACTCTCATTTTGCAATGTGGTTGTTTGCAGATATATGTACATTGTTAAATTGTATTAAACAAATTCTAAATATAAAGGATGTGTATTTTACTTTGTTTTTATTCTTAGAGGAATTAATGGAAAGTCAGTGCTGTTCAATTTTGTAAAAGGTCTTAAGGAATGAGAGCAGCTGTGACGAGAGGGCGATAACATGTAATGGAGTCTTAGGTAGATCGTTGTCCATTTGTCTGAAATGGACATGGTCACATCTTTTAAAATTAAGGCTTCTGATTCATTACATACAGATTAAAATCTCACAGACTGTAGATGTGAACATGATGGCCAGGGAAGTATGATCAGATAAATATGTGGTGGAGCTTAAAGAACTGACGGATGGAAGACAGAGGCTTTATTGGTATCTTTTTTTTCCCCACAATAGTTGTGACAAAAAGCTGAAATGTAATGGAAATGTTTTGATGAAAGCAAGTAAGGCATATCTACAATTGTTTCTTCTTTTTTTTTTTACTTATGTTAAATATAATTTCTGATTAATGTTTGTATTTACAATACAAACAGCTAAAGACACTAAAATGTTGCATATAGTTATGTTGAGGTGTAAAATATGTTATTCAAGCAGCTGGATAGTTAGATTAGGTGTGAAACTGTTTGTATTTTTTTTTCTGAGTTAGAGTTTATACTGAGTAAGAAAAGGCAAATATTTTGGAGAAATAAAGTTAGATTTGAAAGAACTTTGGTTGTCTGAAATGTCTGATTTCACACCACTATCTGTTGTTCTGTATATGAACTTACATTCAGCTTGCTTTTGGTCCCTAAACATACATTTTACTGTACTGTATCAACACAGTTCCTAACTTGATTATTTTTAATGCTACAGAAGAATTAAAGAAAAAAAAAAAAAAGAAAAACAACACCTATGAAATTAAAATGAGCCTTCAGACATACAATTACAAATACAGCTAATGACTTTGAGACATGTACTTATCAGTTTAACAGTGACTGAAAAGGAAAGAAATGCCATGGCAGGTTTTAAAAGGTGATGTATGTCCATACAGTATTTGAACATGATCTACAATCTTTTCATAAAAATATCAACTGTACTCTCTCTGTTCTTAAAGGAGCAAAGGAATAGTTTCCATTTGGAGATATTGGGAGAAAGTTAAATAGGGTGGTGTGTCCTGGTCAGATCAGCCTTCAGACCCAGAATTGGGATCTGGAAGCCAACATAGCCGCTTTAAAATAACCTATGATGCAGGTTTATGAACTTTTGGGGGCCGGTGATCGGGGAGGTATTCATACACCTATAAAATATCCAAACAGTCACAGAAATAAATACAAACACCCATCAGAAATGTCTCAGTCACGCAGAAGGTTTGAAATCTGAAACTCCTCGACGAAAGGGGACAAGAACTGCACATCCATACCGCCCTCTGCAGGAAATAATGCGGAACAACAACTGACCTCAACCATCAAGCAATCCAGCTTTAATACTCACAGTTGGCTCATAAAATGTAATATCAAAATGTTATTGGAGCACCTTTTATCGTTTGTCAGCATAATCTTCACGAGTCTTTTCAACAAGTCATAACATTTATTACAACACGGAGTTGCATTAATTCTTAATGCGATAACAGGAGAGCTGGACCTCCGAAATGTCCTGTGGTGGGATTGAGGTTCTGATTCAATTCCTTGTACTGACACAAATAGCAAATCAGACAATCACAAAACGCATCAGACAACCATCTCTGAATGCACAATAAATTGCCTTTTAAAACAATTTAACTAACATATCCGTCCCTTTAGAACCATGGTGTACCCATCCAATAAGGACTTTTTGTGTTCCACGTGTGACAATAATCTCCTGTATTCCTCAGGAGCCGTAGCTGAAGGATACTCATCAGAAGTAGAAGTAAATCTTACAGAAAATCGCTGGGCTCACCTGAAAACGCCTCTGAAAAAGAGAAGTCCTATGAGACTAAAACGTGCGAAGAAACTTTAACAGGTAGAGCGACCAAATATTGTCTTGTCAAGGCATGTGATGCAGAGAAACTCCAAACAAAGAGGTACTGAATGAATCAAAGACAATACCATCATAATAGCTGTTCCTGTTCAGAGTGCACATCAATGCAACTGACCAATTGCAATTTTTTTTTTTTTGCCTTTATTTCTAGTTTAATTTTATGGGTAGATTTTACATTACATAAAATTATATAAATATGTATGTTGATTTAAACTGACTTATTGTTTGTTTCATAAAAAAAAACACTACTGTGACCATTATTTAATACATTTGTATTCCAAAGAAAACTGTCTTTCACATACAACTTGGAATGTCATCATAGGAAAAATCGTGAGAAATTCTTTTCAGTCATTTATTCTCTTTCTAACGTGAACTGCAGCCTCTGCGTGGCGCTGTGGCACTAGACAGATGCACGCTGCCCCCTGCCATTTACACTCATACTGTGCCTAATAATAGAGTTGTCAAAATCCAAACCAAATACTATTTATGCACAAGGGAAATTACATGGCTATAATGAATTAAGTGTTAATGTAACAGCCAAAATTAAACTGAGCAAAAAATACAACTGGGTCAGGTTTTTGGGGAAGCTCATTTTTGAAAATAGCACACCCTGCAGTTTTCATGGGGAGACTCAATATGTATTATTATTTTTCTTCATATATATATATATATATATATATACACCTTATTTTCTACACTGACTTTTAAAAGTATTTTCTTTAATATTATGTCTTCACAACAAGTGACGTCAGTGTATTTTATTAAAATTTTAGCAGCACACTATTTTGAAGTTGAAGGGAAGTCCTGCAAGATTTTACTTCAAAACATCTAGAAATCATCTAGTCAATTTGAAAACATCTAGTCAATTACCTTCGGAAGTCATCTCAGTAAATAGTTCAAAGATGTGTAAGTAAATTTAAAATAAATTTGTTTGCTGGAGAACATTGGTGACCAAGCGACTCAGTGAGGCCAAGGAACACACTGGGTCAGGAAACTGAACTTTTTAGCCTACGTGGTACAGTATGTCTGGTTAAAATCGAACATGTTACTCTGAATGGATGCTTTTCTTCAGAACAGATAAGGGAGACTCATCTTTCCATCCCGGGAGAAAATCTGCTGCAAACGATTGTGGAGGTTCACTCTCAGGTAGGACAACAACGGTAAACATGCAACCAACTGAAATAAAATGGTTTAGATCAAAGCATTTCCAGAGTTTGAACGGACTGTTACAAAATCCAGACCTGAATCTTATTGGAAATCTGACAATTCTCAGATTTGTAATTTTATAGCAATCTTAAAAAAATGGATGAGATCGCTCTATCCCAGTAAAATGCATTGAAGTTTGTGATCGTATGTATTTCATGGATGTTTTGTGCAGCATCAGTTTCAACTTAAAAAAAATCATGTATATAGAATCAATCCATCCATCAAGGGTAAGTTTTCCCAGAAATTTTCCCCAGCAGTTCTCAGGGGAAAAGGGCAGTGTCCACACTGGGCAGGTCACCAGTCCATCGCAGAGATACATTCAGACACACGGGACAAACAACCACTCATGTACACAGTCATACCAAAGGAAAATTTAGAGACCAAATGACCTAAAAGTAATGTCTTTGGACTACGGGAGGAAGCCAGAGTGCCTGGGGAGAACTCATGGAGAACATTCAAAGACCATAGACTGGGACTCTGGAGGTGACCTGCTGCAAGGCAACAGTGTGCAACGGCGACACCGTGCAGCCGATTACAGAATTCCCTGGAAAGAAAGAAATAAGATACATCTACTACTTTTTTAAACATTTTTTTCAGGACTCTGTTTCTACATCCCTGATTTATATTGCGATTGAAACCGATGAGCTTGTGATGTTGGATGTTGGTATTATTCTACAATTACCTGTGACTGTTAAGGACATGAGCAGTCCTTTGAAACTCAAACTGATTTGGCCTTCATGTATATCCACACATGTTCTTAACCTTTGACTTGCTCTCTCTGCACTCACTCTTAGACCCCTCCTCTATCCTCCATGTCTTTCTTCGCACCCCAAACACTCTTTGAGAGTCCCCCCGAGGCTCTGAAGTCCTGTTCCCCCTCGTTCTCCGCAGCTAAATATAGGCTGCGGAGCCATCTGCAAGAATGATTTTGTTCCTTTAATATCGCCATCAGCGATTTCGACCGGCCAAGAGAGACTTCTCCACCCCGGCTTAATGACCCCCTTTCCATTCCGTATTCACACTCCTAACTTCAGCCTCCTCCTCCCCGCCTTGACATCAACACTCCTACCGCACCCCCTGCAAACCTCCCGCCAGTCCTCCCCCCCACAACTGAACCTTTCTGCAAGATCTGGTATCTGAGTGTTGCTTTGCACTTTCCGGGACCTGAGTCCAGTCATTCGTGGGGTCAGAGGCACTAAGGGATTTGTACCTCTGTGTTTGAGATCAATATCTTCCTCTCTGTTTGGTATTTATAGGTCCTTCTCTCCTCACAGGATTACAACAGAATCCCGGTGAGTGGATCTAAACCTGTTGGTGTGCTTTTGGTTTTTTCTTTTTTCTTTTTCTGTAGATTACTCGACTAAAGCTGCAGCCTTTCAACTCTGGATGTTGCATAGTGGCAAAAGAACAAAATGGTTTTCCCAAACATAAGCTACACAGGCTATTTGGCTAGTGATGGTGGGGGAAATAGATTTATTTGTAAAGCCTTAAAAAGCTAAATAAAGAGCTGAATGTGCTGACTGTAACAGAAGTTTTATATAGTGTTATCAGAGCCGCCTTAGAGGTGGGCACCAAATCTCCACAGCTCTCCTACCATGAAATTATCGCACTGCATCAAAAATCCTCCTCATTAACAAGCACTCCAGTTCTGACCCTTGTGTGTCTCAAATGGGCACTTCCAGCTGATTTTCTGGAGGTGTGTTTTGTGTTCTTCGGAGTTTGCTTCAAGCCCGTTTGATAGCCTTATGACGCCATTGCATGTCGCTAAAATGTCTTGGCTGGAAATGGCTTTTAAAAATAGCCGCAGTGGGTTCAGTTACAGCCAGTAGATGTGATGTGATGTTTTGCCACTAAACATGGACCTTAAAGAAAAATGTTTATGGCTGAGTTTGCAGACATTTGGACATAAAAATCTGCATGTGAAATGTAAAAACGTTAGGTACATGTGATAAAGTAAGATGCTTATTAGAGAATGGGTTGGTGGTACGGCTGGAAAGTAATGTTCAGGAGTTTCAGGTGGGAAAGGTCTCGGCATAGGAAATCGTGGACAGTATCCCATCGTTTTTACCTGCAGAAAAACCTGATGAGAAGTTCCTTGGTGAACCTCGGCGTACTTCCGTTGAGTCTGTCGGATGTGAGAACAGATCTCGTGTCCCCAAACAAAAGCTGAAGCACAGATTGAGCTAAATGTTTCTTTTGAGGGGGAAGACGTGCGTCCCACGGGGGAACGCGAAGAATCCAGAGTCTCTGACACTTCCCATGAGTGTGAAGAACTAGGGGGGACGTGTGTTGTCTTGCAAATGTGTTACATTGATCTCCTTCGAGCCGAACTTGCAGGGGTTGGCGGTAGGTTATGGTGCTAATGATCCTAAGTTATGCTCAGAAGCTGGTGGAGATCAGTCGTAAATTAAAACCTTTTCTAACCCTCCTCTTCTCCTCAGAATCCTTTGCGACTTGCATTTCATCTTTTGAAGCTCTTTTTTTTTCTTTTCTTGCCTAGTAAATTTCAAATGCAGGAATGCTGTCCTGCATTTCTGTACCCGCGGGTAACGTTCTATGATAGATAGATAGATAGCATTTATTGTCACTGAACAGAATGGTTTCTCCCTCTCCCTCCAGCCATGCCTCTGGGAACACCTGCCCCCCTAAACAAGCGGAAAAAGCCCTCCAAGATCATAACCGACCTATCGCATATCAGCCAGGATGGTAAGGCTGACGCAAAATGATGTGAATATGAAATTACCGCTGCTCAGTAAAAGCCTTTCAGGACATAAAACGGGTGTACGCAGACACAGAAGAGGGTTGCACACTGCAGGCGATGTGCTGTGAAACAATATTAAAGCCTTAAAACTTTGTTTCAGTTTAATTCTAACTCCTTTTTCCAGACTTCTTCCGTCCTTCACAGTCATTTTACTGTATAAAACAGAGATTCTCTAAGAATTTAGATTGGCAGGGTTGGAACAAGGACAGAAAGACTTCAGGCAGGACTTAATGGAGGAAAGAAGGACCGAAATGGTCGAACAAGGAGGGAAACAATGAAAAGACAGAAGGAAGAGAAGAAGGAATGAGAGAAGGGAGAGAGGTTTTAATGAAAAAATGGCAGTGAGACTGCATGGAAGAACAGCATGAAGACACTGAGGAAAAAGACACAAAAAGGATGAGAAGAAAGTGAACAAGTAACAGAAGAAGGGCAGAAAGAAAGGACACAAGGAAGGAAGAAGAGTATGACAAGAGGAAGGAAGGAAGGAAGGAAGGAAGGAAGGAAGGAAGGAAGGAAGG
>NW_006799979.1:1762581-1879854 GCF_000485575.1 Poecilia formosa | reverse complement strand
AAGGAAGGAAGGAAGGAAGGAAGGAAGGAAGGAAGGCAGTCATTATAAGGAAAGAGCAACACAAGGAAAAACAGAAGGATGCAAAGAGGGAAGGACAGAAGGACATTGAATAAGGTCTCAAAATAAACCTATTTTTCATGATCTCACCTTAATTTTCAAAACTTTTCCAGACTTCATCGGCATCCTGGTCGCTACGTGTTTTAAATAATAATATTGTAAAAATGTAATAAACTTTGGTCAACATATTAACTGTATTACAAAGAAAAATTATGTACAGCATAATTAATGAAATTATCATCCTAAAATAAGTCTTAGTAATAACAATAATAATAATTTATTAAACATTTCTTATTTCTTTTAAAATTAGTTTTTATATTTATCTTTTAAAATTGTCATAGTATTTTGAATTTACTGGTTTGATTGATTGATTGATTGATTGATTGATTGATTGATTGATTGATTGATTGATTGGCTGATTGATTGCAAAACATTGACTGATAAGACACAATGTTCACTAAAACACGGTTGGAAAAAAAGCAGCTACCATGTAAATTTAGGGTTTCTGCTGTTGCTCAACTCAAACCATTCCCATTTCTTCATCTTCCGTAGAGTTTGAGCTGGAGCCGGAGGCATCCGAGTTCGATCTGGGAACAAAGATCAGGACTCCCAAGGAGATCATGCTGGAGGAGCTTTCCCTGATGAAGAACCGAGGCTCCAAGATGTTCAAGAGGCGGCAGCAGAGAGTCGAGAAGTTCATCTACGAGAACAACCCGGACGTTTTCACCAGCAACTCGATGGTGAGGCAAAACCAGAAACAGAGGACTTTTCTATTCATTTCAATTAAACATTGATGCAGTTTATAATTAATCCAACATACTGAAATATCTATGAATCTTAAAAAAGAAAAACAAAGGTCCCACGCCTATATCATTCTTAAAAGCATTTAGTTTGAGTAAGATTAAGTTATTTTCTAAAGGCTTGAAATTAACATTCCCAAAGTTAACCAAGACTGCCCAGATTATTAGATGTTTTAATGATGATTTTCATACTCCATATTATTATGATCAGATTCCAACTGAGTGTGTTGTGAAATGCTTTGAAAGTGCAGCGTCACTAATGACTCTGTCCTCCTGTACTTTGTGTTCTCCATATTCATCGAACTCTCATATTTCAGGACGACTTCCAGAAGTTTGTTCCGTCTTTGGGGGGTCAGGTGGGAGGTCAGTTTATCAATGTCGGAGGGCACCATGTAAGCAAAGAGACTAGACATCTGTATTTAGGATCTTCGCCTGTGGAAGGAGGAGCACCGGTGCCTCCTCCCAAGCCCGGAAGCAAAGGAGCAGGAGGAGCTGGAGGAGCAGGTGGTGCTGGAGGTGCAGGAGAAGGAGGACTGGCAGGAGTCGAAGGCATCAAAGGAGAAGGAACGTGGTCGTCCTCAAAAGGTTGATACTTTGTTTTATTTATAAAAAAAATGCTGACACACAACAGGCAATTCCTTCTGAAATGTTGATACGTCTTGAGATGTTTCAAGTTGTGTCACTTTACAGTGGCTTTTTTTTTTGCCGATGCTCCATAAAGATCAGTTTTTCAAATTCTCCCACCTGAGCTGTAGATTTATGCAGCTCCTCCAGAGTTAACATGAGCGCCTCAGCTGCTTCTCTGAGCAATGCTCTGTCAGGTGCGGTGCACAGCCATGTCTTGGTCTTGATTCTGTTTTTTTCTTTTTCTGCTATTGTTTTCTTTGAAACCTGTGAGGCCTTCACCAAACAGCTGGATTTAGACTTCGACTAAATTACACAGACGCAGATTCTATGTACTTAATAGCTTACTTCTGGAGATAATTAGTTTCACTGCGTTAAAGTTAGCAGGGCTAAATGTAAAAGTTTCCAATTTGAAATTCAGAAATTCAACAGTTTATGCGTTTGTAATTAAGTCCTGTAAAACATATTAAAGTTTGCGTTTGTAATGTGTCAAGATATGAGAAACTTCAAGGGATACGAGGACTTTTGCCAGGCACTGTATGTGAAAATGTTTACATACTTTTTTTCCCACAAGAAAAATAATTGTTTCTGATTTTGAAAAAATAAAAATAAAAAATTATGTAGATTTTATTTATTTATTTATTTTATTGAAATGTATGTTTTTTCATGCAGGAGCTGGAAAAGACGGTAAGGGTAAGATGCTGGTTGTTGCAAAGACGTATATCTCACCGTGGGAGAAGGCCATGAAGGGTGACGAGGGCCTGCTAGCCACTCTAAAATCTGAAATGCCTGGCCCCATTGAGCGAAAAGACTTGCCCAAATACAAAAGCTTCAACAGGTGGTTCCCTCAATACTTATTATTATTTTTTAATCATACATTTGTGTTGCTTTGCGACGACAAAACTATCGCATTAATCTGTCTCTTCTCGAAACCTCGCCTGGCCAGGATGGCGATGCCGTACGGCGGCTTTGAAAAGGCTAACCAGCTCATGAAATTCCAGTTGCCAGAAACCGAGGTGACCAAAGAGGAGCCTGAACCCGCGGTGGTGTACCAACACGACATCAGCTGCCGTCCCTCCTTCAACCGTACCCCCATCGGCTGGGTGACCAGCAACGAGCCCAGCAGCATCCACATGGAGGCGGATGCCGTGCCCTTCGACGGAGAAACAGACGAGCTGTGAAAACCCGATACTGTGATTGCAATTTCTTCCACGTTAGCCTGACTGTATGGATTAAGTTTAGCATGCACACATACACACACACACACACACACACACGCACGCACGCTGTAGGTGAGCTAAAAGGGGTTGTATAGAACTGATCAAACTGAGAGACTCGGTGTGAATAACAGAAAGTGCAAATGCTCGTCATTTTCTCTGTATTGAGTTGCAAAGGAAAAGCTGCAGACGCTACTGTGAGATAAAACTGTCGAGCCTAAATGATGAAACTGGCAGAAAAGAGAAACTTATGGTTGGATATTGAGATGTCAGCTATGTGATGTCTGTGTGTGCTCCCTCAATGTTAAAATGTTTCTTCACTTGTTTCCCTTTGCTTTTTTTTTTTTTTTTTTTTTTTTTTTTTTTTTTTTTTGTGGTTTTGGTGTTGTTAAAAACCGATTCTGTGTAGTGGTATGAATACTGCCCTCAATGCTGTCTGATTCAGAATGGAAGCTTTTGTTAAATCCTAGTGAAGCAACATCATTTTTTGCCAAAATAAACCCTCCTCTTGTTGAGCGACGAAAAGAAAACTTGTTGTCTTAAATCCATTTTGTGGACTTAAAGAATTTCCACTGTTCTTTAGAGAAGTTGATTCAGACAGGGAGCTTTGAACTCAAAGGCATAATCACACTCTGAAATAAAAAAAAAGTTATTTTAATTTCAATTTGTTTGTTCAATGGGGAAATAGAAACAAAATGTTACAAGATAAATGAAAAAAAAAAACAAAGACACCATGCAGGGTTCCCCTCAGAAAACTTGCTAAGCCCAGTGGTCGGGGCGTCGAGGCGGCCCACCGGTGGTCCACCGTGTTTTTGCATTAAAAGATGTCAAGTTGACAAGAAATGTAAAAGTATTACTGTGTAATTATATGGTACGGGAAAAGATCTCCAGTGAAATGATATTTAAACCCACAACTAGTCTAAAAACAACACATTTGCACTTCTGTTTAATCCAAATTAAGTCAGCGGCTCCATCAGGCCCCCAAGGGCTTCAGGGGCCCCATAAACACTAATATTTTAAAACAGACCACAGGTGCATAAATGTTTATTGAGATTATCAATGCTGTTAAATTTTATTCAATTTTTTAGGCATACATAAATTAAATGATTTTAAATTGTTTAACAATTAAATACAAGATTTTAAGGAGCTTTCAAGTTTACTTTGCAGAAATTCAAAGAACAATATTCATAGTTAGATTGTTTTGTTACCATAGCAACAATCTGATCCTGTGAGTTTATTCTTTGAATTTACAAATACAAATTAGTAAACTGCAATTATAACTTATTGCTTTTTAGGCTGGCCAATTAAACTATTCCCTTCTTCCATATTTCACTAAATCTAACACAGAAGTTGTTAGAGGTGCTGATATTTTTAGCAACAAAAGGGGCCCCTAAGTCAGATTCTGCTCCAGGCCTCATACAGCCTTGGACCGGCCCTGCATGATGAGTTAAATCTGCTGCACTACGCAGAGATGCGCAACAAACGGGAGATTTAATTCAATGCTGCTAATGTGGCTTGAGTAGCTCTTCCATTTCGTGTCTGTTGAGTTTTTAATAAGCGTCACTGAAACTATTCTGGTTGGTCGAGTTTATGGGACGAGTTTCTCAGATCTCCGTGCGGCCGCGCGTATTAACTCTAAGTAGACAACGCATTTGATATGATTTGATGCATCATGTAACCGGAAAAATGATACTAAAAATGATAATAAAATAATATAAAATCTGCGTGATGCGTGACTCCGAGGAGAGCGTTAAAGCTCCTCACCGGGCTGAACCTGCATGATGTGGTTAGCGCTGCTCGTTATCCACAAACGCTCCGGCCAACCGGGACCACAGGCATAAACTTTGAAGACAGACACAGAGCCACACGCTGGGCAGCGTGTTGAGATGTAAACGCCGCATATAATTGTTCGTTCACAAAGTTAAATCATTCTCACCGCTCCACAACACGCACCTCTGAATTCGCTACAACTTATTCCTCCGGTTCACATAGAGCTGCGCAACCAGAGCTAACGCAGCAGGTTTTAAACTCTTACCTAGAGTTCTCCAAAGGATCATAAATCCTCACAGTAAGTTGATGTAAATATCCATACAGGTCAGCCTGTGTCCAGTGTGAGTGAAAGGAGGCGCGCGCGATCCCGCTGAGGTAAAGCAGCGGCAGCGCGCGAGGCAAAGCGCAGAGGCGCCAGCGGTGTGATTGGTCCGCGCGCTGTCGGGTTTAAATGCATAAACTATAAACCTATCTATTATAAACCTATCCTTTAGGAATAAATCTGCTCTGCTAGTGAAATGCTAAGAGCAAAAGAGACGCTTGCAGCCTGGCTTAAAAACAAACAAACAAACAAAAAAAAAGAAAAACGATTTTTAAATTTATTTTTTATTTTTTATTTTTTCCTAGAAACATAAACGAGCAACGCTTAGCCTGGCGGCGGGGCTAGTAAAGCATGACGGGCCGCCAGGCTTATGATACACTGTGGGAAACACTATGTATGGCAAGATGGGTAATAACAAAACTCCTTGTAAGAGAAATGTAGGAAACATCTATTAAATGAAATCCATATGCCAATCAGTTGGAAATGAGACATGTTCTTGCTAAAAGAGCTTTGGAGAAGGAAATAACAGCTTATCCCACTGGAAAAGGGGAGGGTAAATCAATGATTAAGAAAAAAGAAATGTAAACAAGACAATATGCAATGGAGGTAAGAAAAGAAGAAAACTAACGGCAAACATTTACAAAGAACATATTTATGGAGAAAGGAAACACTGGGGAAGATGTAACAACAAGATTGAGAGTTGGTCATAAATAGCTACTTAAATTAATGTTTAGTGTAATGGAAAAATACAACAACAACGAATGAGGAAAAAAGTAAATAAAATACAGAATGGAGTCTAAAAGGAATTTTAGAAACAGAAGGGGATAAAGAGGAATCAGGATTATAAATAGAAAATTCTTATTTTTACATAATGTCAAATGAACACCTCAATTAGTAGTTGCAGGCCATGAGGTTGTACAGCAGGGGGCGGTGTGCCTCTGTGAAGTTGATTGCAATCCGACAATAAGAAAAAAAGAAGAACGCTCGCTGCTGCTCAGAGTTGATGTTGTGGAACCACTTTAAAACAGAGCAGTCTACATTTTATCAGTGTCCAGCAGTAGTTAATACGGTAACTTCATAACTCAGTCTGCCTGCAGCTCACGGAGTGAACAGCTAAATTAGTTTATGGAGACTTCCGGGTTCAGTTAGCAATGCGAAAACAACGCAAATTGTCATACAAACATTCAGGTTTATCACAAATATTTTTCACAACATAAAATAACAGCAAAATACCCCGAACCAAACCTCCCAGTTCGGAATGCTGGAGATATTAAAGCCTTTGTGGAAGATTTTTTAAAAGATTTACGGTAAGTAGGACGCTTTTACATTAAGCATTCTGCTAGTTTAACTGGTTAAATTATCTAGTAGTGTAAAACATCTAGATTTATCTAGATGAACACTAGATAAATGAACTAAACTAAAATGTTTAGTTCATTTAAAATCCTTTTCATATTTGAAAAGGATGTATTATTATTCATAAAGGAATTTTTAGTGTGTTAGTTTTTTTTACAACTCATTCACAAATAGTCACAATTCAAAAATCTTTGTAGACTGAAGTTGATACTTTAATTCTGTATTTATTTCTAGATTTGTTCTAAAGATACAGAAAGCAAGTTTACGAACACCAGTTAATATATAAAAAAAATAATTTGTCATTTTGATTACAAAATTCGTATTTTTCTTCAATATTTTAATGAATAAGTAGGTTTTGGCTTCTAAAACGACATGCAAGACATGTACTGCTCATTTCACTCAGAAAGTTATTCGCAGTGCTTTACAGTAAAATAATCAGAAGTTAATAAATCACATTAAAGACAAAAGAGCATCAAATGAAAAACTGAAAGATGCATTTTTAAATGAATAAAAATGGGCTGCTAAAATAATTTTGACATTGAGGAAACTATCTTAAAAAGCAATGTTTTCAGTTTTGATTTAAAGGAACCAGCAGGTTCTGCACATCCTTGGTTTTTAGGGAGTTTGTTCTCAAGCTGAGGAGCAAAGAAACTAAATGCTGCTTTTACCGGTTTAGTTCTGATCCAGACAGCTTTCTGAACTGCGGAGGAAGGCAATGGTCAGGTTAAGTCTACATGGATTAAACCTGACCAGGCGTTCTGAGATGTTTTTGAGCTTAAAACAATTATTGCTTCAAAGACTACTAAACTGAGCCTATCCTCTAGCCTATTAGGTTAACCCTCACTGAACTGGCAGTTGCTGTGTTGTAAAGAAATATTTTGGATAAATCGCACTAAATCTGTGCATCTGACTCCCTCCGTTTCAGAGGCGTTACAGCAGAGTGACGTTGCCCGATGCCATCCCGGCTGTCAACGCTGCCGTGGCCTGAGATTTTTGTGTACTGGCTGCTCTCTTTGGGCTCTCATTTTTACTCTTTTTACCAGCTGCACAAGTTCTCCAAAGGTGAAGTAGACAGCAACTGTTACACTGGATTCAATGAAATAAGAATAAGAAAAATGTCACTGCTCTCTTTTGATTTGTACCTCAGAGCATGAAGCTGGTTTACAGAGAGAGTTCCAGTTGGAAAATGGCCTTTTTAAGGGCTTCAAAAGGGTAAGTTAAGATGTGAGATTTTAAAACACCACTACTCCATGCAGAGTGCTTGATTCGAAGGGGTTGTGAAAAAGAATACTTCTTAATTAGATTTCTTTTTCTGTCTTTAATCACAAACCTTAATTTGATCTCATAGACAAACACAAGGTAGCACATAATTTGTAAAGCGCATTGAAAAGATTAGTTTCATTTTCTTTACTAATTACAATCTAAGTTGCTTGGCAATGTATTCTGACCATCCGTATCAGTAGATTACTTTGCAAAGCCATTTTCTCTGCAGTTACAAAACAAAATGCTTTGAAGAGACTGTAACAAAGGAAAATATAAAGCGTTCAAGAGACATGAATGCTGTTAAAATCCTCAATATTAAATATCTGGTTATAATTTTAAATAATAAAACACAAGTCCCTCTCTGTATTAGTCCAGTTATACAAGACCTGTGTGAGAGAGGCTTATGTTTGATGAAGTTGATCTTCTTCTTTTTTTTAATAAAGGACCCGTCTGACTTTGAGTGGAGTTTCTGGACTGAGTGGGCCAAAAAGTCTTTACTGTGGACTCTAGTCGGTCATGGCGTGTTATCAAGATTGGCGGCCATTTTTCACCCCAAGGTGAGGTGGTCTTACGGTACACTTAAAGCAAATAGAGTATGCTGAAACATAGCTGTATTTTTAATTTTTAATTTTTTGTCTTGACAGCTTAAGGTGCTTGCGCTCACTGTGTTTGACTTCTTGGCAGCCAGCAGCTTGCTGGGCTTTAAGGGTGTGGGGGTTCTGCTGCTACAGCTGTCTGTTGCCTTCTCAGTGGCCCAGCTACGAAAACCTCCTCTGGCGTGGATCGCGAACCTTCTGCTGCTTTCCACAATTCACATTCAGCCACTGCAACACATCCAGGTGAGCTGTGTGAGCCACACTGTAGCTTTTTCCTAATGTTTGAGGCATTTTGTTTGTATTTATACCACACATAACCTCAAGATAATTACAGTCAGCATGATTTTAGCTGACTGGAAGTGTAGATAAAAACAAAAATGCACGCCAGTTACCTAATCAGAAGCTAAAACATTTGTGAATCTTTTTAAATAAAATTTTACCTGGTACAGCAGATCCACGTTTTTGATTTTCACTGAGTGTTATACCCTCAAAGACCACAAGAGGGCAGAATATACTAAGAAGATGTTGAGCCATTAAGACTTTTCTCTTTGGTTTTGTTGGATTTCTTTGGCGCACCCTTCCTCACTCTGAGCCTTATTGCAGTCTGAATTGATTGAATTCAACAACTTATGATATTTTACGGCTGGAAACGCATCTAATAACAATATCTGAACTAGCAAGCCATGCTACAGTGAAAACATTTAAGATTTAATTATGTAAACAATGGTTTAGTACTGAAGTTAAGCAAAGCCACACAGATCTAAAGAAACTCCTCGGTTAAGAATAGATTTGTAAAGAGATGCCCTAACTTTTAAACTTCTCCTTTTGAGAAGCGTATACAATAAATGTACTGTAAGACTTTTCATCACAATGTGAATTGTGAATGTGAATGTGAACCGTTGTGTCACTCAGAGAGGCTGGTACAGCACAGAGGAGGAGTACTACCTGCTACTTTTCAGTGTTGCCGTCTGTGGCCTGCGATTCATCAGCTTCAGCCTGGAGCACTGCTGGAGCCCTTTAGAGTGCGGTCGAGTCGCGCAGCTCTTCTGGCTGTTTTCATACACCTTCTATCATCCTTTCTTCTACAATGGACCCATTATCACTTTCAAAGCCTACGCTGAGCAGGTGAGGGTAAAATTGCCTCGTCTGGTGTTGCAATACAGGCTCGGGGTTCTGGTTTTAAAAACACTAAAACAAATTTTGGTTGCAGTTGAGCCATTTCTCATCTCTTTATGTCGTGCACCTTTTACAATCTCTACACATAGTCTTTACAAATACATTTTGCTTAGATACAATATGCTGCAAAATCATTTCATCATATCTTTTGAGCTTTTTCTACATTTCGTCACATTACAACCACACACTCAGTGCATTTTATTGGGATTTTGTTCCTGACCTACGGGTGGACGACACTGACGTAGGATTTTATTGTGATATTTTGTGGTACCGTTTTGAAAAAGATTAAAATGATGATTAACTATAAAGGTTTTCTTTAGGAACCTGTATGACTGTAACTGCATGGTACAGCATTCATTTTACTCCATCCACTCACTTGTATGAGAAATTCTTCACGATCAATGATTCAATAAATACCCAGCAATACAACAAAACCAATAAATAAAAATGAACTTAGTTGAGCTGGGAGATCAATACATATATACAATGTTCTGCAAAATCATTTACATGAATTTCTTTCATGTTGTGCCACATTACAGCCACATTCTTGAATGAATTTTGTGAATCAGTCAATCAATCAAGTTTATTTGTATAGCACATTTAAGCAACAAGGTATTTTAAGAGCTTTACATCATAAAACATTTTTTAAGAAATCCCATCTTGCAGTCAGCAATTTTGAAACCAGTATTAAATGTTGCATTTTGTAGAATCATTAAGACATCAATAGAAATATGTTCACCTGTTGGTCAATGTGATTGACCAACACACAAAGTGCATAATTGTGAAGAATATGTAAAAGGATCTGTGTGCACTCCTCTGTACTCTGACACCACTCAATAAAAAACAACAGTTCAACCAAACGGTTGATGAACATGCCGAAATATATATATATATATATATATTTCGTCTTTTTTATATATATATAAAAAAGACGTTCCATTCCACTGAAAACCCCAACATGTGTCTCATATGTTTAACCTTCAGTATGTGCTTCCTGTCTCTCTGCTGCCAGATGCGGAAGCCGGCCGACGAGAACAGCGGGCAGGAATCTGTCTTTGGCTACGTGCTGGTCAGATCAGCCCGGGTCATTCTGTGGTGGGTCCTGGCAGAATACATGATCCACGTCATGTACATGCACTCCATCCACTCCAATGAGACCTACATAGAAATGCTTCCTCCCTGGGCTTTGGGTAAGCCTCTCCACTCAGAGCCTGTTGTGTTTCATCGCAGCAAAAAAAACGAGGCGTTATATCCAACACTTTCCTCCCACAGAAGACATATGTCGAACAAAATATAGAGATTATATCTACAGAAGCTTCTGGACCAGACTGCTATCACACATTGGCTAATTATCTGTGATTCATGGTTTTATTAATCTGATGTGGGCGACTTTGCTTTGGCAGTCAGTCATCAGCTCTTTCATTCAGACATTTTTATTTTTGCTTGGGCTGAAACGATTAATCATGACGAATCGTTTTATTGAAATAATCGTCAACTAGTTTAGCCGTCGATTCATTGGAGTATACAGACTCAAAAAGAGCCATTTGCAAAAAGAAAAACACCCTAACATGTGGATAGGGCTTCCACATGATTCCAGTAATTAAGGCAAAGCTCTACAAAAATATACACATTTTGCATTAAGATTAAAAAAACAAACAACACCTTTTTCTGTAAATATATTCTACTCAAAACTTCTTAGTTTTAGCTTCACGCAGTTCAAATTCTGTAAAAAGAATCCTATTGAGCGCCTTTCCCCATACAGTTATTGATTGGTTAATCTAAAATTATAATCGACAGATGCTGTATTGATGTTAAGTCAAGTGGAAAGGCCTGAGCTTTTCACATGTAGATGTTAAAAGTATTTTTTTTAGCTGCAGATGCATCTTTTATTACAAATGATCAAGCATACACTAAAGGAATGCCGTGTTATTGCAGTTTAGACAACAAAATGTTTATTTGTTATCTTAAAAAGGGATGACATTATTTGTTTATTTTTATCTTTTAATGCATTTCTAATTTTGTCTAAAAAATCCGTAAGTGAAAAATCTGCAGAATCTGCCGAGTTTTTCATCCGATTAATCAATAAACCGTCAGGTTAATTGACAGAATAATCGTTAACTAAAATAAAGGTTCTTGCTTTCAATTATCTTTTTCTTCCTAGTTGTCAAAACCAAGAAGTTAATTGTAAATGTTAGATACACTTATTCGTAATCAATAATTTAGCAGCCGTTTAATCACAGCAGTGAATCATGTTCAACCAAGTTAAAGTGCTGCTATTAATCTCCTGCTGTTGCTCCTCTGTTGCATTCTCTAAGTGGATGACTATTCATTGTTGTCTCTGTAGAACTTGAAGTGATTTCAGCTCCGTGTCTCCTGTCTGCCCCAGGGGGTCTGGCCCT
This sequence comes from Poecilia formosa, assembly GCF_000485575.1. NCBI lineage: Eukaryota > Metazoa > Chordata > Actinopteri > Cyprinodontiformes > Poeciliidae > Poecilia > Poecilia formosa. The sequence goes on along the minus strand of NW_006799979.1, from coordinate 1,868,277 downwards.
GGCTCTCGTCCAGTTCTTCTACGTGAAGTATCTGGTGCTGTTCGGGCTTCCGTCCATGCTCGCCACTTTGGACGGCCTGGTCCCGCCGAAGCTCCCGCGCTGCGTCAGCATCATGCACAGCTTCACGGGGATGTGGAGGTGAGAGCGCTCATTGTGACGTGAGTAACGAGGGTATCTTCGTGTTAGAGGCCGGACTAAAACCCGGGACCTTTGAGGAGGGGGGAAAAAAAAGGGAACTCTGATGTAAAATGTCTTTTAAGTGCAACTCTCCGCGTTAGGAGTCAGGTCCAGACTGGCCTGAGAAAATTGTCTCATCTTGAGTCATTACCTGGAAAGAGGACAAAGGGTCATCCTCGCATCAGCAGCAGTGTGTCTCTGTGTGTGCTTCACACTATAACGGTTTGTTTACTGGGACCAATTCTCTGAATTTATTTATTTTTTTCTTTCAAACTAAAAACAAAATAACACCAGCATTGGTCAAACTACAAAGTCTTTAATTTTTAAAGAGGGAATTTAAAAAACACATTCATATTTTGCCTTTTAAACATCATTAGCATTTACCTAAGCATTATTGTAAGATGGAGAAGACATTGGAAACAGTGTGAACTTGATTTTCATAACTCTCTGGTTATACTGAAATGGAATTGGCACATCAATACATTTCAGATCTAAAAAAAAGTCCTGCAATTCTGTATGGATTTCAGTGTTTAGTTTGAAGGTAGCATGTTAGTACTGCTAAGCTCCATTTTGTGAGGCTGTTTTTTTGCCAGTGGCTTCCAGATGCAATGCACCAAGTGGGTGAAATATTGATGGAGGTCTACCTCAAAATTCGTTCAACTGTACTTCAGATCGTCAAAAGTAGACGGTTGAAACTTGGTTGCAAGTCGATGTTCCAACAAGAAAATGACTAAAATCTTCAAAAACGGTGTTGGAAAGCCGTTACGTGAATACTACAGGAAAAATATATGGATTCTGATTGAAAACCAGAAAAACAACCAGTTTAAACTTTCTCTGCCAATTCTGCCACAAAGAGCAGTCATTTATCCAGCAGGAGTTAATGGCAGAAGCTTAGCCAGAGATTAGTAGTGGTGTGTTTATTTATAAATGTATAAATGTGAGTCTTCAGCAACTGAACGTTAAGCCACAACACTTACCAGAAAAATACCACCTAATATTTTTATTTGTTCTTGCTGCAGAACAGATCATCCCTGTTTTATGCTGAAGGGGTCACAATTGCTCAAGTTAATTGAGAGGCAACAAGTGGTGCCTCTTACACGTACATTATTCTGCATACACAAAGACTGAAGACAACTAGATATGAAGGAAACATTATAGAGGATTCTGTTATGCTATGAAAATGTTTTTTTGTGACATGACACTATTTGTGTTTAGCATCTAATCACTGAAGATTTAACCACTTGACTGGCTTATGCCTGTTAATGTGATTTCAATGTTTATTATTTGGTTCAGCTTATCTAAGGATCTGCTCATCTTGCAGGATTCTGTTGTTAAATTCAACCTGTTTGAGTGTAAGTTGGCTGAATAAATAAATAAATAAATAAATAAATAAAGCTTCCTATAATCCCCTATAAAGCTCCCCTATAAAGCTGACAATTGTACTTCTCTCCAAATGCAGCTAAATTTAGACCTGGTTTTATTTATCAGAAAGCTTCAAAATGTAGCAGCTCAACTTGAGTTTTACCCGACGGCCACTTGCTTACTGCAATAAGTCCAGTCAGCCTTTAAGTTTGCTCACGTTTCAGATGCATTGTTGCTCCTGAATGTAATTAACCATGAGTAATGCTTCCTTAACTGTGAGCTCATAAAGTGGAGACAGGATGCGTTTGGCTTTGCATGATAAAATGTCCTCTCTGCAGCAGTCAGAGCCGATGTGCTGACGCTGATGCACTCCAATCCGGCTCTTATGTGCTGAGCTGGTCGATGCTGGCGACATTGATAGAATGCATAAAGCTGTCGGCCGACACCATCGAAAAACCAGTTTCAGTTTAGAGACGCTGTCGGATCTAATCGTTGTTATGACAAAGCGCCGGCTCACAACCACTCGACACCCAACAGTCTGGTTACAGCACAAGGTTCACGCCGTTGGAAGCCCAGCGTTCAGGTGTTTCTAACTTTGTGTTTTTTTAATTTTTACTTACTAGAGTGTCCACGCATCCTTAAATCATCTTAAATTCGTTTGTCTGAAATTAAGGCCTTAAACTACTTAATAAAAGAAAATATGTTAGCTACAGGTCTTAAATTTTGTCGAGGTAGAGTTATTTAATGTAGTTTTTTTTTTTACCCTAAAACTTTTTCTGTCAGGCAAAGTTTTGGGTTACACGCAAATATTTTCATTGCATTCAATGACTTGAGGTGGTTGAGGTGGCTAGAAACTAGCTGCTAATATTCCCCTGCTAGCTAGCTAGCAGAGTGTCTATCCTGGATAAATGCAAATTTATCTCCAGTTGGCTGATGCCACTTCTGCTTCCAATCCATACAAGTCTTGGTGTAAAAAAAACAACAACAAAAAAAACTCAAGCTTGGCACTGTGGGGGTTCAGGCTGTAGAGAGCCATATGCAGTGTGAGAAGCACCAAGCCGGGTTCACAGTTTTTGCTATGCTTGATTGTAATGCAGCAAATTCCCCCTACCATTCTATAGTGTTTTTTTGGTTTTAAATTTCATTCCAGGCGAAATTAACAAAAAGTCCTAAAAAGACTTAAATTCGACTTGCTGATCCATTTGTTTTCTCGCTCAGGCACTTTGACGAGGGGCTGTATCGATGGCTCATCAGGTAAGAGACTCGTCATCAGCGCTGGACTGACTAAATCACATGTTAATGCTCACTAAAGATGTGAGGCGCCGTCTATATCAAAATATCTCTGTCTGCTTTTATTGCTTTATGATCGCCAGCAGTTTTGCCTGGTGCTCATTACTCACTGCGCTCTAAAGAGCGTATTTCCTGTGGGACACTGAGCTTGGCAGCAGAACAACCTTTTGAAAAAGCGTGCCTTTCGCATGCTGCCGTGCTCACGTGTTTCACTACGACAGAGCCGGATGCTGTGTTTCCACGCGCGCTTGCTTTCTTGTGTTTATGTGGCGGTGAGCGTTTCTACTGTCGCCTTTCTGCTCCCGCACCGTGAAGAGAGACTGCCTTGTTTAATATGTGCATGTAATTGGAGGAGTTTGTAGATTTCTCACTTTCACTTTGGACAACAGACATTATTACTCGCTTTTTCTTTTAATGATGCACACTCGGCTGGGTGCAGCCTGCTGGGAGTTGATGGTCTGCTTGTTAGGCGCACATTTCTGCGTTACAGCGACTCCACCGCTGCACGGTTGTCAGAACACGCAAAAAAAAAAGAAAAAAGCCTGCAAAAGTGGTGTTTATTATTTGCAATTTTTTTCCTCTTTAGACTGTTTGACACATACACTAAGATCTGTTTATCACGTTGTTACAGCCTAACAAACTTATTAGAGTAGCTCTAATTCATCCCCTCAAAGTCCCTTCCATTTTAATTGCAAAAATACGTGTTTCCATTTTAAGCAGAGCCCACTGGAAATGGGTTTTCTCCTGCTTAATGGCATCGCGCGCAATTATCCTTCTGTAGATGCGAGATGATACCCGTGACACAATACCTCCACGGTTCCTCTTCTGAAGACGTTTTAATGCAGCTCCGAAAAAATTCTGCCGATGTCGTCTGAAGAGGGCTGGATGAGCGTGTAGGTGTTAAATGACGAGCTCCACATGAGTCACTGGCACCTCGTCTCCCTGGGCAGCTAAGTGCCTCATTCTTTGCCATTGCATTATGCTTTTCAGGCCTCTGTGCCACCAGGTATCAAGTACAGCTGAAAAAAAAAGAAAAAAAAAAGAAAGCTCCTCAGGAGTTAGTACATTTACAACAAATAATATTTTTTTTGTAAATATTTGTATTGGACTGTAGGTTAAGAGGTCAACCATTAGAAGTTGAGCAAAAAATAATAATAAATCACAAATGGTTATTTGTGATTTTTTTTTCTTCACTTTACCTGTTTCTAAACCGAGTATGTCATCTGAGAATCCGTTTAAACAGCTCTAGAGTTTTTTTAGGCTCCTTTTACTTTGCCATATATGAACAAAAGCCATCATAAAGGACTTGAAATGCAGAAACTTTTCAGAACAAAATATAAACAAAAATGGTTATAATTCACTGCATTTGTTGGTAACAAATGGTACAGTAGAAATATCATATTGTCTTTTCCTGGGTGTTTATGTGACAAGTTGTTAGTTGATTAGTACAAAAGATGTCAAAATTCCTGCAAACTTCCTCATTTAAAGGGACGGCATTATGTATTTTCCAGGCATGTAGTGCTATTTTAAAGCACAATCAAGTGACTGTGTTGCCTTCAGTTGTTGTAAAAATGCTTCACATATCAAACATGACTTAATAGAAATTTGACGCCTTAAAATTGGGTCTCTGTCTCTTTAAGAAGCTCCTTTTCTTTCTGATTCTTCGTCTTCAGCAGTGCTTCTCATTATGCCGTTTACAGCCGTTCTCAGGAGCATTGCACTAAGTAGTTTATATGGTGAGCTCAGCAGATGTTTGCTAATTGTCGCGCTCCAGGTGAGGGAATAACATTTTAATATGTTGAAAGGCTTAAAAAAGTACATTTTTACAGAATATCGCCCCTTTAAAACAAAACAAAAAAAAATCAAATACAATACATATAATAAAGCTGTGCAGGTCAATGACAATCCCTAAAAGTCATAGAAAGACACCGATTAACTTGCATAAAAATCTAACCTCCTTTCTTTTCTGGGTTACATCAAAACAAACCGTCCCCTCTAGTTTGCGAGAGCCAAGCGGTGTCACCTCCTCTCAGGGCCTGCGGATCTGTCAGTCAGCCGAGGCTGTGGTCTCCTTAAAGATTACATGGAGAAGCAGACATTTGTGGGTCAGGTTTTTCTGCCCCATTGCCCCATAATATTTCACAGTTCACCAGCTTGGAAATATTGGCCTCGCAGCATGAACCTCATTTCTAATAAAACGCCAAGAAGCACACCGAAAACAAACTAATACAAATCTAAACGGTACTAGATAAAGACATTATATGATATTTATGAGAATGATTATTCAACATGGAAAAAGTTGTTAAAAGGCTAAATAGGTAATAGCTAATATGAATTTGAAATTGAACTTTGTTGCTGAAACCAATAAACATGGGAAATAAAAACTAACGTGACCCACCATACCATACCGACTGCTGAAACTTCAGTTTCTTTTTAGTGTTTATACCAGCATTTACTAATGTGAACTGAAGCCTCTTATTCTGAATGCCTCTGATCTTCTGCTATCTTCTATTAATAATCTGATACTTCTTATTCTGAATTTCCCCACGGTTGGTCTAAAAAAGGATATTTCTATTATTAATGAAGCGTCGACTGTTTTAACGGCAAATCCTCCGAGTGCAGCCGCACATCACTGGTCTGGTTCTCTTCTTCCTCTGTGTTTAGTCTGATGATATTCGCCGAGGCTGTAGTCCAGAGCAACGGTGACATGTTCTAGTGCAGCACACCACTTTACCTGCGACCGGACAATATAAATACTATTCGTGTCTTGTTTAAAACGAGGTCAGGCCTGGTTTAAGCATGCGCTGACATTTCTCTGGGTAGCCTTGTGAAGCCAGAGTTCCCCATTTTAAGGCTTGTAGAAACAGCAGAAGCAAGAAAAACACTTTTTCACAGAGCTGTATAGACAGCGACTCCAAACCAGACTGGGGTGCACACGAATGCTTTTAGTTATTTTATTACAGAGTCACTCAAATCCTGTTTTTCTTCTGGAGAGCAGACGGAAGGAAATTATAGGATAGCCCTGAAAACATCTGCATACTAGACACTTTTTCTTTTCTACAAAACTCTTATTATATTGCACACACTGTTTGTTGTTGAGCATGCTGGAAAACTTCCCTATGAAATTTGTTGTAATTTATTTTTGCGGTTGTTTAGAGTTAAATCCTGTCAGAAAAATGTTTTCCAGTGACGACAACAATTACAATCAACCCATACGTCTAGAGTTTTCCCTCTTCTTTTCTATCATTGCAACAAAATATGCATCTTGTTTGACCACCAAGGACAGCGGGAGACCATCCAACTGGCCAAATATAAGAAGTCGACATGCATAGTGTTAATGCATGGCACAGAAAATACAAGTTCTGGCCAAATGTTTAATTCAAAGCAGCACTTTGCCATTTTATATGTTGGGCAGTTCTAGTTATTTGGCACCCTGTGCTGCGGTGATGAGGATTTGGCAGCGCTTGCAGATAAAACACTGGGATATCTAGTCCTTTCATATTGAAGTGTTTTTTTTTTTTTTTTTTTTTTTGCGTTTTATCATTTTTCAGCTGCTCTTAAATTTCTCTGTGTGTTTTTGTCCGGCGGCAGAATGAATTTTGTTGACCTAATCCTCGTTTTGAACAATGAAAGTAACTGCTGCAGCGTCCGGCGGATTCAGGAAGTACCTGTCCCAGTTCTTGATCACCATTTTCATCGTCCTTTTTTCCTACCGACGCTGCAGCCATAATGACAAAGCACTCCTCCCATCTGATGGCTCTCTCCATAAAGCCTGACGGCACGTTATTTGAACCTCCTACATTAAGTGTATTGGTGTTACATAACGGTGATTAGTCGGGCGGTCCTGTATGTCTTAAAAATGATCATATTTGTAACTAACATCTGTTTACAGCGCCTTTCTGTCCAATTAAATCGGCAATGATGAGCCGACGCCGAGCGTGTTCAGGTATCCGGTTTTCTTGGGTCCTGACGCTCTCCATCTGTTTTTGCTCCGACTTTCATCCGGCAATATGGCCGAGCTGGCCACTCTATTTAGGGCTCAGAAAATGCTGGCTCATCTTTCACAAACATTGATTAGCCACAGGGAGGCTGAGATAATTAGTTTCCAGCGCGGGGGCACGCTGCGCACACACACACACACACACACACACACACACAGCGAGATGTTTGTTGAGTGTGTCGCGCTCTTCAGGCTCTGGCAGTTCCTCGCGGACAGATGAGGTGCTCCTGGTATATGAAGCCGTTTGTCACCAATTGGTGTTGCATTATGCACATAAAGTGGGGCTATCCCGGGAGCACGGCGCTGCTATTTTTACACTGCATACAGTGCAGACTCATGCATGAATTATGCACTAAATTTTTAATGTTTGATAAAATACCACAACATAAATACTGCTTTTTCATCTAACCACGCGTCTTGTTTATCACCCCTAAGGGCAAACTTGCCCACGGAAGAAAGGAAAAAAAAAAAACATTGGAAGAAAAACAATAGAACAGCAAATCTGTGTCAAGGCTTCGGTGTGAAGCTCAGGTTTTCTATTTTTGGATTCATTAACACAGTCTGCTGTATTGTTAACGTCTTGGCAGGGATTTCTGTTCCCTGGAGTGCTTCTGTGCTTTCAGTGGACATTAGAGCCACATTTGACTGTATGAAATTAAAAGAAATCGTGAAAATGACACGATAGTTTCTGTGTCGGGGCTTCCTCACAGTTCGGCGCATCGTTCAGCCTGTTATTGTCAGCAGAGATTTCATCATTCCAGGTATAATAGCGGCATTTTTTTCTAACTCCTGGAATGTTTGGAAATTGAACAAATGCTTCAAAATGTTCAAAGTAAAATGAAACGATGATTTTCTCCAAAACAACCGAAAGTTGCAGAGCCGCTTCACTCTGCATCACTGGAAATCCATATTTACCGTAAAGTGCAGCTCATCTCCTTTTCTCTTTTATAAAACAGATGTGCCACCGGTAGTATTTTTTGCACTCCTAAAAATATAGAAACACACCATATTCACATGCATTATATATATTTATACCTATCCAAAAATATTTTTTTTTCACAGACTCTATAATTGGTGTTTACAAGTGTCTGTGTGTGTATTCACAAGAGTAAGTAGACGTTTCTGTAAACTCTTGAGATTTCTTACAATTAGCCAGCGGTCATTTTGTTTTTAAATGTTTTTTTTTCTGCTTCATCTGGCATTAATGTTAAGTCATTTTTCTGACGGCGAGAATAGAAAACTTCCCACAGTAATAACTTCCACACCGAAGATTATTGAAGTTACTGAAGCTTCGCTGACACTGATAAGAAAAATGTCGGTGTTTTTATTTCCTCACCGCCAGCGTATTTCTTGGTGCATGTCTAATTTTTATTCACATTTGTTGTCACATCTGTAACATTGTGAAACCCTTTAGTTTTCCTTTTTCTTCTTCTTCTTCTTCTTCTTCTTCTTCTTCTTCTTCTTCTTCTTCTTCCCAGATACATCTACGTGCCTCTGGGTGGTTCCCGCCACGGTCCTCTCTCCAAAGTGTTTTCCACCGGTGTCGCTTTTGCGTTCGTCTGCTTCTGGCACGGCGGCCAGGACTACCTGCGCTACTGGGCTCTGATGAACTGGGCCGGCGTTCTGGTGGAAAACGCCATCAGATCTCTCTTTGGCTCATCCCGCCTTCACTACGTAGTCGTGAGTTTCCTAATCAAGGCGTTAAATTCCAGCCATGCAGCAGCAGCAACAGATCAAATTTCTCCACTTATTTTACAAGGGAGGAAATCATTAGCAACGTAAGTCGTGTTATTACATTTAATAAAGCAGACTGTTGATCGGCTTTGCAAGAGCGCAGACAGCAGACAAACCCATTGGGCCTCGTCTAATTGGCACGACATCACTGTGAGCCGTTTGCATCCCATTAACGGGAATTTCTTTGCCGGCTTCCTTTGGGAGTCGGCTCATCCTCAAAATAGTCCTGAACTCTGATGGGGCGCCGTGTGAGCCTCCCAGTTTACAGTCACATGGATCATTTGTTTCAGCTTTTTGGGGGTCTCTCGCGGACTAACAACGAGAACGTCTCGTGGTCTGTCTTATTTATTTACTGATTTCCCAGGAGCAGAATTTCTCCTTGGCGACGCGAAGGCGCTGTGCCGCCCTTCTCTGCGCCTTCTCGACGGCCATGCTCATCCTGTCTAATCTGGTGTTCCTCGGGGGGACGCACATGGGCAGAATCTTCTGGAAGCGCGTCTTCGTTCAGGGTAAATTGCACCTCCACAGACACTGCATGTTTTAATCCCACCGTGTTGTTGGGCTGTTTTTTAGATTATCAGTACAAATCTTTGCTTATGGGAGCCGGAGACGGCCCTGAGCTGAATTGAAATCATAAAACTATTTTGGCGTTCCGCTGCTTTTTGCTCAGCCTAATATTTATCCACACAGGTGCACAGAATAGCCTCCCGCTACTTTGAGCAAAGACCCGAAACTAACAATTAGAGTCGTGAACGTCGGGGGGGCACATCTGCTTCGTGGATGTGCCAGGGCCCATTTTGCTCCCTGCGGTTGTATTTGGTCCATTTGGTACCTAAAGCGAGATGGCAGGCCGTCCTGAAGCCTGTCCATTAATGATAAGCAGTCTAATGTGCACTCACTGCCGGGCCTGGGGGCCGGGGAGGGGATTCAGAGCTGAAAATTCAACCCTTCGCCTCAAGAAGTTTGCTTATTTTAAACCTTTCACATGTTTAGGCTTTAGAAGACACTAAACCTATTAGTGACGTAATAAAGCCTCTCTAAATGTCTCTAAAAACTGTGTTTCTAGGTATAAATGTAATAATTTTAAATATGCTTATCAGTACTTCACACATTCCTTATACTGCATGTCAAACTCGAGGCCTGCGGGCCAAATCCAGCCCACCATAGCCATTTATGTGGCCCTCAAGGCGCTGGAGGGCCACATAAGTAGAACAAGACAGCCGTTGTGTGCTTAAATGTTATTGGATCAGACAGACCAAATCAGTTTTTATGGGTCTAAATTATGTTGATGTGAAAAGATGTTCAGTATTATATTATTCTATAATAATATAATAATATATTATATTATTTGCAGTTTAACCGATGGTTTTTGTCAATACGTTTGGCGCTTTGCAGACATTTGTGGTCTTGATGGGACGCAAAATGAAAATATACTAATAATTATTAAGAAATGCAGCAATAGGAACCACAACTTAAATATGCACAATTTTTAAAACTTGATTAAAATAAAAAAAAAAAATTCTTGCTATTTTCCTTATTGTGAAAACCATTTTTTTTATGTCAGGATTCTTTCTAGTAATGATCAGAGAAATATAGCTATGGTGTGACGAGGATTATAAACAGCTCTAAGAGCCTCCTCCTGACTCTGATTGGTTGTTTCTGTACCTTGAATTCAGTTGTTTATTTTTTTTTCATCTGATTAAAGTTTTGAATTAATACCCCAATAACGGCTAAGAAGAAAGAAATGAGAAATCTGAAATGTTGACATGAAAAATCAGTAAGTCCCAGCCTGCATGCAGCCTCTGCTGACGTTTCACTTGTTATAATTTTCTCTCGCTTTGCATCGCCGCGCATGACTTCCACCTCGTGCTCCTTCTGCCATCGGATAAAAAAAAAAAATCCATAAAAACTTGCAGAGTAAGTGTGAGGACGCTTTGTCGCCACCATTTTGCAGACCTCAGATAAAGGTCATATTCCAGTCGCGAGATAAGTTGTGTTGTGACAGTAATAAATTGCTGGAGAGCTTATAGGGAACGGTGTCTTACCTTCTTGTTCCTGATCTGTTCTGAACTTCTGTAGAGTTAAAAAGTAAAATAAAATATAGTAAAACAAAACCACTCGTGTTTGGAAAATTTTTCTCTTGTGCATTATGCAGGTTATTGGAAATAATTTCAGAATCCACTCAGGTGATTTAGGACTGGAGTAAACGTACCCGCCGCCTGCCGCGAGTTCGACATGTTCTCAAAAAAAAAAAAAAAAAAAAAAAAAATCATGGAACAATCTGCTTAGTAACCGTTCTGTTTTTTTTTTCTTCTTCAGCTCTGAATGTAACTGATCCAGCACTTTTCATGCCCTCTGGTGTCCACCAGGAGGGTGGAGGGTCAGGGGGGGGATGGTTTGATTACCATGAGATCAATGCTTTTAAATCAACTCGACTGGGATTTTCACTTGTTCTGGCAGCGGCGTAATTGCTCTCTGACCTCTCGGGGTGAAGTCTGCGATTTCCTAACTGCACAGTGCGTCTAAAGTCGTTCCCGCTGCCCGTCTCTGTGGGCCGAACCCATGGACACACAGAGTGTGCATTTCTTCCGTGTCCCCTTGGGGGAAGGACTCTAACGTTACAGTCAGTGTGAAGGGGTGCTACGATTCTTCCAGAGGGCAGAATGATTATTAAATTTCTGCTGGCCCAACCGAAAGCTGTTTTGACAGTTCATCTGTGTACGCCTAACGAAATATTGGCAATAAGATTTATTCCCTTGGTATACAGACTGTCTGTACAACAGTTGATGACAATCCATCAAACGACATCTAGAGATTATTTTCTGGAGCAAAAATGATGAACTAATCGACATTCAGCTCAACTCCAGCAATGAGATGGGAATTTTTGTTATTTTTATTTTTGTAGAGTGTGCATACGTTTGGCCCATGTTTAGAGAATTAAAGCAACAGTAGATGAACTTTACTGGTTTTCTTTAGTATTTTGTTCTGGAGATGGCAACGAGAGACAGTTTATTTTGTGTCTGGGGGAAACGTTTCTTTGTCGATTTGCTCTCATGGTTTGGATCATTATCCTGCTGAAAGACCCAATGATGACCCATTTTCACCTCATCGTACCAGATTTAAAACCTCCTGGTATTTCAAAGAGCTCAAGGCAACAGATGTGTCTTCCACTGCCTTTTTTTTTTAATTTATTCATTCTTGAAAAAGAAACCTGAAGTTTGAAAGGGTGTTTTTTTCTGCTGCTGAAACTGGTTTCTGTTCAGGCAAATCCAAATATTACTGTTGTGTTATTAACTAGCTGATCCTTCATCATGTTAAACAAAGTTTGACTTGGAAACAAGAGTTTCAGTGGTTGACTACAGCCCTGATATGTAGAAGGAATTAAAAGTTTTGTAAAAATTGTATATAATTCAACATAACATTTTATGACGGAACCGCAAATTTACTTACACAAAGTCAAATAAAGGTTAGAAAATACTTTTTTCAGTTGAAAAATTAAATGTTAATTATTTTTCTTTTTACCTGTTTAGCAATAAATTGAACATTCAACAACACACAAGGAAGGAAAAATAACTAATTTTATATCCAATAGAAAGGGTCTCTGATGTTTGTCTTAATAAAAGAAAAGTGTTTTCTATTTAGTTGGTCTAAAGAAACTTTCAGAAAAAAATTGCTCCTGTATTTAGCCAAGTTTAATAACCCCAAATATGTATTTTCTGTAAAAAAGTAACGTATTTATGACCCTGCTTGCTTCTTCATTAAGACAATTTACATTTTCCATTGGAAAATCTCATTCTGAAAATCACAAAAAGTGTTCATCATCTCCATTTGCTGCCGGGTTCAAATTTGGATCCACTCAAAACTATTCCAACTTTAGCGCAGTTATTAAAGGATTGTTACGATTATTGTACCTTTATTTGTCCTGTTAGGGCATCTCTGTAAAAACAATTATGCTGAACCACTGACTACATGTACTCAAATTATAACGTGACATTATACAACTGCATAAATTATGGCTTTTTTACACTTATTTTCCAGAATTATGCTCAACATTCACCTCTATTTCCTAGTAAAAAATAAAACGTCTTCTCCTCATCCTCCTGTTTTAACCGTTTGCTGTAGAGAAGTGGCCGACGGCTCAGCTGCACCTTAAGCAGCTCATGTGTATGTGAATTAGATTTTGACATGAATAGAAGAGAATAGACCCTTGAAAAGCATTGTGAGTGCAGGTGCAGGTTACTGAGATAATTTGGACAGAGGCCAGTATAGGAGGCGGCGCAGACGGCCGTCCTATACCTGCTGCCTTCGCTCGAACCTCCAACAATTGGCTATAAATAGCAAAAGAGGAACAAAAACGCGTTATTGCAGAGACTGAGTGAACTGAATACAAGTTGAGCTGATCAGTATTTATGTTGAGGAGGAAATGATACAAACAGATCTGATGAGTGGTCGTGACTGTAATCACCAGACGTTAACGAGTTGCTTCTCGTTTCAGGGTGGTCCACCGTCGCTCCGCCGATGCTCGCCTTCCTCTACTGCTTTGCTCAGGTTGGACTTGAGCGAACTTCTTCCCCACTGTGAGTCACCTTGATTTTCTGGAAAAGTGAGAATCCCTGCTGCCGGACAACCAGGACAACCCGCTGGCTGCAGAGCTGTGGCAGACCTGGCTGACGGCCACGCCGAGTGTCCAAAACAGAGCCCAAGTTCTGCTGCAGAGCAGAGCTGCACCGCAAAAAAAACCCGCTCGAGTCTGTCTTCATTGTACGGCTTTGATAAGATATTGCTCAGTGGTGCAGTAAATCGGAGAAGTGCAATGTTTACTGCTAAAAGCCGCTGGTCAGTCGGACTGCAGAGGGAAGCAGCAGAAACCTGACCCAGGTTCTGCTCTATACACATTTAATCAGGATGTAGCAGACGTGAAATCTCAGTAGCGTATCTGTTATGTTCCTCTACATTACAGACACGATGGGAACAGAAAACGTCCCCAGACTCACCTGTCAGTACAATTTATTTATATAGATGTCAGCTTGTTTCTGGTAAAAACTGCTTAAAATGTGTAACTATCAATGTGCCAAATGTCTGTCCATAATTTTAATAAAGATTACTATTTAAAAAAAGCTGTTTATACTATTTTATTAATAGTTGCATGTTCAAATGACGAGACAAATTAGAGAGGATTTTTTTTTTGCAGTATAACTTAATGCCGACAAGAAAAAGAATGACGAGTTTCATACACGCCTTACATCGGTCAGTGAACATGATAGTTTTTGCCTGTATTGTTAATAGTAGTTAGTTTAATAAGAGACGAGCAGCAAATCTGGCTGATTTTTGAATATTACAGAACCAGAAAACAAACAGGTTTCCTGTATTGGTTCCTATCCAAACCAATACAGCTCGAGGTCCACCAGTGTTTCTTGAACCATAGTTTGAGAATCTTATCAGGGATTTTTAAGTCATGAATTTTAAAAACGGCTTCACTCTTTCCATTAAACCTCAGTTAGGAATCTCCATCAATAAGAAAACATTGTTCTGATCTTAAAAACAATCTCTAAGCTGTTCAAACTATTTAGTCAAGATAGTTTCATGTTAGAAAAACATGTTTTTCCAACTTGATTTCCAAGCAATTAATTTCATTCGTGTTTTAAACTGAACTCTTCTGTAAAGTTTCTCCTGTTGAAGCTGGGGCCGTTTCCATTAGCTGATTTCTTTCTGTGGGATTATCACGTCTGTGGCAGTAAGTTGGATCAAAGCGAGCCGAGGGTCAGCCAAGAATCCTCTTAAATGAGCACAAAACTGCGAGGTTTATCTGACATAAGAAGCTCACGCTGAAGAATGCACCTGCTTGGTTACAGCGTCTTAAAGATTAGTGTTTACCGTCAGCAGTGGAGCCGAAAACAGAACGACTCACCTCGCATGGAGGGGTGAGGCAGAGAGAAAGGATGCAGTATGTATAAAATATTTATTATGAAGAGCACAGTATGTCACATTTCATAACAAAGAGCTCCCATTGTGCTTGAAATAGTACATCTCCCAACACAGGACGTGTTAACATAGAGGCATGTGCATAATACATACACCAAATTCAAACTTTGCTCTTTATATAGAATCCTATCATTGCTTTATAACTTGTGCATATGTTTATATCCGTATCTTCTTTTTTTTTTCTTTTAGGCAGCTTTCTAGAGCTGACCACAAAAATAGATCTTTGTTCAAATCATTTCAGTGGAGCGACGGTAATTTGGATCATGAACGCCGCTTTTCTGTCTGCAGGCTGGACGAGGAGTCGGTGGGGGGAAACATTAATACAAAGGCACGAGTTTGCATGCTTCTCCAAGGTAACGTGAGGGTCGATGAGATGGGTTAGTGCAGTAGTTTAAGCATTTCCGTCACAAGGTGTGTCTAAATGTTAAAGCGCAGAGCTACATATTGCTTTTAAGGATCTGAATTGTCAAATATTTATGGCCTTGAAACAAGAGTGTGGGAGATGGTTCCCCTCCCCCTCCCCCACAAGCCGTTTCCAGGCTTTTGGACTCTAAACGGTGACGCAATCTCGAGTTTTCAGCTAAAAACAGACGCAAATTTTACAATTAAAAAACGACGTGATTTCATTAGAATCTAACAAAAGCAAAATGCGTCGCCAGTGTCCTATTGACATAACATGAAAATACATAGTCAAAGTGATAATAAGAGAAAGTTTACAAACCATTTCATTCATCTGTGTCAGTGGTGAAACAAAACAAGTCGAAAGAATAATATCATTCACATTTTTTTTTTCAAAGTACAAGAAAAACATCTGTTGTAAAAAATAAATATGCTCTCCTCTCAGCTGGATCAGGACAAAAAAAAAGAAAAGAAAAAAGAGGGAAAATATCGCCTCCTTAATGTTCATAAAAGTTCATGTTTTCATTTCAAGTTCTAACATTCAAAGATATACAGTTTCAACCCCGTGACTCGGGGTTTTCATCTTAAAGCTGTCATTGTGAGACTTAAAATCCACACGAATAAAAAATCCTCTCATTACAAAAGAATCATCTCATTTACAATCACTTTTACCGCCGTTAAAACCGTTTTACATGCTCGATGAAATCATGTCATTTCAGGCTTGAGAAGATTAGATTTTATTTGATATAAAACAAGCTTCCTTTTGTCGGATGGGGAGGTGAAACACCAGGACACGTTTGAAAGATTTTCGTCCTGGAAGTCAAACGCCGGAGCTCATCGCACCGGCTGGAAGCGGAGGGGAAATAATAGCCTGGCTAAATTTGGGGGCTGTTATTCAGGAGTGGTTGCATAGTAAGATGTTGGTGTCAGGGGTGAGTACAGTGAGTGCTGCTGCAGCATGCAGAGTGAATCCCTAATGTGTGGGAGTCGAGTCTGTGGGACGGCCAAACGCGTTTAACTCAGAAATTAAATGAGCGCTAATCCAAACGAGTCAAAGAGCGAAGGCGGCCGCTGCCACGGAAAGTATTTAAATTATAATAGTAATGATAATCTGACTTTGTTTCAGCTTTTATATTAAAACCAGCAACAAGTAATGCCTACAGCCTGCTGCTTCTGCTAGTAACGTAGTTTAATATACCTCATTTTCTGCAGCAGTAATTAGTCAGATGGATTGAGACACTCCTGTCTCGATCCATCAGCTCCGAGAGTGTTTAGCTGGGTTTCATTTTCTTAAAGCAATTTGAACAGAGTGGGCAGAAAATAAGCCTCTAATGCCGCTGTCCGGGGGGGTGGGGGGACATCCGCCGCCATCAATCAGCCTCACGTTCCGACCCACCTTCCGAACTCAGCTGTTTCTGATGCACACCTGCTCCGTCAAAACACACGTGAGCAAAGTGCCGCCGAGAAACACAAAGTAGTGCGTGACAGTGAAGTGGTGGGAAGATTAGGATTTGTTTTCACTTTCCCCCCCCCCTTTACTCTGACAACCATAAATAAAATCCAATACTTAGAGAAGCTAATCTAGAGGACATCATGTTATGCAGAAGCAGGGTCGGGTTACTAAACTGTATCCCAAGTTTGGCCTTCATGGGTGAATGACAAAGAGAAAGCAACAAGAACTATTTATTGCACATTTCGACCTACATGCGAAGCACTAATGCCAACACTCTGAACACACCATCTCCATGGTGAAACTTGGCAATGGCAGCATCATGCTGTGGGGAAGCCTTTAATGAGAAGATGGATGGAGCTAAATGAGGTGCAATCCCTGAAGGAAAAACTTGTGGAAACCTAAAAAAAAAAAAATACACTTAAACATCATGAATACCGTCCTAAAGCCACATGTGTAACAACGTGGTTTTAAGCAATATTCATATGTTAGGATGGCGTAGTTAAAGTCCCAATCTAAATCCAATCCCCATGGGGGAACAGACGGGTGTTCTTCACTTAATCTGATTGATCAGGATTTATTTTAGAAGAAATATGAAAAAAAAAAAATTGTCTGGTCGAGACATAAGTTCTCCCTTCAGTTTCATTTGCTCCATCTCTAGTAAAAAGTAAAAAAAAAAAAAAAAAAACCATCTCTAGTAAAAAGTAAAAAAAAAAAAAAAAAAGGTTTTCCTTCCGCTTCACATTTTTTTGCACTGCTTTCTGTTGTCCCATCTCATAAAAAAAATAAATACTTTGGAAAAGTTCAAGGGCTATAAATNGTAGAGGATTCAGTTTGATTTGCTCCATCTCTGGTAAAAAGTAAAAAAAAAAAAAAAAAATGTTTTCCTTCCGCTTCACATTTTTTTTGCACTGCTTTCTGTTGTCCCATCTCATAAAAAAAATAAATACTTTGGAAAAGTTCAAGGGCTATAAATGGTTTTGTTATTATTATCTGTGTGTTATTTATGCATCATTTCTTTACTAGATTTATCACCTGTGCCTCATAATCCTAAACAAAAAGACTACATATGAAAAACATCCTCTGTAGTTTCCCATGGAATCCATCAGATCCGTCAGGATGTTCAAAAGAAAAGCGTGTGATAAATTCACATGTAATGAGGTTATTAAACGGTTTAGGATATGTCAGAAATTATTTTGCGGCTTTGATCACATTTTGATCTTCTACATAATTCTTATCCTCAAAGTGTCTAAATTCCCCACGTTGCCGACTGATCTCCCTTTGATCATCATCCTTAAACATGATCAGCATCTCTGTCACTCGTTTGTGTGGTTTGAGCGCAAGAATGCGCCTGCGTTTTTTTTTTTGTTTTCCTACCCAGCAACCGAATCGCTTGTAGAAGCAGGAAAAAAAAAAAAAAAACCTGGCACCAAACCAAAACAAGTTCTCCCTTCTGTGAAGACATCCCCGTTTATTTATGCGAGCTTAATATTTAATGAAAATGGATGCAACGGAACCGAAGCGTGGCTTTTCCCTTCGCTGTGTCCATTTCAGCTTGCCTTGTAGCTCCTTAAATGGGGGTGGGGGGAAAACATGCAGGGAACATTAAATATTACAGAGAATTGCTTATTTTAGTCACAGAAAATGACTTTAGCTGTGATTTTAGATTCAGCAAACTGTAAATTGTAAACCAGCTCCTCAAAATGACTGGACTGTGTGATGTATTTCAGTTCAGCCATCAACTATAAAGCCTCTACTTTGGTTTTTAATATGCGCCAAAAAATGGCAGGATTGTTTAAAAATTCAACATATTTGGCAATTAATTTTTAACTTTCATCCATTTGTCAATTTTTAAAAGGTTTTGAGTGAAGCTTTAACTCTTTTCTGTTATTTTGTATTTGGTGAATATTTTTTTTCTGACCTGAACATTTTATTTTTGTTCTTGTTTATTTTTACCTTTCTAATATTTAAGAACTATAATAGTTCTTCTAATTTCTTGTAATTATGGAATGCAGTAAAATATGTAAAATATATGTGTACCATCATATTGAACATATTAGAATATGTGTTTTTCTGATGAGGGTCATTTGTCAGAATAAAAGAATTGGCTTTTAAAAATAGGTGTTGTTCATTATTCATTCCGCCTTTATTTATTTATTTCGTCCTTTTTTTTCTTTCTTTCTTTTTTTTTTTTTCTTGTTTTTTTTTTCATCATTAGGCAGAAAATTGTCATAATTAGCAGAAATAAAGGCTTCAAATCATCAGTCTGTGTGTCAGTTATTGAAGTAATATGTTTCACTTAGTGAACTGAGTTATTGAAATCAATAACTTTTCAATAATAATGTTGCCCAAAAATATAGTGACAATTATAGGCTCAAAGTAAAATAAAAAAAAATGATTTTGTAGTGCAATCTGCAGACTTCTCACAGTCAACTACATGTCAGATATGTACATGAGGGTTTTTTTAATATTAAATATAAACGTATAAGTAAATGTAAATTAAACATGCAGCATCAGTGGCAGATGTGTTCTTGATGTTTTTGTTGCATCTCATGTTACATTTTAAAATATTCATTTGAAACCAAATCGAAACATTAACTGTATGAAGCAAAACAACTTTTTTCTTTATTTATTTCCTGTTTTCCAGGTTTGGGTCTTTTAGGATTACTAAAATAATATTTTAATGCCTTTTAGCTATTTGAGAAAGCCAGATGATGAAATCATGACTTTGTGAGCTTCTGATGGGTTAATGTACAAAAACTGAGTTAAACAAATAAATGTATACTTTAAAGCAACACCAAAACAACACTACAGTGTAAATATATCGCTATTTTAGAAGTAAATCTCTGAGTTTATTGGCATTCAAGATGGGTTTTTTTCTGCATTTTTAAACTCTGATCTGGAGTATTTATGCTCAAAAAGACCAAACTGCAGGCTTTGCCTCCATTTATGAGAATTATAAAAATTTTTCTGTAAAATAATCCTTTTTTGTTCCAGCAAGAGAATCTGATCTCAGCTTACTTTATAAGTGGTTACATCCAACAAAAACTGTGAGATATAAGTATTGATTTTAGGACTAGCGAGAATTTAGGAGATATTTTAAACTATTGGGCTGCAACACAATGTCACTGTTTAAAAAACAGGATTTTAAAAAATATAAAAATAAGAATCATGCAAAAGTAGTTGAGTTGGAAACGAAATGCATCATGCACTGCAGCAGGGAGTTGAATCTGTGACGTTTTGTCATGGCAGGTTACTATTATCAGGTGCAGATTACCCAGTGGTTTTATGCGACATTATGTCAGCCTATTCTTTGATAAATACACATTAGCGCACATATTATTTTAGAAACATCGTCCCAGTGGGCATTCCTTTTCTAGGCTCATGAGATTTCCAGAAGAAGGTAAGGTGCGGAGCCACAACAAATGCTGCAGTTTGCATTATCAGATTACCCAACACATCCCCAAAGGTAAAAAACGCATAACTTTCACACAACAGTGCATCATGTATATGGCTGCAGTGCTCCCAGATGAGATTAGCGAATGCTAGACTTCAGCAAAGATGGATAACTTCCTCTCTGCAGGCTCACTGGTTAGCATTTAAATTCATTTTCTATCTAGCACATCCATTAGTGCTTTATGCAAATGATGTTGTAAGTTCTGCTCAAGAATGTTTTTTCTTTTTTTTTGGAAATCGGATTGCCCCGGCCAGAGTTATCTGTTGTATAATTCATAATGATCCCGGCAGATTTTAATAAGAGATGTGTCTGAGGAAATTACTGCGAGATTGTTCTAACATCTGGACGGAGTCGGCTCTTTCTGACTGAAATAATGCAAATGACTCGCTGTGCAGCCTCAATTAATCAAATATGGCCCCCATCTGCAGTAACAGGGTACACATCTATTTTAAATGACATGCAAAGAGTTTCATACGAATGATTCAATCACAAACCAGCGGGTCATGCTGCCTCCATTGGGGCTTCCCAACACTTACGACTCTGCAGTAAGTTCTGAGATAAAATCAAACTAAGCACGGTAGATTTTTTGTTTTTGTTTTTTTTTCCAACATGGCACAGTGGAAAAATAAATTATGTACAAACATTTTTCTGTCATTTGTTACATAACCTTCAAGCGTTGAGTGCTACGAACACCGTAACCGTTGACGGTCCCGCGTTAACCAGCGGGCACACCTCGTGTTAAGGTGGGTGGGTCTCTCGGACCACGCCTCATGCAGATGGTGTGCCGTGCGCCGCCTCAGCTATCCAAGCAATCTCAACATTACTGGATTCCAGCTGAGCTCACGGATTGCCGTTACCTGACCGAGCGCTTCTGTTCCTCATGAAAAAATGTCCTCCTTGTCCAGTTCTGGCGAAGTGGGCCTTGAAATGTCAAAAAGCGGCTGCTCTGAGCCGGTACTGGATTTCCTGGCTCTGAGGAGTTTGAGCACTTCGGCGAGCTGCGCCTCCAGGCCGGACATTCGCACGCTCAGGTTCTTGATGTCCTCCTTCAGCTCCATCTTGAGCTCCTGAAGCGAGGCCTGGAGAGTCTGCTCTGGGATGGGGTAGAAGGCATGCCTGGTTTCTGGAGGCTGGGCGGGACTGCGGTCCTGAGGAGTCATGCGGAACTCGCCCACTTTGTCCAGACGTAGGTCACTTTTGGTGATCCCGCTGTCGCATGAGTCCGTCTTCTTGAGGGTGGTGTGTGGCTCGTGCTCGGTGGTCCGCTCGGGTAAAGTCTCCATGGACTCGGCTTTGGCCACCTTGTTCCAGTTGTCGGCTTTGGCCATGGACTCCTTGAAGCGGCCCCAGCCTTTGACTTTGACCGGCTCTGCGGGTCGGCACGCCGCCAGAGCAACTGCTGAAGGCACCTGCAGCTTCGCCTTGTCTGTGGGGGGGCAGCTGGTTGGCGTTGAAGGTGAAGGGGCCGAGGAGGACGGTGTTGCTGGGCTTTCTGTCACCGTGACGATGCTGGTGGTCGTAACAGGAGCTTTGACCATCGACACGTCCACGTAGACCGGACCCTTCTCGACGTCCTGTTCGTTGAGCTCCTGTTTCTGGGTTGCCATGCGGGCTTCCTTCTGCTGCCGGAAGCGCTGGAAGAGTTTCCGTACCGGGTGATCCGGAGGCAGGTTCAGAGGCGCTTCGTTTTTGCGACGCTGCCGCTCCTCCTCCTCCCGTTTCACATCGCTGATCTTCCGGAAGACAATCTGCAACAGAAGTTACAGAGCTCACGTCAACCAGAGTGTTGGGCATCATGTACATCTGATTGATAAAGGTTTTGACCAGACGCAAGAAATTCTGTTCTTTAATGGGGATTTTTCTTCTTCTTTGTTTTTTCCCGGTAAAATTTCCACACTTGGACCATATAGACACTCTTTTATTAGGCCTTGTGCTAGCCATAAACCAAAAATTAACGTCATTCTACCCACGTCGATATTTTCTGTGAATTATCGAAAGACAAAGTCCTTTTTTTTAGGAAGTGTATCGGTAGGCTTACGCAGGCTGTGTTAAGTGAACAGTTGTATGACTCCACCCCATCTGGTCCGTAGCAATAAGCGAAAGAGATGGTGAGGTTGAGCAAAATGGAGGAAATTTCAAATGTTGAAGCAGCAACAGTAAAGATGGTTGAGGAGGAAGAGGAGCAGCTCATTCAATCATTTGGCAACATTTTGAATTCAGTAAAACGTCGAAAGTGAAATTATTTTATACTTCTAAACTTCTACATCTGTTCTTATTTGTCCGATGCCTCTTAACAAAAAGTACACACTTTCTTTCTTCATTTCTTTGCAGACGTAGTTTTTAAGTTCATTAATGTGGCAAAAGTTAGAGACGGTTGGGATTTTTTTTTTCTTACATTCACATTTTACATTTAGTTGTTTAATTGGGATTTTATGTGATTGAGAAAACTACTGAATGAATGAGAACCGACAGCAAATGAACACAGGGTTTTCAAAAAGTTACAAATAAAACTCCAAACTGTGTTTTGCTTTTGCATTCAGCCCTCCTGAGTCATTATTTTTGGAGAACCACTTCTCCCTCCAATTACAGCTCTGTGTCTTTTCTGTTGAGTCTACACCAGCTGTGCGCATCTACAGAAGGTTTTGCCCACTGTTTTCAAATTGGCTCAAGCTCAGTCAGGTTCGATGGGGAGCATCTGTTAACACACAATTGTTAAGAGTTTCCACAGATTCTTCAGTAGTTCTTAAGTCTGACCTTTCACTATGCATTTCGAACACCTAAAGAGCCAAACCAGACTCTTGTCGCTCTGGGTGTGAATTTAACTTCCTTGTCCTGCAGAAAATTTAATCTTTTTCTCAGTCTCCAGAGTTTATCAGTAGCTGACAGGTTTTTCTTCTACAATTGCCGTTTTTATGATGCTGTTTCTTCACTAATGTTCTCTAACCTTCAAAGAACAGCTGGATTTACAACAAGCCAGTTGGTTTCCCTGCTTTTTATTTAGGAGTGTCAGAGTAAACAGGCTTCATACAAATGCATGGAACACTTTTTGGCTTTGTAGTTTTATGGATTTTCTTCCTGTTTTGCATGAAATCCAAATAAAAGACAGTAAAATTTTCTTGTGACATAAAGCGAGAAAAATCTGTATAAGTATTGTGTATTCTTCACACGGCTCTGTCTTAGAGCTCTGTCTTAAAACCATGTTTCTTCAAGGGGAGTGGGAACAAAAACAAGACATCGGTTTGAAGGCCTGTGCTGACTGTAGAGATTTGTCAGGGAAACTGTCAACATTTCAAAGTGTGTGCATGTTGTAAATGTCACTCCTAAAGAAAACATTTCCCATAAGAGACACAGAAAGTTCACATCACGCCTTCGGCAAAGATACACAGTGAGCGTACCACCAGGCGGCTGGCTGTGGCTACATCTTTCAAGACACTTAATCTTGCATGCTTTTGAATAAAAACTTCATAAAAACTAGTTCTAATAGAATAAGGAGATGAGAAACGTACCTACCGAATTGCATCATCATTACAAACTTCAATGCAGCCTCTGTTCATTTAACATCACAACTTTACCAACTGCGTCACGCAGTACCTATTATGCTGAATGATATAGCGAGTCCTAATGTAGCAAACCATATCAAAACAGCTGGTGCATGTGAGGAATAGCAGAAGCAGCTCTACCCGAGAAAAGGCGGCACACAGAAGAAGGCTGGGTGATGTGACGTGTGGCTGAAAGCTTCAAAAATGATGCAGCTAGCCAAAATTAGCAGAATACCACATTGATGTTGGTGAAGCTGGAGCCAACAACCTGTCCACTGGCACTACTGCCAGCTTCCAGGAATGAAAATAAGGAGAGCATGCTGCGGGGATTTGTCTATCGCTTACCGATACACACAGACTCAAAAGACTTAACAAGAAATAAAATGTTCTTCCAGTCAGATTTGAGCACTTTGAGTTTGTCAACAAAAGATTAAGATCACTAACAAGATAATAAAAAAAAAAACATGTTTCTGTGGTTCATTATCTCCACTTCAGCCTCCTGTACATTACATAATGATCAAGAAAACTAAAGCAATAAAAATCCAGCATGCTGGCTGTTGGCATTTTATTTAACTCTGCTCTATCTGTATGACATTTTTAACGCCTCCAATTACTGAAAGCTTTCAAAGGTTAATCAGAAACAGCTAAAATTAGTGGCCATCAGCTAAGCTTTTCACTTATTTGAAAAAACATGAAAGCTGAAATGTGTTTTCTAGGGAGAAACAACTTTTAAGTTGCAAATATGACAGTTTTTCATTAGTATCCTTAGCATGACACTAGTATAGTTCCCATGCTACTTTAATTAAACTTGCCAATCAGAAAATTTAAACTCACCAAGCCACTAAAAAACAGGCAACACTTCAACTCATTCATATAAAATCCACGAAGCAGTGAACGCATAATGATGTTTTCCCTGGATTTTGTGCAAAACTAAGCTATGACCAATATCTGCTGACTGGAATATTAGTCAGAGTATCATTAATCTTCTTAGCATAAACAAAGAACATTTCACAGCAGATTTTTGATCTTTTGTACAAAGTGGAAAACAGAATCAAAACATATTTAGCAAACCTCTTTTTTACAGACAGCAGAGGTTCTACCACCGTTTAAAACAAGAGTGGCTCAGTAAATGGTCAAAGTGCAACCAGGATAATAGAAACTAAACAGAATTACAAAAACATTTAAAGGAAGGGAACCAAACTCTGGTTGTCCATTTGTTTGAAGGGTGCAGCTTTAGATGTGATGCCTTATACTTTCCTTGCTATACCTCCATAATGACACACTGTGCTGTGTGCTCACACCTGAATTCAGTATCTTCAGTGTTGTGTACCATTCCATTGGTACTAGTTTTGCAATTTGAGAGTCACGATTGAAGAGCTTATGTTGGCTTTTCTTCTTTATACCTCTGCTTATCATCAAACACAGCGCAAGAAAAATTAATCCCAGTTTCCTCACCCCATCCTTGTTTTTTATAGCATTTTTAACAACATTTGTTTCTCCTGAAAAGTACGACAGTCCTATCTCTTTGTTCTGAAAGTCGAGCTGTTCTTATAACTGGTACCTGGACTGCATGTAATTTGCTGGTCTTTTATCTTGTACGCTTAAAGGAGTCAAGTCTCAGCGCTATAGGAACAGAGTATTAAACTAAATCCCTCAATCCATCTCTCCGTCCACAGTTTTCCCCTGCAGTGTACATTTAGGAAACACACTGATGAACAGTGACTCTGATCCAGCAGATGAGATTACTTTTTTATATGCAGGCAATTCAATCTTGCACTAACACTCTCCTGGACAGGCTAACCGTGGGAATGAGGTAATGATCGGTAGCGACGCTTGACCTGTTGATCACAGCCGTTTATATCTGAGTTAAGGATTTAAGAGCAGCTTTAATAAATTGTAGCTGAGTGCTACACCTAGGTTTTATAAAATGCATGTTCTCTAATAAGATTAGACAGTTTGCATGGACACTAGCTTAAGCGTCTGACAGAGCTAGCTTAGTGGTTATATTTGCGGATTTTCTAAGTGGAAATCAAATAAACTATTATTTATGGAAAGAAGAATTTGTCTTTTTAATTAGACAGATCCAGCTGGTAAAGTGGTTGACTTTTTTGTTTAAAACTAACTAACAAGCTCAAACAGCTTCAGTGAGAACAAGTGTCTTAACAAATCGAAGATTGTAAGTGCACGAGTAGAAGGAGACAAACGGACTTCCTCTTATCTTCCTTGAAAACATTTTAGCTCCATTTTAAATGACTTCATGGGTCCTGAATGGGAACTGAAGAAACCATTTAGATGAGTGGTGAAAAGTCTTTACGGAAAAATAGAAGTTCAATTGCCCTCAAATGAAGTCATCAGGACTCTCATGCCCTGGATGTCTGAGGATCTACACCAACACAAGGTTATTCAATAAATTTCTGACAGTATTTCTACAGTAGTGAAGCTTTAAAAAAGCAATAGAAAATCACGTATCCTCCTGGATACTTAAAATAAAACTAATAATTATGCCAAAAGCTATTGAAGTGTATATCTCTGGGAAACATTTAGGTACTAAACATTCCCACCCTTTCTGAAAAACTGCTTTGGCTTGAAATTTAGTGCAGCAGCGATGAATAATTTGCTGTGTGAACACAGAGCAGTGGATTCATCATTTCACCAAAGCCAGCAGCTACTTTATCTCTTTGTGCCCTGTAGTCCTTTTCTTATGATCTGTTTGTTCTGACAGCCTAAATACCCTGTACGCTTTTAAGTCGCTGCTGAGAAAAGAATAGTGCTAGTTGAACCTCCAGTGAATATGCTGTGTTAGGTGGAAACATTTTCCACTCACAAAGGATTAGGATCAGAATCCATATTGATTTTATTCTGTTTTCAGTCGGGGGATGAGCTTATTATGAAGAACTCACTTTGGTTGTTCGGATGTGGCAACAATGGTTGATTCTCTAAAGGTCTACAGACAAAATGAACAGGGTGTGGTCAGCAGAAGCCCTGCTAGCTGCACAACTATTTACATGTTCAGATAATTACACATGTTGGGTTAACTGGGTATAAAATCCAGGGACCAACTCAGGGAGCAGTCTAACCTGCCGTACCATTTCTCATTGTTTCTGTGTGTGTGTGTGTGTGTGTGTGTGCGTGTGTGTGTGTGTGTGTGTGTGCGTGTGTGTGTAGGTGTCTCTTCTCATGAACTGCTAGCAACGGTCTCACATGTCTCCCCTCCTATCCTCCACTTGAGCAGAGCTGCCACTTTAGGCGCTCCTCTGAGTATCTTTTCCCCCCACAGCAGATGCAAAGCTGTGACTGTGGAGCAGCATTTCTTATTTTTATTTATTTTTTCCTGTCACACACGCAGGGATAGATGAAGAAAATAACAAAGCTGGATGTGCTGAAACAAGGTCCTTTGTTGTGGGACCTCCTTTTAGCAAATTAAGTGCTGTGTTTTTATCTCCTGCACAGAAACACGACATCTACAACCACGCAGGTGCTGAGTGACAAGGGGCTGGCTGCCTCCTCAGAGCGGCTGCCAGCCTTCCTGGCAGGAAGCGGACGGATCGAGTCTCAAACAGGTGCATCTCAATAAATTAGAATTTCATCACAAACTTCTGTTTTTGTTGGGGTTTTTTTCTCTTTTTTTTAGTATTTTAATTAAAAAAAGGAAAGTTGTTAGTTCATTACACACAGATTGAAAACTAAAATGTTTGATGATTATGGCTTACAGATGATGAAAACTTAACACATCACTTTCTTAGATAATTAGATTATCACATAAAACCAACGGAAAAGGTTTTGTTTTATAATGACTTTTGAAAGAATGTCCATAATGCTCTCAATAATTTACCTTTAAGTAGCGAATCAACACAACGTAGCATTGAGGCGATCAGCCTGTTGAGATTGCTCATCTGCATTGCTGGCTCTGGTGCCTCTTATCTTAATATCCTGTCATGATTTCTGTGTTCCTGCCATGTTTCATGCTGCTCCTTTGCTCTGACCCTCCTGCTACCGTTGGCTGCTGATCGCTCCCACCTGTGCTGCTGCCGATGTAAACTCCTGCTCTGCACTCAGCGCGAGAACGTCTGTCGTCATCCTTGTCACAGCCTTCCAGCTGTCCACGTCCACGTCCCTGACCTTCGTCTGCCTCCTGACCAACACCTTCGATTCTGGCCTTCGAATGCTTCTCAACTGTATTGTGAGCAACTCGAACCCTTCATTTATGTACCTGGACTGAGTGTTGCTTCATGGATTCTGTTTCTAATCTACCTGCTTTGTTAATGACTTTGATCGTTTCCCTGACTGCTGAGTATCGGATTGTGGATTAGTACCACCGATTCTTCCATGGTTTGTCCTGAGAAAAGGATCCTGACAACAAGTTTCCCAAAGTTTCTGAATTTCCAGCTTATAGAGTTAACTCTTTTGCAGTATGAGATTCTGCGGGTGAAACAATCCCCGGTTTTTCTCTGCAGCTACTTCTCCAAGGAAACAAACTGGCTGTGGTTTGATTCTCCTTGAAGGAGTTCCTGGTGGGTAATCAACTACTTCCTGTCTATTTGTCATTCACCATCCTGTTTGCTCTAGAGTCTGACCAGACACAGACCTAAAAGAGAAGTTGAAGATCACATTTATCCAATTATAAATACAGATTTTTAAACCGTTCTGGGGTTGTAGCCTGACTTTAGGGTCACAGTTTTACTTGATTTATTACATAAGTGGCCTTTTGTGGTTTTGCTTTCATGCTACATTTTAAAATTCTTATAAGTAAACCCACAGCTTCAGAAATTATGTTCTTCAAAATCATGCATTTATGTTGGGAAAAGGCTGAAATACTTCTATCTTTACAGAACTGTGTTTCTGTCATTCCTATATGTAAAAGTGTCCAATGTATATCACTTTAGTTCAAATGGGATTTTTAAATCCTTTATATGAATGATTTTTATTTCTCCAAAATACACTGAAGTAAATCAGATATAAAAAAAAGACATTTCTGTATTAAAAGTGTGCTGGCATATCAACACTGACACGTGTTTGGTTGTATATTTTTCTGACCATGTCAGGATGTCTTATACAACCAACAATATTCTCTAATTTTAGATTTTAAATGTGATGACAATCATCTTCAAGGTTTACTCTGTTACTCCTGCTTGTTCCTTCTTGTTTATTATCAATATACTGCAATTTCAGAAGGACCTGCTTCTTATGTGGGACAATAAATGATGATGATGGTTATCCAGCGCTGTTTCATCACACTGCACTCAATAAGCAGCTCTGCCCTCTGCACACTCTGATCCGGAGTCATCTGCCTATTTTTCAGTATTTTTCTGTTTAAGGCATTCTTCTTGTTGTGTCTGCATGGTGTTTTCACCTTTTCCCCCTTTATTACCAAACACCATTTGTCTTTTTTCCCCAACCTGCTCCCTCCCATGTGACTGCTTGTGTTTCTACAACATTCATCTGACCTTTGTTGTACTCACGGTCCCCGTGAGAGCAGGGATAACCATTAAAACTGTCAGCCCATATGAGGAGTGATGCCAACTGCGCTCTGACGGCTTGTATTAGGGAGTCACTCTCTAATTTATAGCTGTAGTTGTTTGCATGTTCATAAGTGAACCTAAGGTGACTGGACACACGAAAAGATTTGGCTCTCTGGAAAAGTCATCACTAATTAATTTACAGAATGTAATCCATCATTCGGACCTGCAGTCAATTTGCTAGAACAGATTTAACCTCATCTTTTGATATGATTAAAACTGAATTAGAGATTAAAATGTTTTATAAAAACAGTTACTTGTCTTGATCATTTTGAAACCTCCAGTTTGTTGAGAACTCTGCTGAGTCAACCCGTAGGGTAATGAAAACACGCCCCTAGGAAAGATGTCTGAAAAACCTTGAGATAATCTGTTGCTATGGCAACCTGAACTCCTAAGATGCTGCAGTTTTCCAGCAGTTCCTCACCATCTGGTGCCAAGATGAGTTTGACCCCTTGTCCAGTTTTATTTATCACAGTTTCAATTGTTTTAAAGTTTTTTAAATATAACTCTGTCTGTAGAGAAGCAAGTTCAGACCAGTAGATCACTGTCAATTTATTATCTCTCAATTTATTTTACAAGAATTTATATGGGCGTCACTAATTGATCTACTGGGGCTTTTATTTAAAACAGCTATTTATTATATGTCTTTCGCCAATTGAATAAATATACTCAAGTCAACAGTTGAATAACAAAAATAAAAAAGTAAATCCTAGTTTGATGTGTAGTAATATTTGGGAATATTGTGTTAAAATCACTGTTGTGATTAAAAAAACGGAGTTAATGACGATTCAGCTACAAGACAGTATTTACATCTCAAGGTTTTATTTTAAAAAGTTGCTTCTGGGCGGTCTCTGCATACATGGCATTAAAACAACTTAGTTGAAGCTGCTTAATGGCTTGACCACTTGCTTGGCTTGTAAAACTTTTGGCACTGGATAGATTACATGGACAGAGAGCCTCAATGTATGGAGCTTGCATAGTGAAATGGTACTTGTCATAGTCCAGACAGTTCTTCACAGTATGCATAAAGCATACCGTGATATTACAATATTACAACAAATTTGTGAGACTATGGAGCTGTACTTCTCTCTTCCCCTTTACTCTCTGGGAGATTTACATTTTAAATTATTTTCTTTGATCTTTCAAGCAAGAGGTCAGATCCCAGCAGGAATTGCATAATAAAACAAAGTCAAAAATTATTTATGCCCTTTAAAATGTTTAGAAGAAAAATATAATTTGGGGTTTTCAGCAATAAATCATATCCTTCCTTTATTAAATGAGAATCTTTTTGGGTAATTTGATAAGTTATTTCTGACAATGAGCTCCAAGTCTTTGAGGAAAGCCTCTGAGCCATCACCCTAATGTTTAGTTCCCTTCACAGATTCTCCACCAAATTCAAGTCAATACTCTGGCCACTCCAAAATGTTATCATTACTTCCAATTAGAAGAAAAAAATGTCAGAGGGATGAATAATTTTAGAATTGATCAAGTTTAGCTGGTGCACAAAGACGCAAAATGGTTGTTTGAAAAAGCTTTTTGTATAATTTTGCATTTTTAGAGTCCATACAGCTTGCTTTTGGAAATCAGCTGGACCTGAATAATCCAAATAAAGCAACGGATGAGTGTTTTGCTCGTGTTGACGTCTGCAGGGTCACTCACCCTCTTTCTCAGGTTGTAAGTGAGCAGCAGGTTCCTGGAGAAGTGGTTGGCGAACGCCGTGTAGAACTCCAGGACCTTCTGCAGGGCGTCACGCTTAATGACGTGCAGGTCGCAGTAGGTCAGCGCTCTGACGTTGGCGCAGGCCTGAGCCAGAGTCACCTCCTTCCAGAAAACGTCGCCAAATACATCTCCTTTACCTGCAGAGAGGGGACACATTTTAAACAGTGAAGTTACATTGAAACGTGGTTTAGCAAAGACAAAAGCATGTCTGATGGATATAAAAAAGGATGAATTACAGTATGAACATATTTAAGGAATGTTTTAGAAGTTGGATATGCAGTTTATCTTTCATGAGAACAAATTTAGGTTGAAGCGTCGCCCTCTGATTTCAGGTTTATGCTTTAAAAAATCCTATCCATTTGCTTTTTGTTGGTCTGTTTTAACTTGTGGTGTGTCTTGTTACATTTTGAAAGTGAATAACTCAAACGTTATCCTCTTTTTCCTAAAAAGTAATTTATTAACCTTACTGAATCTGCTGATTTTTTTTCTGGAGTTAACTGGTTTAAAAAGTTAAATTTCTCAAGTATATTTTCTGTCCTGGCTACAAGTTAAATACCAGAAATGTCAGCAAATGACGTATCCATTTAGGAGTTTCAGAGTAAATGAGGCTGAATGCGCAGCTTTATCACTGAATTACATTTCATCTATCATATTTTTGCTTATATACAGTCAGACTTGATTCCTATTTTATCTCAAGGTTACAACTTTACTGCATGTTGAAGGACGTCTAAACACATTTTTAGTCAACGCATGAAAGCGGCTCTTTAAAGACAGTTTATGAGCAGCTTACCTTTTTTTTTTCATAGATCAACACATCATTTCCAATAAATTGTACCTGCTGCACCAACATGACATTTACTGTAGACAACAATATGGCAAACGATTTGTTTGTTTTTTCAGATTCATATAATCTGTCTGTGTAAACATGCGCTGCTCAAATGGCTGCATTCACTCAAACACTTAACTCAATACATGACTGAGCCTTAATAAAACAGATTTCTCTTTTGTTTTAATTTATAAAAACATGACTTTTATAAAACGAAATCTTAAAAGAGCTAGAAAGTCTCAGGCTTCATAAGAACTTTTAAAATAAAGCAAGTTGTGGATTGCTCTGATAACAGGCCTTCAGCTGCTCAATAATGAGATCAAGTAAGTTATTTATTAATGCTGAAAATGACTATGAATTATAGATTAGTCTCTTTTATAAAGGTTGATTTAATAGAGAAGTTAAATGAATATGTGCTCACTCTGCTGCGAGTTGTGACTCATGCTCAGAACTATTATGAGTTAAAAGGCTCAACATGACCATATGGGGAGTGAAAAACAAGAGGCATCATTTCAGCATGATTCAACATTATGTTTTGACCAGGAAAAAGATATATTGGCTCCTCGTGACTAATCCTCTCTGATACCAGGAATATCCTCTGATATTTGTTTACAAATGTCAGCATGAAGAGCTACACCGCATATTGTTTTTGAGAATAACTCTGGTTGGTTAACGAGGAACATTTACCCATGTGAATGAAGGTCCACATTTTTAATCCTCTTCATTTGTTAATGTTGAGCAGCCACTGATTTAGACGCCTCAAGATCCTTATTTCACAGATAATATCAAACCAGCTACAAATTGGCAAAGCCGTCTAGGAAAATCAATACAAACTGGACCCAGCCATGCGTCCAGGACATGTCACTGTCAGGAGTGTGTGACACCGGTATCGATCCTAACCGTATAAGGAGTTCTTGATTGTGGCGTTCAGCTCAAAATGAGTGAAAAAATCCTACAGCAATGTCTCTGAAGAAGAAGTATTCCTCATCTCTGTCTTCAGAAACCCAATCTGTCGACAGTTTCCAAAGAAAACTTTGCAGTAATGGCATAACTATATTAAATTGTATGGAATTGAAGCCATTAGCATCTTTCTCTGCTCCTTTGCCTCTACACTTCATGCATTCATTGGGATAAATCTTTGTAAAAAAGTGCCTATGGATCCAGAATAAGTAATGAGACTGACTGTTGTTGAGACTGAAAATGTCAGATTGGTCACAAAGTGCAGCAGAGAGGATTGTGTATCAGACTGGAGCAAACAAATTCTAGTCCAAATCCTGAATCATCACTCAGCAGAAAGTGATCCTGGAGCAGCTCAGTTTTCGCTGCAGTCTGTGACAGTTTACAAAGTGATGGTGCACAAAAACAGAAAAGCAAGATTAGGAACGTTGCTACAAAAATGTTTTCTTGTAATCATGAAAAACTGTAGAAGACAATTGTTTTGCATCATTGCTGACAGGTTTTTTAAGCTAATGAGCTTCTAAGATAAATAATACAAACGCTATCTTCATCAAAGCCTTAGAAAGAAACAATTTAATGAGATTGAGTTAAATCAAAGCATATGCACCACTTTGTAAAATGATCTCTTTTTAGACGTCAAGAAAAAATAAATTATTTCACTTGGCATAATGTACTCCATTGCACATGTAAGCTAGTAAGTAGTTATGAAAGCATCACTAGATGTCCCTAATTTGTTTTAAGAAAACTTGGATTAAGCGAAACTTGGCTATAGTCCAATTTAAAGTAAAAAAAATATGTTGTATTAGCTAATTATGATTAGCAACACATGTTAATGAGTTTTTCTGGATTTTGCCCTTTCAAACACTAAATTTATGTTTACTAAAATAACTTGCGATTCACTTTAGTTGCAACCCATCAGAAAAGCAATCAATATATTCCTTTTTTAGGTATAGGAAGGTAGCCATGTTGGGTTTTGTGGTCATGGCTGGTCAGAAACCTCAGATTTTGTCAGTTTCAATTCAATTCATTGGCTTTAAATTAACCATTTTACCAAGTTACACAATTTGAAGTCGAAGATTTTAATTTTCATTTTAACTTGGCACATACGAGCTCCAAGTCCATTGAAAGTACCGTTTTGAGAGCAAACAATTAAAGTTGGTTATATAATTTTCATCAAACCCATTTTCTTTCTTTTTTCACAGTCAAGAGTTCTTTGAAGGCTCACCTAAAATAGCCACCACCTCATCATCCTGAATGACTTCCAAGGAACCAGACACCACAAAACACAGGCTGTCCACACTTTCGCCGGCGTGGTAGATCAAGTCACCAGGAGCGCAGTGGATCGTCTGAAACTCCATAGCCAGAGCCCTGAGGCACCCGTCGCTGGCCAGTCGGAAAGCTGGATGCTCTTTGAAAACTTTGCGGTTCAGGTGAACACAAATATCTGCTCTCATGTCCTTTGGACAAATCTGCAACACCTAGAACCGAGGAAAAGGGGAGAAAGGCAGTTGGAAGTTAAAGAGGATACACATCTCTGTCAATTACTCTTTCTTGTCATTCCAAATTCATTTGTACTTTGCCTCCAAGGAGGAATATCGCTTAAATGTTAAAGATTAAAAATAACTGAGTTAATCTTAATATTACATTAGTGTTGCAAATGGAAAATCAGTTGCCGTTATTGATGCTGCAGGGCAACAAGTGTTAATATCTGTAAACTCAAAACTAATTAAAGGCCACTGAAAAACAAAATCATTTTCAGATAATGCCAGTCAAATTGAATGGGACTGATTGCAAACATGGTGAAATACTTAGCAGAAATGTTGCTTTGTGCACAATCTCACAGGTTGGTCCAGAATACCGGGTCTTCTCTTAACTCCTCTTCTATACAATGATTTGTCCATTTATTTTTTTATTGCTGAAAAGCTCAATCTTAGTCTCATCTGTCCAAAGCGTTCAGCAAACTACAAGTTGACTGGTAGGATAAAAAGTGTTTTTATGGCATCGCTTTCTGCATGCAGAAAGAATCAAATGGTTATTATGGAGAACTATATTATGCAGGTGCATCTCTGCAAACTTCACTATTATTGGAAGATTAATTTATCTCAATATCTCAATTCACCAAGTGAAACACATTATATAGGTTAATTATACACGCAGTGATATTTCCAAGCCTTTTTTTGTTAATTGTGATTATCTTTTTCTTCAGCTAATTAAAATATGATACTCTATAACATCAGACTACTAAAAAGAAGCTTTTTAGCACTGAAATATGAGCTTGATACTTAATTTAATCTGACAAATGAACCTAATCAGAACACATAACCTAATTCATTAAGTGTGACTGTACTTTAAATCATTTTGGATACGCAATTTCTTCATAAAATGCTAATAAAACCAGTTTATTTCTCAATATTGATGCTTCTTTTACTTTGATTTATTATTTTCTTTCTATTTGCCTCACAAGGGATGCCAATAAATCTGACTGTTTGGATTCATTTCACAAAGTCAGCTACGGCTTGAGTCAGGATGACTTAAGCACTTATATTCCAGTTTCACAAAAGGGAAGCGTGAAGGTCGCAATCAGCTCAGCGTCTATTTGCCTGCATGCCGAGTGTCACAGAGTGGCATCATGTTGTTCACATACACCTCATCAACGGGATGCCAGGCTGTCGCACGGCCCTTCCTTTTAAACAAATCTCTTTGAAGATGAATGCCAAACAGAGAGAGATTATGTGCCATTTTTAGCGCCGTTAGCGCGGCCAGAGGAAAAAAAACACAAACTCAGAGGAAAAAAAAAAAAAAGACCACAGGGACACAAAAGGTTTTTAGTTTGTATTTGATTTCAAATCAATCATTAAGTTACACAGAAATATTGTTGGTAAAAATCTACGTGGTTAAAGTTTTGCTTCCAATTTCAAATGAAAAAGTCAAATGATTGGACTTAAGACAAGTGGATTTTGATTACATGCAATAAACACTTTCTGGCTTCAAATCAAATGAGTGGCTACAGTCCAAATGAGCTGTTTACAGCTTTAAATGCCTAATTTCCAAACACTCAGCTCATTTTACCATCATCTGCATTCAGCTGAAAAGCTAGATGTAAATGTGAGCCGTTAAAAAGAGAAGATATGCTCATTTGATTAAAACATTTTAGATGATGGTAAGGAAATAGCGAGTTTCTTGGAAAAAAAAATTGGTTTGCACATTTTCAGTGAGCAGAATGGTTTATAATTTATTTAATTCAAAATGTCAGTCATCAATTAAGTTAGATATAAACACACCCAAATTAACCAGCTAAAGCTCATTTTGCCTCATAAATAAACATTTAAAAAATACAGCAATATCAAACAGCAAATAAAGGCATAAAAACGTTATGCATTGTCCTTATGGAAAATGTTAATTATTTGTGTTTGAACAACACAAATAATTTCAAAAAGTAACATTAAAGTTTACAGTTGTGTGCAAGCTTTTTAATTCACATTTCTACAAACTGCATGGGCGGGATCAATATGAACAAAAATACTTCAATTAAATAGCTGGTAAGAGAAAAAAGTATTAAACATTTCCAATTTTCTGAAGGTGCATCTGACCTGAAATTCTCCCCAGATGTCTGCAACAACCCAGGCAGTCCACACACACACAAGGAAATTAAACTGCACCAATAAATGATGTGTAATTAAATGGAATGACATGGGGTGAAAAGTATTGAACACATGAAGAAACGGCGGTGCGAAAGGGAATGAATGGAAAGTCATGACACCAGTGGAAATCTATCAGCAATTAGAAAGCAACCCTGCCAATTAGTGCAAATTAATATCAGATGGGTCAGTCCCAGCGGATGGTCTATAAAAAGGTGCCTGATTACCAAGGTGTCACACAAGAAACATCTGATGAACGGCACAAATCTGTGAACTCTCTAAAGGTGTTTTTTTTTTCTTCTCTTTTTTACTAAAACTCCTGACGTCGTTGGTGTCAGAAGATTTTCAGAGCTACTGAAGATTGTAGTGAGCACCGTTGTGTCCATAATTTAGAGACAGACTGAACGTTATTATACAATAAACGACATAAAAAGTGTCACCTTTGTATGTACCCGACTGTGTCTCACTAAGATAACCAACTCATATTTCATTGAGCAACATAATCCTCCTTTAACTGGTGGTTTGCCAGTTCAAACTCTGCTTCATCCGTCTCAGTCGTTGTGTCCCTGGGCAGGAAACTTCACTTTCCTTACTTGCTGGTGGTGGTCAGGCCGTAATTGATGAGCAGCCGACAGGAATGGCCACTTCATCCACCGTTTTTCTCATCCAGACAAACCAATCAGTACGAAACCGGATAAAGCCGCCCCCAAGACCCAATGATCCTTTTCCATTACTCCCGAGTCCAGACTTTAGTAAATTAAACACCTTCTTTTCAATTAGTCTTACTCATGAAACTCCAAAGCCGTTTTGATGGAATACCTTCACCTTGTACATCTGGATACGCTCCTACTTTCACCAGTAAACAACATGAGCTCTGATAGAGAGCTCAACAAATGGTCAAGTGATTGCTTATTGGATCTTTTTCCTGTCCATATTTCTTCCTCAAACATGGTGGTTAACCCCTCTCCCACCAGGCCGAACAATTTCTTAATCAATGTTAGCGCTTTCTGCAGTCTCCTGATTAATTGCTGGATGGAAATCAATAAATTAACCCTTCCGTCTTTTTCATCATGGCTCATAAAAGAAATGGGAAGTTGCTCACTGTGCTGGTTGGGGCATTTCTTTTCTTTTGACAACTAAAATAAATTCCTGTGGTAAATATCCAGTGTGAAGCTCTTTTGGATTTGTAGAACCATGTTCATCTGGGAGCTTCTTTTGTCTCTTTTATCTGTCTGATAAGTATTATATTGAATGGTAATTGTGCTAATTTACTTGCCATAGATTGACATCTTAGCATCTGGCAACACAAAAGAGGCTGAAAGATCTTATGAAACAACAAATCATCCTGATATAATTAAATTTAGCAACAATGATGTTCAAACAGAGAAAACATGCAACACTGTAATGAATCTTTCCAGAAGTGGCAAGGCAGTCAACAAGTGATCAACGAACATGCCTAGAACACATTTGCCAAATAAAAGCATCTTGATAGGCCCAAAGATTTTCCAGAAAATATCATGTAGACTGACAGTTTATTTGCTTCCTCAGGACCAGGATGATTTGTTGCAACTCATAGAGCCCTCAATTCTGCTCTGTAACAAACAATCCTGAAGAATGTGTGACCATTATTGTCTTGATCCTAAACTCAACCACACGTTGGTCATACAGTAGGAGAATAATCTCAAGTACACACAAGTAAGTCTCTCTCTTAATGGGCCCTTGATATCTATATATAAAAATAACACTAAAACAAAGCATGCTACGCCTTTGACGACCAAAAAGCTTTAAAGTCAGAAATAACAACAATCCATTGCTGCAGACACGTGTTCAAGACTTGATGTCAAATTTATTAAATCCACATAAAAACTGAGGGGTGTATTAACAAGATTGCTAATGGTTTCTTCTTCTGGTTTAATCGAGAATATTAATTTAGAGCTCATCCCACATGGATTACTGCAATTTGGGAGAGGAACAAATTAAGGCAGACTGTGCAAGCTCCTGGCAAAAATCACTGGTTCCTCACGCTTGGAGAATGTTCATTAGACTCAACTCATCTGGCTAGGTTAAATGTGCCTCCGAATGCTTATTAAATTCTTGCAATTAACATCAAATGTAGTTTTTTGACTAAGTAAATGAAAAAAATGCAACAATAAAACATTTAAAAAGCTGTTTTAGATTCTAGTCTGTTTACCTTTCCTGTTCGCTGCTGTTAACTTTTCAGCTGAAAAGATGACATTGAACAAAACAACTTTTATTTCCCAATTACACTGTGGTGTATGGGATAAATTGGATCAAAGCCACACAGATGTCACGGATGCACAGACAAAAATTTAGTAATTATTCCTTATATTCATGTTTTAGCTTGCTAGTTAAAAAATATATAATGAAAATCCATAGGGACTTTGTTAGACTGCTGTGATTTCTTTTGGTGAGAAGCTGGAGGAGCAGAAACAGGAAAGCAGGAATTACCTCAAGAGAAAACTGACTATGTATTTTGGACACGACTCACATTCAGTAAATAAAAAGCAAGACTGAACGTTATTTTCTGGGTGAATATGCATCACTCTGAAGCTTAAAGAGTGTTCAAACCTACTTTGCCCAAAAGACACATTAACCCAAAGATATGACCTGCAAGCAGCCAGAAAGATTTCCATTTCACTGGATGTGCACAGATTGGATTCATGAAAGTATTTCGTGACAATCCTGCAAAGCTGATCTGTCAATAAGAAGACTAGAGTTCAACCGATGACAAATGATGAGATTCATTTGTTTTATCCACACTTCAAACTATTTAAATCATTATCAAACAAGGAGCTATATTAATTTCACACTATTTTCTCAGAATTAAGCACTTGCATGTGGCATTTTTATCAGAAAAAATCTCCCACATATTGCATCTTATTTGATTTCTGAAGAATAATACAGTCTCCAAAAGACATGATTCCACTATTTTAGCTTAAATATTTTAAACTAATGGACAAAGAAACAGAAGAAAGTACCTTTTCGGTGTCTATGCCCCGTGACATGGACCAGGTAGAGGCGATATAGTCCATAACTCTTTCACTCAAGCCTTTGGGGACCTGATAGAGTTTAAGGAAGTCCCGGACACTGTTGAGCATCTCATGGTAGCGATTAGTGTTGGCATACATCTGCTGGAAGATGGTTGTCACGTTACCAAAGATGGTGGCGTAAAGAAGGGCTGTAGAAACACAGAGAGTATTTACATGACAGTATTTACTGAAAAATATTGTTCTACTCTTTTATTTTAAGTTTGTTTTGGTAATATATGTTTTAATTAACATATAACAACTTTATGAATGATACAATTTATTGACAATTTTTATTTTAAACTGTGATACTTGCTGGTTTATTTATTTGTTAAAATAAATTCTTTACGTCTTTAACACGGTTAATTGTTGTCAAAACAAAAATCGAGTAAACGTATTGCTAAATATATAATAATCTTTATATAAAAAAGCTGAATTTATGAAAACATGTTTTTGTTATAACAATTGAAGGATGTGAAAGTCGGTTGTTTAAACTGTGACACACAGAAGTGAGAAAACCTGCAGCAGGGTTTCTGTTTTTATTGTTGGCTTTTATTTAATGAATTGTTCAGTTTATAAAAAAATCCCATTTTAAAGGTGAAAGAGGAAAGATAACTCCCTCTTAATGCCCAGAGACTCCAAAAAACTTTTCTTGTGTTTTTGAATCTCAAGCTTCAACACGACCTAGAAGAAAGTTACTCATACAAAGCCGAACATTCTCTGGGAGAAAAAATAAAACATAAAAAAACTTTTCCCGATCAATAAATACACTGCAGATGAAAGGGTTTTTATGCTTCTTCAAGATCGAGACCTTTTGCATTATGCTTCTTCAGGGGAAACTTTGGCAACAACAGCAGCATCAAACTGTCTTGGAGGGTTTCTTTATGTATCCTTAAGCAGAAACATTCGGTCTCGGATAGGCTGGATGAGGAGCATCAGCGCGTTACTATTTTTAGATTCCTCCAGTGATGCTCACTTTGACTTCAGACCTCTTCAGACTTTCTTTCCTCGTGACCCCACTTGGGTTTTATTTTAGCTATACTTCAAGTTATTGACTTGTCAAAAGCCAAACTTCCCCTCAGTGTGTGAGACTTTCAGTCAAAATTAGCCATCCACATTTGACTCCGTGCTGACATGTTTAGCTGCTCACATCATTTATAAAACATGTAAAGCAGCCCCCTGAGGAAGAGTTTGATATCTTCACTTGTAAAGCCCATTCACATTCAGTGCAACATATTGGCTTTCAAGCCTGAAGCTTCAAACAAACCTCAGATCATCTTTATTTTAAAATTTCCTTGCTTAACCAAATAAAAAGAATTAGCTTCTCATTTTTTACATATATTTCTTGTTTACTTCAAGGCTGAAGATGAAAAGTTTTAATAAAGCCAGAGCTATGAAGAGATTAAAATCCTGATCAGAGTCTCTTGTAATCTGTTCCATTAAACCTGAAGATTTTCTGTTTCTTGGTCTGTGAATAATTCAAGATCCTTTTGGCAAATTCCTATTAATGAGGAATGGCCTCAGTCTGGCCACTCGTCCATGAAGGTTTCATTGTTCTGCGCTGATGGCTACAGCTCTAAAAGACTCTGCCATTTTCAGTGCCTTGCAAAAAGTATTCACGCCTCTTGAGCCTTTTCACATTTTGAATCACAAACTTCAAAGTATTTTATTTGGATTTTATGTGACAGATGCAAGACAGTGCATTATTATGTGAAGTGGAAATAAAACGATGCACGGTTTTCAAAATTCTTTGTTAGTAAAAATCTGGAAAGTGCAGCTTGCATTTTGAAGAACCACCTCACTCTCCGATTACACCTGGAAGTGTTTTATGGTAACATCTGCACAAGCTTTGCATATATAGACACCACTTTTTAGCCCATTGTATATAAAACAGCTTAGGCTCAGTCAGATTGGATGGAAAACGACTGTAATCATCAGTTTTTATACTACTGATTCTATATAAGATTTACATCTACCTGTAAGCTTAGAGGATATTACTGTGCTGAAATGTGTGGGTCCTTTCACACCAGCCCCGTTTAGTTTGTTTTAATTGAACTCTAGTTTGCTTGAGTAGAAAGACTGATTTGTTGGAGGAAGTGTGAATGTTCAATCCGATCAAAAAAGCAAACTCTGGTCCTCCTAAGAACAGAGGATCATGATTTTGACGAGGTAGGAAGGCATATGTGAATGCTAAGCGGACTGGAGACAATTCCAAAAACAGGAAGCAAACCCAGGGCATCCTGGGTAAATAACCAAAACAAACTGTGTGTGTAGCACTAGTGGGGAAAAATGGCTCGTGGCCTTTTACCAAAAACAAAAGAGGAATCCTACAATCTGACGTCACTTCATTTTTGTTTACATTTTGCAAAGGAGGAAGTTGCTCTCTCATCTTCTTTGGAGGTTTCCATGTTAATTCCTCCAGTGGTTCTTGGTACAGCATGCACCTCCTGCTTCTCCAGTTCATGTTCTCCTGACAGAACGCATCAGCTTAGACTGTCAGGCATTGCTTAGTAGGTTTGCAGATCCATATGATGGACTGACCAAAGTTCTGAGATGTGCAAACGTTACATTATTGTTTAATCTAACTTTCTCTCTGACTTGTCTGCTGTGCTCCTTGTTCTTCTTTATGCTGTTTTTTTACAAATATTCTCCAACAAAAGTTTGAGGTCTTCACAGAGCAGTTTGTTTTTTCCTAAGGAGGAAGAGACTTGCTCCACCTCACATTTTGCACTATTCTGTGTTCATCTAACACATAAAATCCTATTAAAATCCAGCGAAGTTTGTATTTGTAGCATGTCAAAATGTGAAAAAGTTTATAGGGGCATGAACACCTCATATTTATGTGCCTTATCAGGACCAAATATGCCTCCAGACTGAATATTATTTTATGCTGTGAACGCTTAAATTAATCCGTTGGGAAATTACAGAGCATTAATCATAACTGGGCCCAAATATAATCAAAGACCTTTTGCCAAAGGGGAAAACCTACTGTTTCAGCTTCAGTTCCAGATGCTGTAAGCTGCTTCCAGGACGTTGCGTCCCACATCACAAGTCGACGCAAGAATCAAACTCGTTTCTTCCATCATCAAGGAAGGCGAAAGGAAAGAGTCAAGCAGCGGATCAGAGGTGGCAACAGCTGGCGCGTGTGGATCAAAGCTATCAGATGTCTGCTCTGTGTGAGCAGTGCTCTCTTGGCAATGCAGCCCTAATTAGCCCTGCTTGAAGGGACGGAGAGGGAAACATGCCAGCCAAACATTTCAATTATCATACGATGACGATGACAGTAGCCTACGCACGCACCAATGCACCTTTGTTTATTTCGCTCTCAATCAAAGAGGTGAAAAAAGCCGCACGGGGGAATAATGCTAATTAAAAACAGCTCATGACTCCTTTAATGGGGGGAACCATCACAATCTCTCAGCTGAAGAGACATGTTATCACAGGTTTTCAGACCTAAAACAGTTCTTTGCAGCTTTAACTCCATTTAGCGAGACTTCGGGGACGACTGCACGTCTTTTGGAGAGCAGGCAGGAAATGTTGTTACAAAAGAAACTTGATCTCTCGCTGCACACGGAGGAGCTTCATCTAGCTGGCAACATCCTCCTGTACTTCCTGCCGCACACAACTTCCCTGAATGCCATCAAACAGCTGGCTCATTTGAAGGTAGTTAAAGCATAGTTGATAGAAACTCCAGCCCCAGGGGCCACCAGTTGCTATGGAAACAGGACAAATGTACAGTACAACTCCCCCCTGCCCCCCTCAACCCCCACTTACTGTTTCCCATGCCACCCTAAAATCCCTCCCCACGCTGTGATCCTCTGCTGCCAGCGCCGATCCGATGCCGCTGGTAAAAATAGCAAGAATCAGCGCATCCATATTTCATGGAGAACAGCCACGGAGTAGACTAGATTGCATCTACAACAGAATCCTCCCGAGGCGGTCTGGTTTTGAGAGATTTAAGGTGATTTGTCTCTCACAATGAAAATTTGAGACAAAGATGGGTCTGAAAATGAGGGGTTTTTTTTACCGGGTTATTTCCCCTAAGGAGAGCGTTCATAAACCCTAACAGGCAAATCGGAGTGAAAGTAGAAGGAGGGGAACGGAGGGTGAAGGGACGGGGCGTGTGTGTGTGTGTGCAGTGTTGAGACTGTAGCTGACAAAAGTACAGCGGAGGTGAGGGGTGATTGCAGTGGGATCGGAGGGAGCGCAGTGCTAAATTGATCTGGCGGCGTCAGTTATTGCTGCGAGGTAGCTCTCTGTGTGCAGTAATGGCACCGTGCTGTACGCGGTTTTATGAGCTCCAAAAGGAGAGATCCTCGTTAATAACGGTGGAAAGAAAGAAGATTTCCAGCCCCTGTTAGCAGATATTAACTTCCAGTCCAGTAATTGCAGCATAAAAAGAACTCTGAACAACACTGGGTGAGGAAAAAAAGCAAATGTACTTATTCACACCCTTTGAACTTTTTCAATTTGCTGTAGTCGTTTCAACTAGATGTGTCCCAATAAAACTTTTAATTTCCGATGCGATACAGATATTGCAGCTTTGACAATTAGTCAATACTGATATTGGCCCAATACATTATAAGCACAAATTTTATTACTTACTTTGTAGAGTGGATTGTTAGAAAAGACTTGATCAAGTCACATAGAAATGCTGGGGCTGACACGGTTCGATACTTGTATTTTGGCCGATCCGATTTCTGATCTTAATATCGGATCGGGACACACCTAGTTTTCAGCATTTCCACAAATCCTACGATAAATTCTCTATTGAATTAGAGTGACCAGGCCATTCTAACCCTTTCAATTATAGCTAAAGACATACGTTTAGGGCTGCTGGATGGTGAATCTTCACCCAGTATTAAATGTTTTTCAGTCTCCAACAAGTACCCACATCCCTGCTGAAGAAAATAATCTCTACAGCCTGGTGCTGCCACCACCATGTTTTAATATGTAGATAATGTTTACACACCAACACAAGTTTCCTTGGATTTCCTCCTTCAATAAAAAGCTTTTCTGTTTTATTCACACCTTAAAAACACCTAAAAAGTACATTTAAGAATTCATCAAAGCTCTCTCTGTATCATGTTAAATATTTGCTACACGCTAACAGAACATTAGCCCATATCGAGCTGCTCTGTTCGACTTCATGTCTACAAGAAGTTATGTAACTGCATATGATGTGATGAGGTTTCAAACCTGCTCAATTGTTTTATTAGTATTGACAGTGGAGTGAATGGAAGTCTTGTTTGGTCAGATATACCTCCGCTCAAAGCGTATGGATGAAGAGCAACCCGACAACAAGATTAGTGCTATCCATCAGACTACTGCAGTGAGTGTATATTGATGTGCAGAAAAATTCCTACGCCTTGAGCTTCTCTGAATTGTTGTCACTTTAAAACTTCAAACCTTATTGAACAGGAATATAAAGTGATACATGTACCTAGTTTAAAAACGT
Organism: Poecilia formosa; assembly: GCF_000485575.1. Classification (NCBI taxonomy): domain Eukaryota; kingdom Metazoa; phylum Chordata; class Actinopteri; order Cyprinodontiformes; family Poeciliidae; genus Poecilia; species Poecilia formosa. The sequence goes on along the minus strand of NW_006799979.1, from coordinate 1,823,726 downwards.
TTTAAAGCCAAGTCATTTATTTATATTCATCATTTGTTCTCCTCAAACAAATATTTTAGTCTTTTGTTTTTGTCCATTATTCTTTCCAGAAGAGCTCATGCTCTGTCAGATTGGATGGAAAGCATCTGTGAACTTCAGTTTTCAAATCTGGTCACATATTCTCTTTTGAATTCAGGTCCGGGTTTTGACTGGACCATTATAACACCTGAAAATGCTTTGATTTAAATTATTCCACTGTGTGTTATTGTCTGTGTGTTTAGGGCCACTGTACTCCTGAGAGGTTGACCTCTGGCCAGGTTTTCTCCCAAGATTGCCACTGCCATATTTCACTCAGTCAGGATGTTGTAACCTTTATGCAACATTTCACACTTATTCCAAAACGTGTGTTTGGTTTGGGGTATCAAAGTTAAGGGGGGAGTGGATACAAATGAATGCCACACTTTTCAGAAAATCGAATTTGCTGTTTTTCCTTTTTTCATAATTATGAGCTGCTTTGTGTTGCTCTAATTACCCCATAAAGAACCCTGAAGTTTGTGGTTGCAGTGTGACAAAAGTTTAATGGGTGTAAATACTTTTACAAGGCACTGTAAACTAATGAATTTGCTCTAAAGTTTGCTATGTTAGCGTCTTACCATTTCGGGCCTACCATTTTCAGGAAGGATAACAGAAAGCATGTGCTAGAAAATCTAAATATTTTAACACGTTATCACACAGCAGACTGAGATAATGAGTGAAATGTCACTTTACTTTATGTCATTGTATTAAATCAGACTGAATGGAGCTGACAGCAGCGCTGATGAGATTGAAAAGGAAACTAAGGGGTGGAATTCATTAGAGTTTTCTCTGTATGATGTTAAATTTGTGCTTCCGTTGACATAAAAGCCGGGATTCAGTTATATATCTTCAAGAAGCTGTTACATAACTTCAGCTGCAATAGTTATCAGACTTCAAGTCGTTCATTTTATCAATAGCAGAGACAATCGAACGTTTGTTGGGGGAAGGGCATCCTCGTTTAAAGCTCAGGAAGAACAGGAGTCCAACAATATGACGGAGGTTTCTGCGGGTTTCACCAACTCAAATTTAAGACTATTTAAGACCTTTAAGACCACTATGAATGAAATTTAAGACCTGTATCATCACAGATATGCACAACAGAAAACTGTATATTTTACGTAGTAGTAGTGCTAAGCTCTTTTGCACATAACATTGTACGGGTTGGCAACAAAACTGAGCCAGTGGCGACGATGAATGTCGTCCATCCAACTGGCGATAAATTAACACTAACCCACGATTGATGGAAAAAAGCTAGCTGGCTATAAAATTGTATTAGCAGCTAGTTAGCAGTAGCATCAACCACTTCAAGTCACAGAGCACAATGAACATGTCTGCGCGCAACTCAAACTTCTGCCTGACACAATAGCACAGCGACAAAAATAAACTGCATAGAATAAATCAGATTAAATCCTAAGACCTGAAATTTAAAACATTTAAAGCCTTAATTTTAGATACATAAAATTAAAACTTAAGACTTTTTAAGGATGTTTAGATATAGGTTGGTTATTCTGAGATTTTAATGATAGGTAGTTGTCACCGTAAATTGTAAGATGTTCAAACTGAACAGCATAATGGACCGCACTGTTACTCATCTGTTAGCATTCTGTTTTCTAAACTTTGATGGCTCCATTCATAATTTACTTCATCACACGTCAACATTGTGGCTTTTAAAAGCATAACACATTTGCCTCGCTAGAAAGGACGCATTCCACTCACATCCGATCATCATCATGGCCACAGCGAAGATTTTCTCCCCGTCCGTCGTCGGAGCGATGTTGCCGAAGCCGATGCTGGTCAGGCTGGTCATGGTGAAGTACAGGGAGGTGATGTAAACCGAGTCTTTGTTGGGCCCGCCCTCCCACTTCCCCGAACCGGTGGTGTTGAAGCGGTAGGGCCTGCCCATCGTCTCAGCCAGGATGTAGAGCCAGCTGTCCATGCGGACAACGTTGGTTTCTTCATCAATCACCTCGTAGTCTCCAATGCTATACCTGAGGGTAAATAATGATACAGTTTTTTAATTATAGTGTTTCATAATGTTTTTATGTTATAAGGCACAGCGGTGAAGAGCTCTAGTGGATAGAGGTTACGGGATCTACTTAGGTTCAAGTAAAAATATCAATAAAAGCCGAAGAGAAAGTAAATATTATTCTTAAAGAAAAAAGTTATTTCCAACAGTGCATCTTACAACTCAAGTAAACACACTAAAAATTTCCAGATCATCTTGAGACTTTAAAGAATCAAATTTAAATTACTATGAAAATAAAAATCCCAATGACCCAGTTTTGTGTAGTCGGAATGAAGAGAGGGTAAAAATGCAACCGCCCCAGAAGGCCAAGGAAATAATGAAACCTTTATTTAAACAAAAACTAAGCTGACGTCCACACAGGACTCTTATGTAAATGTGCTAAAGGTTAGATGTCCTCACTGAAACACTTGTTTGTGAAGCTCCCAAAGCAACGCCTTCTGGAAAGGTCAAAGTGCCTCTTCTGCATCTTTATGTGCATATATGCAACTTTTTACTTAAAACATATCTAACAGCCACACTTTTAATCTAGATTTGGAATCTGTGACCCAATCACAACGAAGAAGCACAGACAAAGTGTAAAGCTAAAACAAATTAAACATCTGAGATTATTTTCTGTCTCTAAAGTCAAGTTAAACATGTGACAATGACAAAAGAAAAATTTAAAACAAAACCAAGACAAGGACATGATATAACATGATAAAGCTAAGATAAAGCGGTTTGGTAAGAATTAAGTGCTTTATGATACTGCTCTACAATTTGTAATGGATAAATGGCTTGTAAATATTTTACTTTAGATGCTTCTAATAAATTTAGCATCGACTTCTAGATTTTTCCTTTTTTTTAAAAAACCTTTATTTTATTTTACCAGGATAAAAGCTATTAAGACAAAAAAAAAGAAACAACCTTTGGAGTCTTCACCTCCAAAGAGGAATGAGCAGTAATGCAACTCCATCTCAACTCTGAGTGTCAAGTTCAAGTCAAGTCTCAAGTTTCTTATAACTAAAAACTACATTTTATCATCATATACATGCCCTTCGTCCTGTACTGTCTGTCATTGGGCGTAACATTAAAGAGTTCTCTTTAAACATTTCTTCCAACAGTTTTATCTCATCTCAAGTCTTAGAGCTCAAGTTTACATACATTTTGAAGTTTTCATTGGTGTAATAATGCATCTCTTCAAACTAAAAACTCTAATCTGCTTACAGCAGGTTAGCTTACCAACATCAGTTACCATGGTAAACTTATTTAAGAAGTGAACCAGCTTTGTGGAGCATGAGAATCCTGAACTAAACCACTAATCCTGCTTTGTAGTACAGATCCCTGGACGAGGGTAATTTAACACACTGCACACATGTGCCAGTCACCATCCTGCATTATTATAATTCACCTCTTGATGTCCTTCATATCCTGTCAGATCATTGGGAATCTTTTATTTGCTATTCTGTTAGGCCATTATTTTACAACATGGATGACATTTTTATTTAATTTTACTCAACATTTTGAGTAACTATGTAGATGTCACCAGTCTGGATAATCGTTTTTGAAATAAACAAGATGATAAAAATGTTGTCCTGAGATGCAAAGTTGAGCATGCGAACATGTTTGTATTAAAGTACACAATCATATAAATGCGCAGTATGTAACTTTCACATAAAAAAAAAAATCATATGTATTTGCTAAAACTGTCATGTCGTGACAGTATGAGACAGATAATCTGTGAAAAGATCAATCTCTAGATGCAGTGTAACAGAGGGCCGGGGGGAAGGAGAGCCATAAGGAGTGGTGATTGACAGCGCTAAGATCCGCCTACTGGCTCTGATTGGTTGTTTCAAGTTAGCATGAGACTAGGCAGAGGCGCTTCATTTTTTTCTACATATTATTTGTCTCATACCATACGGTCACGGCACAGTCACAGTTTCAACGAATACGTAAAAACGTATTTTTTTACAAAAGTTACACGCTTTTATGCAATTAATAAATGTAATTAGATGGCCATTCCACTGCAGGTTTGACTTCAATTCACTAAGCCTGGAAAACATTTCAAAATGTTTGATTTTTATAAAAACACTTTTAGCTTACAAAGACTCTGGTTTGTTCTTTACTCCTTTGTTTTTGCTTTTGTGCGCATACTAAAGAAAAGAAAAATGTGAATCCACACTGAAAAACATTTCACAAAACCCTTGTCATCCCCTGACTATCTGTAGGACTTGATTAGTCTTATCACAAAGTCTGAATTGTTTGAACTCAACAAAACTGTCTATTATACATTGTAGTTTGACAAAATGAAGCTACTTGTTTATCATGTAAAATGATTAGGAAGAAAAAAGCTTTTTGAAAGGAAGACGAATAGTGTGGAGAAAAAAAGAGTAATAACTTTGATACACAATTGAGAAAAAAAATGATAGAAAACCATTCCGATCACAAACTAATTGACATGATTAATAAATAACCATAAAAGAAAACTCCCTAAAAATAGAAATACACAAGAACACAATTAACACTGCACAGATTGACTACACAGAGATGAAAACCAAAAAAGACTTTAAGTTAGGATAAAAAGTACAAATAGTAAAAATACAATAAATGCCATAGAAAAAGAGATGAAGAAAAATTTGTGCCAAAAGAATAAAAAAATATTAAAACAAAAATCCCAAGCAAACGACAGCCGTTGCAGTTTGAGACATTTTATTTTTGTAACTCGTAAGGGTTTATGTGGTTTTTATGAGAGAATTTTAGTGAGTAATTCACTGTAAGTGCTGACAGAATCCAGGGTGCACTGAAAAAACAATTCATCATCAGCAGCACCTGTCTGAGTTAGCTATTTGCATATGAAAATACCAGGCTTCCTGTATAAAAGGCCCTCTTTTTTTACTCTCCAGAATATAAATGAACAGAACTGGATGAGACAATGTTTACACGTTTCCTTTTTGCCCGATTTCCTTTATTCAACGCTTTAGAAAATATTTTTGGGCTTTTTATGCAACAATAAAACAAAAATCTCCAGTGTTCTTATTTGGGAGCAAGAATATGCTTTTGTTTTTCCAGCCCCAGAGTAAAACTAACACTTCAGCCACCTCCATTGTTTTCTGCGTAAGAGAAAATGACAGGCAGCGAGCAGGAAGCCAGCTCCTGCAGAGGCTGCTGTCATCCCGGTTGACGACGGTTAAACTTTTCTCGAGTCGCCGACGCGACTCCGCGTGTGACCATGGCAACCACTGAAACCACAGAGGAGCTATTTTTACTGGTATCGCTGTCTGGTTTTGGAGCACCATCAGGTACATTTATTCAGGTCTGATTATGCTGTCTGGACCGACAGTTGATGCAAACCGCGCCGCTCGGAGCCTCCGAGTGAAATTGACAGTGAGTGAACATTTGTAACAAGTGTGTAATCGAAAGAAGAAGAAAAAAAAAGCACAAATAAAAGACATCTGCAGAAAAGATTAATACATTATTCACAACAGCTTTTCTGTGTGGGAGGAGCAATAAATAGACAAAGTAATAAATCTGTGTATCAGTATGTTTGTAGATCTTCTCATTAGCACAATAAATCAAATACAACACATGATGGCAACTTAATGCAGCCATTACACTCTATAGCGCCCCTGCTGCGTCGATGATCTGATTAGATTTTGGAGACCCATCTCCATAAATCTGCATATTAATGAGTAAAATAATAACTCTCCTCAAAGTGTAATAACTCTTTAGCCTTTGAGATTCTGGTTTGATGAGTGAAAGCAAGCATGTTTACAAAAAATATATAATTAATGTGCAGATAAGCTTCACCACTGACCTCTTTTATATAAAATGGCTCTGCAATCAATGCGCTGCAATATTGCGGAGCGAAAAAGCGTTATGTAATGTTTTGTTGATCTGGGACAAACATGCAGACATACCAGATGCAGGCCAACCAGTGTGCCGCCAGTCCAAAAACACAGACCAGCAGCACCAGGACGGCCGCCCCGTATTCGATGTAGTGGTCCAGTTTGCGGGCGACCCGGCCCAAACGGAGGAGCCGGACAACCTTAAGAGAGCTGAACAGACTGCTGATTCCCTGGAAGAAAAGCCAAACAGGAAACATGTCAGATAAGAGCAATGGGAGATTCTCAGTAGAGTTTGTTTTTTTTCCAAATATGCAAAAGTTGTTGTTTTTTTCTTTTATTCATCTTTGTGCTCAAAAGTGTCAATAAAAAATATCTGTTTTTGTCAGGAAAATAAATGTCTCAATTATTATACATTTTGACTCAATTCTTTACTTTTTACATTGCTTTGTAACATTCTTTTTAGTTTCATTACTATAGCATAAACTTAAAAAATTCTACATTTTAAAAGCTGGATAAGGACTAAAGATTTTTCTTTTTTTGTTGTTTTTCACTTTCACTCTTGCTCATTTGCAGCAACCTATGTATTTTGACTTGGATTTGATTATGCTGCTGGTCAAAAACATTTCTCTATATTTTGAATACAAGGCAAAATGCGATCTGTAGTTTCTTCTCTTGCTTTCCTTTTTAACAGGATGACAGACCACTGGCGCATGTCAAAATAAAATTAAGCGGCCTACGTTATCCGATTCACAGATTTTTTTAACATCTGAATATTGAAGTAAAACCTACAGCAAATATGAACATAAAATATAATTTGAAAGCTTTTCAGAGTAGCCACTATATAAAAGCAAAACACACCCTAAATGTTTTATTAGCAGCAACAAGCGCATAATAAATAAAAAAAAAAACAAAAAAAAAAATAATCATTAAGATTTGATTGCAAAAGCTTTCTCCTACAACGCGATAAAACTTTACAACTCTAAGCAGCTCTAACCAAAGGCTAAATGTCTACTCAGCTTAGCTGCAACCTGAAACGCCCGCTCACTGATTCAAAGCGACAACTGCAATCCCATCAGTCTGCTCTGCAGTGCTGTTGGTATTCTTTATGTGTGTGTCTGTGCACTATCTGGGTATTGATTTAGCTAAAGTGCTGTGGTCTGCAATGCGAGTACAACTGCTGTGTTGGCTGTCACTTGATCTGTCAGAGATGCCCATCAGACACCTAAACTTCAGCTTGTATGAAATCACTTTTCAGCCTTTAGATCAGACACTTGTAATGGCCACTACTAAACACTGACTTTTTTATCCGAAAGCCTCTTTGTAACTCGTTTGGTGGTACGTTTGGGGTCACCGTGGTTTTGGACCAAAACTTGTTATGCCTTAGCAATGACTTTCTAGTCGAGGTTTTGAGAGGTTTCTTCAATAATTTTGGAATAATGTTATGTCCTAATGGTGCAATCTACTTTGTGAAGTGCAGCAGTCTCTCCTATAGCAAAAGAAAAAGTTACACAACACAATGCTGCTACAGCTATTCTTCACTGTTGATGGACGTTTCCCAAGTTTGCAAGTTTCCTCATTGTTCCTCCAAACGCAATGATGGCCTTTATGGGCAAACACTTTAATTTTAGTTTCATAGACCAGAGGACATGTCCCCAAAAGTTATGGTCTTTGTCTCCAAGTTCACTTACAAGATGCAATCTTGCTTTTTATGTTCCTATTGTAATAATAGCTTCTTTCTCCCTGAGTGGCCTTTTAGCCTAATACATGGATTGGTTTTAGTGTGGATAATTGCTCTCTCTCTTACCAGCTTCAATAAGCATCTTAAAAAGGCCTTTTGCTTGTTTCCTGAACGGTATGGTAGTTAGACATTCCCACACTGAGGCTATTCTTGCATATAATTCTGTGAACAGATAAAAGCAGAATTTTTAAACTTGAAGAAGTCCACAACTCTGTTTTAGAAAACTTGCCTGAATTGTTTGTTTTTTTTACATATATTCCCTTGGTATCAGTGTATTTGAGCCGTTGCATTGAAGTACATCCAAAGTTGTGCCTCCATTTAACTCAGCTGTTGTCAATGAACCTATTAAGAGTGTTCCCTGTTTGTTTAAATGGACAGTAAGCTAAGTGTTTGTAAATTCAGAATTTTAAGATGACACTAAAATTGTTCAAAAATGCTTCTCATTATTTATTCTGGCTTTTAGCAAATACAAATTATTTCGATGACCTAAAGCAGGATAACATTTGTCTGATTTTAAGAACATACATGAGGGTGATTGATAGCGCCAAGCCCCTCCTCCTGGCTCTGACTGGTTTCTGACAGAGCAGTGCATTTCTGCAGATGGCAGTAGGACCACATGGAAGAGGAGCTTTATTTTCTCATAGATTATCTGTCTCATACTATACTGTCAGGATATAACAGCTTTAACAAATATGTTTAAAAAAATTATTTATAAAAGTTATATACTGCAGCTTAAGTGTCAGACAGTAACAAAAGAATGGCATGTGTCTATATAAACAGTGTATGGCAATCTGTTTTTTACAGATAGATCCAGATGCCTGCTTTTGATCCCCTCCTCATATTTTAATTAAAAAGAGCATGTTTACTCGAAGTTGATCAATCTTATGCAATGAGAATAAAAGTTACGCATTTGACACCTCTATCAACGTTTTACATAATACATCCCCTTTGTGTCAAATGTGAGGGCTAAATTATTAACTTCTCACTTTGTGGTGAAAAAATAGATTATTCATAGCACTCGGAAAAACCAGACGGAGCATTACAGCAGCTATGCACCACAAAGACCTTGGGGCCAATCCAATAAAGGAAAGAAGTTTCCACAAGTTTTTCATAATTTATTCACATCCTGTTCAGAACAATCTAATTAGTTGCTCCTCTGCAGCATCACCCGTTTGTAGGCGTTTTGTTTTTTTCTTTCTGAAACTTTGTCACTTTGTCATCTTCCAGGTCATCTTCTTTTGCTTGACTTGGAGGATGACAGCTCCGGCTAGCATAGGGCTAATTTATTTATTAAACCCAAATGCAGAGTTGGTACCGTTGGGACATAAGTTGCGCAGTTTCAAACGAACGCCGACCCAGTTTTTTGGGCTAACAAAGACAATAGAAAGAGCCTCATCATACGTCACAGCCTTTTTAAGACACACAATGACCCCCATGAGACATCTCTTTTACGTCCCTGAGCGAGGCCGGCGTCAAAATGAACGAAACAGTAACAGTCAGGACCCCCGAGTTTATGACAAACCGACTGATTCAGAGGAAAGCAGATGGTTGTTGATGCCCTCCATCCTGGCAAGGCCACAGTCCCAAAGACTGAAATCAGGGAGAAGCTTGCCAAGATGTACAAGACCACCCCTATGTTGTATTTGTCTTTGGCTTCAGGCTTTGCTATGGTCTACGACTCTTTAGACTATGCCAAGGAGAACGAGCCCAAACACAAACTTGCCAGACATGGTCTGCATGAGAATAAGAAGACCTCAAGGAAACAGCGCAAGGAACGCAAGAACAGAATGAAGAAAGTGCAGGGCATCAAGAAGGCCAGTGTTGAAGCTGCTGGCAAAAAGTGAGCCCAGAGGGCCAGTGGGTGTCTTCTTCATGCTCAAGATGGTCTTGTATATTCTCATCAAATAAAGTTTGGGGAAAAAAGAGGAAAAAAAAGACCCCACGAGACTTCCTTGAGCCTCTTTCGTAGGCTGAATTAAAAAAAAATAAGATGGTGAAATGTTGCTGTGTAATAATGTTAAAGTGAATGGGTTGTGGAATTGACTTTAGTTCACAGCAGAAAACGTGTTTCGTTACTTGGAATAGCATTAACATTATAGCTGCTAAGCAAGCTAGCATAGGGCTAATGCTAGCTGTGGGCAATTATTAAGCTTTTACCAAACACTTTAACTTAAAGTCACTATAGACAGACAACGTTTTATTCTTTATATTTATTTAAACTAACAAGTTTTTAAAGTGGGTGTATTATGGAAAACAAATACAACTTTTTTTGAGCCTTAAATGTTATTCCCTCATAAAAAATAAAAATAAACATACCTAGAGGGTTGCTTTGATTCTTTCAGGGTGCCTAAATGCTTGCTCCCTCAAGTATGTCCTTGGAGCTGCAGCTTCTTTCCCACAGAGCTCGTTTCCCCCACATCTCACCCACTCAGCTCGGCAGCAGCAATTAGCAAACACCTGGTGAATCTGCGCATCTGCTGAGCTCATTACAAAAACTACTTCTCTTGACAATTTTTGATTTCAGCTCATTTTTCAGTCATTTTTAAATATCTTTATTTCTTTTCAGAGGTTTCCATGTTTTTGCAAACAGGGTATTTATAAAAGATACAAAATCAATTTAAACAGTTTTTAAACTATAAAACTGATTTGCACTAAATTAAGGATTTTCATAAGCACAGTTTTTTTTAATTTACTTTGTCTATTTGAAATTATTTTTCAGTCTCCGTCTTCTTTTTGTTGTTTTTGCTCAGTTTTCCACGTGTTTGTCTGGCACTTTGCTGCTGGTACACCTGAACTACGGTAGTAAAGGACAAAAAATAAACTTGATACTGCTCTACAAAAGAGTAATTGGATTTCATAATGAACAACAAATCATAGTAAATCTCATAAGTAAATAAGATACACTTTGATAAACCAACTGCTAAGTTCATGAAAAAATCTGCTTAGGATCAGCAGATTTTATTTTATTTTTTCTCTTATGGCATTTCCACCAACAAAGCGATGCCATCTCTTTTTCTGGGGCTATTCGCTTCACTTGTCATGAAGTGCAAACGTTAGAGTCTCAGTTTAAGTGTGTCTTTTTCAATTCATTAGGCCCCTCTGCGCCTTGTTTATCTTACGAGTTCTGTTTTATTTCAGCAGTCTCCCTGTGGATTTTATATCTGGATCACAGGGACTTTTCTGTCCCTGTGATTATATTTATTGTTTCCACCTGCGTCTCATCAGCCCCTGCTGAGATTCAAACTGCTTTGAACTTATGACTCGCTTATTTATTGTAGATTTTCTGGTATTTGGCCTTTTTCAGCCTTCAAACCTGCCGTACTTCTGAGGCACCTTTGCTGGAGAAAGTTTTATTGGTCTTTTATTTCCTATTGACGTTTGACTTCTCGCTACTTATCACGTCATATTAAATATAAATTACCTTATCAAACTATTGGTATGCCTTTAACTTTCCCACATTATGTCACTTTACAACCGCAACTTCAATTTATTATACAGATATTTTAGGTGACAGGCCAACACAATGTATAGTTGTGAAGCAGAAGGAAAATAATATCTGGTTTTCAAATCTTTTTGGTGTGCATTTGCATTCAGAGCCTTTAACTTTTTACTCCTAAATACAATTCAGTGCAACCAAAGGCCTTCAGTTTAATTAATAAACAGAGTCAATTGGTGATACAATACAAACACAGTTGTTCTGTTCATACCATAAAGGTTTGTCATGAAGATCAATAAACACACCAGTCAGATCAGGTGCTAACCTATCAACACATTTAAACTGACAAACATGGACCATCAGGATAAATCAGAGGTCTGTGGTAACTGTGGAGGAGTTGTAGAGATCTACCGCTCAGGTGGGAGAATCTGTTGACAGAACAACTATTAGTTCTGAACTTCACAAATCTGGTCTTTATGCAAACGTGGCATAAAGAAAAAAAAACAGTAAGAGTCTCGTTTAACTCATCTAGTGAACACGACAAACGTGGAAGATGGTGCTTTTAGTCAGATGAGAACAATAATGAACTTCTTGGTCTCCATTCAAAATAACCTTTGTGGCAGAAAATTCATTTTTACACATCATTCTGAAATCATCTTTATTCAGGAGAACTATGGATGCCGATCAGTGTTGATAGGAAGATGGATAGCAGGCTAATCCTGAAAGAAAACCTGGCTGCCAAAACATTTGATACGCTGTGTGTTTAGGCCTCAGAAGCCTAAACACACAGCGTTACAGTCGAATGGTTCAGACTGAACTTGAGCACTTTTGCAAAAATAAATAAATAAATGCAGTTAAAATTCTCTAGACTGGAAAGTGGATCCATAGTTATAACTGCGATGAAAGTATTGATTCGTGGAACTGAATCCAAATGTGTGTCATTTTGTTAAATAAAATGGACAAGACGCATCATTTTTCTTCAACTTCACAAATATTGCACTATTTTTGTTTTATTCTATCAACTAAAACCCAAATGGAACACATTAAAGTTTGTAGTTAGGTTCAACCCAGTTAGGCAGGAAAGAAAGAAAAGCCTTCAGATGACTTTCAACTCCATTTCATGAAACTGTGGTCTGAAGTAACATCTGCAACTTTAATGCTAGAATGAGTTAAATTAATTACAATGGCTTTGTCATAAGTAATCCAAAACCGCTGATATAAAGACTTAATCCCATAGATCTTATAATGCAATTAAAAATTAAATTTGACATTTAAAAAAAAAAAAAGAACGAAAGAAAGTCTTGAGACTCGACCGGCTTTGACAGCCATTAACAGGATGCAGCCAAGCTCAGATTTGCCACAAATTTCTAAACATTTGCTGCAAGAGTAACGTAAAGTGTGCAACATATGCCATCTCTGAAGCCTAATGAAGAAGTTTATCCAAACTGTTTAAGAGTGCATGAGTAAAGTAAAAACCCAAATCTGTGCATTATCATATTCCAATCAAACTGAAGCCTACTTGGGTGACAGCTCGGTGGTTCCAATTCTTCCCATCACGTCCCATGCATGAACACAGGCAGAAGAGAAAGAGGGTGAGGCCATGCAAACAGAATGTGAGGGGGGTGGTGGGGTGGAAAAAGAAGAAAGAAACAAAAGCGAGGAACATGAGAAAGAATACTTAATTACTGATAAGCAACAAATAAATACATGGAAAAAAACCAACAACAAAAAATGAAATCCAGCAATCAAAACTGAAACTGATCGAAGTGCACGGTGTGACCAAGGCATGCGCCAAACAAGAATAACTTAGAAACCGCCATGAATAACTTGAATCATCATCCAGCATTTCTTTAATGGAGACCTGCTGGGGAGGAACAGCCATCAAAGTTATTCATGCCAGTCATTAGGTCTGCAGCAGCAGCACCATCGCCTTCAACCAATATGAAGCTTACTGGATTCACTGAGTTGTCGGAGGCAGAAAGTGGGAGGAAAATCTTAGAATGTGTTTTTTTAGCACACATCTCAGTTAAACTGTAAAAAAACATGGAGAACCAAAAGTCTCAAACTTTTTTACATCTTTAAAATCCATTTTTTGATTTTAAGTGTAATTATTCGAAACCCAGTGAATCAGTGTTTTTATGAAATCCATGCAAATGATTAAATATATATATATATATATATATATATATATATATATATATATATATATATATATATATATATATATATATATATATATTTCCATTTCTTCCCATCACGTCCCATGCATGAACACAGGCAGAAGAGAAGGGGGTGAGGCCAAATATATATATATAACTTTTTCCCTAATATTTATGGAGTCAGTACAGGTTTGAAAACTTTCCTAAAAACATTCAATATTGTGTCCAGAAATGTTCAAATGTTTATTCTATCCACTAATTTATTCTCTCACTCTCCCACTCTTTAGATCCATTTCCTGACCTATTGCTTTTGTTGATAATTTGGTGACTTTTTCTTTATTCCATTTCCTTGGTTTTAATTATACGTTCAATAATATATAAAATAAATAAATAAATCCAACACCCTGCATAGAAATGTCACAAAATTATATTTATTTGACTTCACTTCAGAGACTAAAACATGAATATACTTTTGTTATTTCAACATTGTTCTTTTACACCAAAAGCAAAGGGAAGCGATTTTAGTCCCGTAAATTAGCTGACGTAATTAGACCACATAACCATTGCTCAGATTTTTTGACAACCTCCTTTCTAATGCTATTAAAACTTTTGCTTTTCTCAGCAAATCAAAAAAAAAGTTACAATAACCCCAAACAGCACCTTCTGAAGCCATAAAAGTTCTCTCATTTTTGCTCTCTAGGCAAACCTCTGAACATTTCTGCCACACTTGAGCTTGTCAGCATTTCGGATGCTGCAGCCCTGAATGATCCCGAAAGGACCAAAATGCTGGACTTGCAGAAACAGATCAATGCGGTCTGTCCACACCCGAGACCCTATTTTAAAGATTTAGTGCCGATTTTCACGTTACCTCAGACTCCGTGAGCAACCTTATAATCCCCAGGAGCTGAAACCCAGGGCTCGACTCTTTCCGACACACCGAGACATTAAATGCCATCGCGGCAGTTCACACTGACACAATAACACACGTGAATCATGGAACCGTGACACGTTTAAGCACTTTGAGGGACACGAGCACACAATGGTCCAAAATGAAACCTGACAAATGTTACACCACGGAGCTGAGTCTAATCAATGTGAATTGAATTAAACATAGGCAATGCATCTCCTTATGGATTACTGTTAAACCACCGCCGTTTTCATCTGTCCAATAAGTTTCCCAAACTGATCTTGAGCAATCGTTCTCCTGGCTCCGTGAAGGGGGGTTTAAACTATTTATTTTATCTTCTTCACTGACATCAAATGATACAATCAGAAAGAGTGGTGTACAAAAAAATAATCTTTTATTGCAGCAGGATAAGTATAATTGTTTCAAACAAAGTGAAAATGACTGGTGCCCATTAACAATACCCAGCGTCTAGGTACTTTTCATTAGTAATCGTTGTCTTCACGGTTTTCTGGGTTATAAATGTGACGTGACACAGATTTCCTTGCGCTAAATCAAAGACGATTACTGAAAACAGAATTAGGTTTTAATAGGGAATTGAAATTTGAGAATGTGGTTGATCAGTTAAATAGTAACGAGGGGAAGGAGAAGGTTTTTTGTTTTATGAAAAATACTGGACTCGTTGGGAGAATTTGAGGAATAAGTAGTAGGATCCAACAGATGGCAGTAGTGCAACAATAATGAATGCAAGGTGCCTTAAAATTTAAAGAAGAAGGAGAAGGAGAGGAAGAATCTTTGCTTTGAAACAAAAGAATCTGCCATTCAGTAAGTCAAATATGTGTTGACTTTTTGGAAATGATTAGAAGTGTTTGAAACAGTAGCAGTCCAACATTACAAATGAGCTCAATCTCCAATTTTGGTAGCAAATCAGAAGTAGCTAGTAGCGTAAAAGCTGCTAACACATTGAATATGTTAGCAACAGCTAGCTGATGCTAAGTTAATGTGACAGAATCATTATAAGGAAGGGGCAGACGGGATGCTTAAAATAACAGTTTAATCAGTAATGTGGCTCATTCTGTGAAAAAGCAGACAGGTGGCTCTTATTTAAGCCAACTTTATTCATAAGCACAGATGACCACATGTTATAGAAAAGCATTAAAACACAAACACAAGATGACACACAGAATACCTTAGAAAGCAACTTGAACAATGAAAATTAGCAGTCTTATGTCTACTTATGGATGAAGGTGGCCAGTGTTGTACATGTTTGCTATAGAGAATTCCCCTCTGCAAATCTGAGTAAAATGGGTCATTGCCGAAGAGCCGAGCACTTTCACAAACAATCGATTGGCCGGGGGAAAATCTACGTGCAGGAAATGACGAGCTGCTCAGCCTAAATGTTCTCAGATGCTTTAAGATGGAAAGCAAAATGAAAAAAAAGCTGCAGAAGAAAACCGAAAACTACACTACACTTCGAATGGATTTAAGGATACCCAAGGTGCCAGTGGTTATGCAACTCAAAATTAGCTCAGTGATTTAAGGGGATGTTAAATTGTCAAGCATTTTTTACATTATATTACAATGAACGTTTTGTATTTACAAAAAAAACAAAACAAAACAGACAGAGCCTTTCCCAACTGACTGCAGAGGGATATAAATTTAGATAAATATTCATTCTGTTTTTCCTTGGAACAGTATTAGTATTCCTAATGCATTTGTATGTAAGAGAATAAAAAGCATTATACAGATTTTGCTCTCTACTGACTTTTTTAAAACACACTGGTATAAAATCGAACCCAACTGTTTCTGGCTGCTCATCTGATCTTTCACTTATAGTCAGAGGAATCATTAAAATGATCAATGATGCTGTGGGCCTGTTTCTCTTCCAAAGACCCAGGGATTTTCATTAGAGTGCACGAGGTCATGAGTTCTTTGAAATAGATAACCCAGCGGCCTCCAACAAAAAACACCGCATAACGCGTCATCAAATTTGACCAAATAAACAGATCTCCTTTACCAAAGACAAAATCAGCCTCCTTTCCAGATGTGAATTAAAAAGAAAACGTGTGGGATGAACTAAAGCGAAGACCCAGTACTCTTGATGATTGAGGTTTTGCAAAGAGGAATTCTCAAATTTTCCTTGTTTTCTCTGTAAAACACCATAAATGTTGAGTTAGCGCTTTCCTAAAGACAAAAGTGATGCTGTCGAGATGTATGGGATAAAGCGTTCTTTTTAAAAAAAAAAAAAATCTGTGTTAAATTATGCTACTGCAATAAAAGATTAATTTAATTCTAAGGCCTTGCTCTAAAAAGCGTTGCCAATAATTCTGGAGAGTGCTATAAACTTTATGGGACTCTTTTTTCCAAGAGAAAAATGGGATAATCAAAAAAAAAGGAGCCAGATATTCAGAAACCCCCTCATTCACTATACCTGAAATAAATCATAAAAATAGCATATCAAGCTAAAACTGTAGAGCTCAGCACTTCTACAATAAAAAAAAAAGAAGAGGGAAAGCCTTTAAACCACATTCTCCAATGAGTCAGTCCTCGTCAGCTTGTCAGAAGGCGTTAATGGTTTTCGGGTTTCAGTGTCGCAGAGCTCTGGAGTGCGCCCTAGTTTAACAAAGCAACGCCACTTTGCCAATTAAAATGTGCCAATTATCTCAAGATCCTGTGATGGCTCTTCAGCAAACACTCATCACCATGGAAAAGACATTTTGGTAATTCATAAATGAGCATTCTGACATCGCCTCAAACACGCAAAAATGTCCAAACTAAATGGTTCTAATGTAAATTGACAATTAAACGTGACCTAATACAGAGCTAAAAAGTTAGAATCTGTCAATTTAAGCGTTTAAATTGACGGTATGCTTTGGGAAACAGCAGCTTTTCATCTAGCACGACCGAACGAGCCGCCTGACGAACTTGGACTTTGAGCGGTGCCTCTTCGGGCAGCGGCAGACTCACCTCGTCCACGTTCTCGAAGGCGTTGATGACATCATAGGGCAGGCAGGAGAGCAGGTCGATCACAAACCAGGTCTTCAGGTAGTTCATGCGGATCAGCTTGGGGTCGGAGATGACCTCGCCGGCGGGCCCCACGAACGTGGTGTGAAAGTTCAAGACGATGTCCACCAGGAAGATGACGTCCACGATGCTGTCCACCACCAGCCAGGCCACGTTGTTCTGCTTCGTCTTGAAGGAGACGTTGTAGGGCACCATGATAGCCGTGTAAAAGGTGAGGATGAGGATGACCCAGTCCCATGTGGTCTTAAAGAGGCAGTAGTGCAGGATGATGTGAGGAGGGGTTTTGGGGGTCTCCTGTTTGTACTGAGGTAGGATGTCAGAGCCAAGCTGCAGCACCTGCAGGGCGCAACGGGGAAGACGTCAGCGAAAAATACACACATTGACTAACTCTTGACTAACATGTGCTGCACCACAGGGTTGAAGCCGGTCTTACCTCAGCGAGACGGGAGTGCTTATGGACATTCTCTCCTTTATGAACTGTAGGTTGTAGCTGCTGTAAGACTCCCCTGCTGCTTGTTAGCGCTCGAGTCAATCGGGCAAACTTCCCCCAACCTGGAGTTCACACAAACAGATTGTAGGTACTGCATGTTTCCAAGAACATGTCTTTGAGTCCTAGGAGTCCTGGCTTTGAGAAGCCTCTCTTTCTACTGCAGAAATCCTACTCACCAATAACCGGTACAAAGCATTAGTAGCGTCTCTTTTCCCCATTTTCACGTCCAGGCAACAGATCCCTGTCTGTCTCCAGACAGGTTAGCAAAGCATAAAAAGCATAAAAAGTTTTGCTAACCTTTAAAGCTTTTTATGTTCCTTGCTATAATCTTATTTAGCATGTTCTTTTCATTAACATTACCAGTCCTCTAGGAGGTCTACATTTTGTACAGTTTCCCCCTGATGTTTGAGATTATTACTAAAAGCTAACAGTGATTTGGCCTCTCTTGTGGCTGCACCAAATTTCTAGTGCAGTTTACAGATCCACATTCAAGCTACCTGTACTCTAATCATGTCGAACTTTCTCAGTTCTTTAGGGTTCAATTTGAGTGCATCTATTTATTTTATCATATTTCATGTATTCATTTTCATTTCCTGTTTTATATTTCCCCGTCTTTGTAAAACCTTAGGTACCAATTATAGCAATTCCAAGTCTTTCAGAATGTAATAAGCTACAGCATGGAAAACTTACCTTGCTAGACAGTCATTAAATATTAGTATTAAAACCAGGAGAAACGTCACGTCAGTGAGAGAGTAGCCGCTGCAAAATGGATTTTAAAGCAAAGATGAAGTGACTCTGAACCTGATGATTTCAATTCCAGGTATTTCGTATTAGTAATGTTTCGGTATAAATGTTAATGTGTTTGTTTTGATTTGTTTTGTTTTGTTTTTTTCTTATGTCATTCTGAAGTTGATTGCTGAACAAATGTGAACTGTTGGGTCTAACCTTTGGAAGAATCGTCCTCAATGGGCTGCTTGAAGGCTGTGATGTCGCTGAACGTACAGAGGAACAGAACCACTTTCTCTTGTTCGTTTCGAATGGGAGCAATTTTCACAAAAAACCAAACCGGCGTCCCTGAAAACAGAACACAAGTTTAGCTGCGTCATCGGCTTTCGTTAGGAGGCAATAGCCCTTTATTAATGTAGAAAATAACACAACTTGTTGAATGAGTGTAAAAAAATATATTATAATCTTTAATTCAAAGTTCATTAAAGTTTTGAGTCAAATTTTCTCATTTTGTTTACTTTACAAATGAAAAGTGATGTCAGAATAAAACTATTTGCTTTCACTTCAAGCTAATTTAAAATAATAAAATAAAGGTAACTATTTATAGATCAAGTGTAGAGTGGTTGAATCATCACAGTAAACAACTCCGGTTAGATCAACTTATAGAAACTTACATTTTTATCTTCAGACAAAGAAAAACTCTGAAAATTTTGATATACTTTATATACTCCTTTTTCTTCTCATAATTATCCAGACTTAGGAAACACTTTAAAAATATTTATTTTTTTCTAATAGACTTGGGTTTAATTAATTTCAATCAGATTGTTAAATAAATTAGCCATGAAAAATGTTTATCTTCAAATAAGCAACATCAGATCTGCCTACATTCACTCTGCACAAGTTAAACCACTAAGTAAGACGTAAATGCATTGTGAAGTTTTTGTGATAGTTTTGTCAAATCAAAGGGGAAAAAAGTTAATAAAACAACAAACCTGGGAGAAGATACTTTGGTTCATTCAGGAAGTATTTTTAAAAACAGTTTAAACTAATTTAAGTCAACTCATTCCACAGATTTCTTAATTATTAAAGAAATCCATGTAACTTTGGAAGTATTTCAAATTTATACCAAGAAATATTTATCTGATTTTATATGCAAGCAATAAAAAGCTTAAAAGACTATTTTCATTCATCAGTTTTACAGTGGGCCTCGGTTCGCCTTTTGTATCACAGCTTTTTCCATTACATAATAGGGACTGTAATATTGTATTAGTCTACACCTGCATGTTGAAACAAACAGCACCATATTCTCCTTTGGAAGGTTTTCCAGTTCCAGTCTGGCTCTTAAACCAATTAGCACATTTCTACAGACGCCGAAATGTTCTGGGCTGCCTTTGAACTCCGGCTCCACGCCGCACAAGCCCCGAGTGCATTTGCATTACAAAGGAGAGGAGACTCTCGTTTCTCTCTTCCTTCACATTTGCCACCGCTACTTACTGTTCTTCTTGTACATCAGGATTTCAAATGAGTTCATCTCATAATTCTCAAACGTTAGTCGGACTTTTTCCGTCGTGTCCTTGTCGGTGAGCTCCCCGTACATAAAGCTGAAAAGAGGAGAAAGAGAGGGGAGGGGGGGATAAAAAAAAAATAGTACATTCAGTGGACACCTCTATGAAGATTGCTGAGCAAAGCTAAATTTATGACTGTATCTAAGAAGCTTTTTTTGTTTGTTTGTTTGTTTGTATATGTCAGTTTGGAAAAAGGATGTGAGGGGATGAGCAATTTCTCTTCTTTTTTTCTTTTTTTTTTCTCTTTGTCCACAAATGACAAAATGCAGATCAGGTTCCTAATCAGCTCTGCTGTCAATTCCAGACAAGTGCCACCTTCAAGCTGCCAAATTTGCCCTCATCAATTCCAAATGAGCAGCTGCTTCTGCCATCATTATTGTTGTAAACTCTCTGGAGACTCTCTGCTAAATGTAAAATGTCTTTGCATCATGCAAAATATGCCACATTTTCAGTTGTCATAGGCTATTACTGGAAGCTACTGGTTTCAGTGTGTTTGCACATTTTCCCCCCCCTATTTGTCAGTTAACCATAAACATCAAAAAGTTTAAAAGTTGCGCATTGAGGTCACTTAGAGTCAGTTTTCAGGCTCACCCTCCAGGCATAAAGCTGGAACAAATGTTTGAATCTTATACAATAAACACATTTTTATTAAATGAAGTGAAATCTTGTTACACATTGGTTTTATCTTTTATTTTCTCTGTCTTCTGTTTCTTTTTTAACATTATAAAATAAGCCAGTACATATAATGTAGTATGAGTCACATTCAGTGAGTCTTAAAAATCATTTTTTGTTTTTAGCTATGTTTTCTATCAACACAGCCTGGTGTGGGACAGGTGGTGAAGGGAAACCAGAAATCAGGAAAGTTCCTTCACTCAGTTTAATGAAACCATATCAAGCAGTGTCTGTGCAGCAGATTGAATGTACATGAAGAAAAATGACACTTCTGGTTTTACAATGATTTATTCAGGAGAATATTAATTGTGAGAGTGAGAATTGGTCAAACTGCTTAACTTCTCTAAGTGTGAATTAATCACTCTACTAATCTACTGATCTGAGAGAACAGATTCTTCTACTTATATTTCAACACCTGTTAGTTACGGGCTGCTGAAAACCTTGAAGCTAAAAAGAAAGTAAAAAATCATTAATGCACTGTGTAGTGAAATCTTCCAGCTACCAGTTTGTAAATTAAGCAAATAAAACAAAAAAAATTAAATAAACAATCAGAAGGCTACATGCACTCATAATCAATATTAATGTCTACTTAAGTCTGGGCTTAAAATGATGTTTTGAACTATTATTTTCCAACAATGTTTGAGAGAACATTTTGAGGAGGCAAGATGAGGTTTTCAAATTTAGCTAAACGATCAATTGTCAAGTATTATGCTAAGAGTGTGTTTCACTATTTGTACTCCCTACTTATTCAACAGCTGGTTGATTAAAACATTTATACAGCTTAGTGTTCCAACAGGACAATGTTGTGAAAACCTGTTTAAAAGTTGAAAAAAAGATCAGGAAAAAAAAAAAACATTCAAAATAAAGCCATTAAACCAATCCATTTAAATGAGCTTCTGATTAGTGGAGCTCTCGACTATCCAGCCAGAACCTTGATGGCAACAGGAAGCGTACATTTTCTTTGCAACTTCCAAAAGTAACTGGGCGTGAAAGAGTGGAACCGCATTTACTTTAGCTGCGTTGTAATTCACTTGCTTTGTCAATGAGCTCAGGCCAAGACAACAGACCATCTCTCAAATCTGAAATGTCTTGAAAACCAAACAGCAGACAATTTTAATACAACCACCAGAGTTTAAAGGTAGGAAACCAAAGCGGTTGCCTGTTACATCTGCAGACTAGACTGAATTTATACATAGACACAAACTCACTGAAATGTACCACGAAACAATAAAACGGTAAGCCATCCGTGATGTCTAATTGGCAAAACGAGCCTCTTGAATAGGAGTTTAACCTAAAGATTGTCTTCAGCCACGCTCCAGAGGGATTCATCTCACTTCGTGTGTTAGTGCTGCCTTAAGCAGCAGTTTCCAGCATGATCTAAATATATCTTGTTATGAAATACAAAAGGAGGCCCGTATCTAATAAGACAGTCTGACGCTTTCCGAGTGGCGCTTGATGTAATAACGCTGATTAATGTCGCCCCTTTCTCGTTCTGTCTTTTCTTTGCCGGAAGGAGAGCGACTTTCTTCAAAGAAAAAACATATTGCATAATAATTTCTGAAACAACTTCCTTGTCATGTGTGGAAATTCCCAAAGGTCTGCCACGGTGTTTACAAGATCCAGCACGGATATAAAAAAAATAAAAAAAATAAAAAAACATCACGGATACACAGGAAGATCAGTTAAGATGGAAATAGCCTCTTTGATCTCAACACATCTGCAGCACATGGGGAGTTAGGTTTTGGACTCAGGGAGGAGGAGTATACATTTAATGTTTGCATCATGCTCAAAAACATCCAAGAGCCACAATGAGTGAATATTTTATGGCCGCACAACGAGGCTCAAAAAGATGGCTTCAGACAGAAGCTAAAAAGGACTCAAAGACCATGTGATGATTAAAGCCAGAGGGAAATGTTTGAAGAGAAATGAAAGCAAAAAGTGAAACTTTCTGAAAGACTGTTTATTAAAAACTAATTAAAGGTTGGAAATTCCACAAATTATGCATATCATTCAAAATCTACCTCTACAGAGTTTCATTTGGAGAATTCGTACTCAAAACTTCACAAAAGCTTGTGAAGCCGAAGGAAAAGAAATGACAATCCGGGTGCAAACAATATAGCTAATATAACTGTGTATGACACTATAATGGCTTCTTCTAGTGTGTGTAAATGTCTAGTTTTGAAGAGAACAATAAAATGTGCCTAGAAACATTATTAGTCTCATTATTCTGAAATTAAGCCAACAGATGCACTTTTTTCACCTCTGATACTGATACTGATACAGATATCTGAAGTTTGGCATCGTCCGATGCCGATCCAATAAAACATCGCTAAATTAACTTAAAACGTTTCTTTAAAATAAAATAAAATACTGAACTATGTACTGAAGTACAAATTTATTTGAGAAGTCTACACTTTTACAGGCACACTAAAATTTACCAATGCCAGTAGAACATTGGTATATTTAAGTAGAACAGCCAATGTCAAATAAATAAACTGACAAAAACAACAGGCTGACTATCTTGGTCAAAGATATAAAAAATAAACTGCAACAAAACTTCCTTTCAAATAGTTCAGCAAATGCAATTAGGAATTCTCAATATATTGTAAAATAAATAATAAAGCATTCGGAGCACAAAGCATAGACTTAGTCTCAATTCACTCACCCTTATGGTTCGGGCACTTTTTCACCGATACCCGATGTAGAATTTTTTTCAATATCAGGACCAATACAGATATTAATGTTGGGTTATTGGTAACCATAACAGACAATGTAAATATCTGGTCTCATCTCTATTTGTCCCAAAATCAGAGGGTTATCTCTGGAAAACAAGATGCAGCAAGAACAGTGAATGCTCATTAACTGTACCCAAGTTCGGCACTGGTTGCTGGGAGACGGAGAAGACATCCAGGATCTCTGCAGGGGTTTTTTTTTTTTCTTTTTTCCCAAGGTGCAGACTGGAATCCAGGATGTATCTGTCAAGCTGTCAGATGAAAGCTTAAAGTGCTACTTTAACTGACAGGATGAGGAGGACAAACGTGCAGCTGCTCAGAGGATGCAGGGTCATAATAACTTGCACTTTTGAGAGCGTAGGCTCACGGAGGAGCCGGCGCATAAAGGGAGCAATCTTACAGTCTATTAGCATGTTGGGTAGAGGTATGCAAAAAATCTATGGGGTGTTTGCAATGACGTCACAAAATGTACCCACAGCCCATCGTGTCAGAGGACAAGATGTAAGTGTATCAGTAGCAGCCAATTTTGAAGTATCACAAAACTGTGAGAATCAAAAGCGGTTATTAGGAGAGGAGAGCACAGCTCAGAAGCACAATGTGGTGTCTCATTGCTAGCGATATCTTCTTATCACTCTGTTCTGTACGTCCTTCAGAGAGGCGGACAAGTAGTTAACTGATGCGCTAATGCTATCACCCTATTTTAACACCGTGTCTTTTTAAGACGGCCACAGAAAATAGGCGCCATGTGGCAACGACTCCCTCAGGATTGTGAAGTTTAGCTCGCTAGCATGACTGACTCTAGCATTAGCACATGTTGCTCAACTAAACAAGGAACAAAAAGTCAATGAAACTGTCAGAAACTCTAAAAGTCTAACAGGATAACATTGTAAACTATTTCCCTGATAATCCCAGCCGTCGTCGTTCATACTCATTTGACCAAAAAAAGAATAAAACTAAAAATTACCACCTCGATTTAACAGAGACTCCTATTGGATATCTTCTAGAATGATTAATATGTTGCCATTTATTCCAGTGGCACTGAATAAGTGAAATCAAATGATAAAAAGGAACAGATGAACTAAGAGCTATGTTCAATGTGCAAAGTAAGCGGATTTCCAAACACACAATGCCTGAATCAAAAGGCTGAATTACAGCAGGCTGTGCAAAGGCCTCATCAGTAATCATTCATTTGCTTCATGTGTGTTGCTGCAGAGTGCAGGATTTGCACTAACTTTAGAGTTCATATTTCTAGACTAAAATTATTTAGAAAGCTTGTAGTGAATACTGCACTTCTTTTGCTGGGGCCTGTTGTAAATTAAACGATTTCGGAAAGTAAAAGGCCTTGTCAACTGGTCAATAAATAATCCAGCAAAGTCAACAGTGTTAGCAGTATTGCTGCTAAGGCTTTTTTTTGTTTGTTTGTTTGTTTTATACGTTTCATGACTTTTTTTCTGGTTTTTCTCTTGGTCTATATCACCTCTCTTCTGCTCTCCAGCTAAATATCTCCATCTCTTGTTTCTGTTTCCTGTCGTTCCCCTTCGGTGTCCTCACTTACCCTCGCTGTATCCCCTGCTTGCCATGTCACCACCGCCTACTCGTGGCTCAGGACCTGCATATGTTTCCCTAATCACTCCTCACTCTATCATTTATTATCATTGTTCGGTGCTGAATCCTCACTCCTGTCTGTCTACATGCGCCGTTCTTGTTTGGAGATTGTCTTTTGGATTTGTGGTTTTGTTTTGTTTTGTTTTTCTTTGTTTTTTTCTCTGGTCGCCCGGTACAAGTCACGCATTTGGCTCATTTTAAGATGATTGTACAAGAAGACTGAGGAAGCAGATGAGTAAAGGTTTGAGCAATTACCGACATCTAAATTTAGATAGTCAAGATGTCAATAAATGGTAGATTTGATCCATTTTTACAATTCAACCTCAAGTGGATATTATTTCAGAACTTTTAAATGTTGTGACAGCAGTCAGGAAGCCACTGGCGCCGCCTTCAAAGGAGAAGAAACCACTATGATTTCAATATAATTTAATGACAAAACTAAGAAGATGCTTTTTCCTGGAATATTTAGAAATAAAGTTCAGATTTGAACGATTGAGGCTAATCCTGCACAACTCCAGGTTTTTATTTTCTTAAAATAGCTTTTTTTTCTCCATTTAGAAAAACAAATCCATCTACAACAAGGTCTCTGATATCCCAAGCAAAGACTCAGTAATAACTATGCTGCACCAATCAGTCCTAATAACCACATTACATTAATAGAAGTTCAAAAGAAGATCTTGAGCGGCTAAAGCAGCGTAAGGCAAATGATGTTCTGAGAACAATTGTTCATGTTTTCTTTCACATAATTGACCTTTTCTTGTCAATTATTGCCTACTTCAGCTTACCTTTGAAGGCTAATAGGAACAGAGTCAGGACAAAGTGAGACGGATGTGGAAAAGTAAACTTTAACACAACTCCACAACTGTCGCAATTTCTCGCACAGAAAGAGACCGTGTGCTAACTTCCCTCCAAAATATTCAGTCTGAATCAGCTTGGCTTAATTCAATCCACCAAAATGACAATCTACATTTATTTTATTTAGAACCTATAAGGTAATATTCTGATGTATTCTAATCAGTATATCAATGCATTTTTTTTACCAGAAGTAGGAAAAATTGTTGCGTTTCTACCTAAACCAGTTTGATTGTTTTAGATTTTTGTTTTAAATGTTTGCGCAACTAAAATTATGCCATTATGTGGCACCTCATGAAAACTGAGGCCTTACGTGGACTTGAGTCTTGGATTCTGTAAATTGCTGGGAGTTTTTTTTGCATTAACTACATTATCTTCAGACTAGAAGTTTGGATACGACATCCAGACAGGTCCAGACATTTCTATTCAAAACGCTTTTCTTTTATAGACTTCAGGATGCTCTGTTCTCAGTGCACCTTCAAGAACGCACTGATGTCACCTGAACATTGCCGAAGAAGTGTTAATGAAAGAAAGCAAGGGCTTGATTTTAGACCCGAGATCATTTGCAAGAGTGAAAAGTTTCAGAAAGTAAAAATAAAAAGCCAGGGAGCCTGAGGTTAATTTAAAGAAGCAAGACAGGAAGTGTGAGAAAGCGCCTGAAACATATCCTTTTCAATAAAACGGTACGTTTCTTCCTATTCTTCTATTTATTTCTATTTCTATAGGTTTATGCTTGCATCACTAATCAATAGACCTAAGCAGCACTAACTAGCGTGTGCTCCTTCCTTTGAAATGAACAAAGCTTTCGTTGCCCATCCGTGGAAGGCGTCTCACCGATGATTATATCATTAGAAATAAATACAGTATATCCCTCCTCTAACTCATTAACAATTACCTCAGCGAGGGGTTTGGAGGAACTTGTCATTAATCATTCATTAATTGCCAGGTTGTGGTATCGAGTACCCTCCAAACTCATTTGTGAGACACATTAATAAATGTTAGCAAAGCGCTTTCAATCGGCTCCCCGATTCAGTCGGGAGGTTTCCAGGTTTGTTTTCCTTCCTCTAACGCCGCATCTCCCCGCAGCAGTCTGAAAATAAACCTAAAACAAATCATCTGACACTCGCTTTTTATATGTGTGTTGGCAAGTGTTCTTAAGCTTATGTTTAGGGGGGGCAGCATGTCAAAAATAGTAATAGCCGATGTGCCGGCTGTGACGAACACCATCTCCCGGAGCAGATGAAATCTCCCACGGCTTCTTAAATCTGCCAGCACCAACTGTGATCCTATTTATGTTGGGCACTGACTTGCTTATTACAGGCACAGTAAAAACACAAGTTGGATATAATAGCACACCCCTCCTAAAGCTGAAATATTGCTCATTTGCGATGGCTTTTATCGCTTTACGAGTACAGTTTTGGGGCGGGGAGCCCAGACTGTACGAGCGCAGTTTTACAGTTACAGCGACGACGAAGAAGTTTCAGCTCTTACAGTCTGATTACATCACAGATGTCTGTTGTTTCCAACAGGAAACACCTACTGGACTTTAATATCGCGTCAGATTTTCATTGTCTGGCGTAAAAAAAAAAAAAAAAAGAAAGAAAAGAAACGCTGTCAGGAGCGGCTGCAATTAGCCGCTGAACTCTGCACACGCACTTTAATCATTGAGATAATCGCCCGGGGCTCTCGACTTAATTGACGGCTATTTAAAGTTTACTGTAACGACAGACAAACGAAAAATTTGTCGGTTCGTCACAGCTCGGCCTTTGAGCGTTGTCGGCGTCGTGACTCTGTCAAAGTCGATCAGTCAACAAGTCTGCCACTTTGGCCCACCCCAATATCTCCACAACTCTTTGGACGAATTTCAAGGAAACTAGGTCAATGATCACAATTCCCAAAGAAAGAGAGACTTTTCTTGTAATGACAATAAAAAAAGAAGAAGAAGAGGCTGTTTGGTTGTGTTGCAACTATCTTGACAATTAAATCAATTCTTTAAAAAAAAAATAATTGCACTCGTACACAAATTACAGTCGATACAAATGAGGTGGAAATACTTCCACAAATACAACTTTCCAGCCTGCCTCATTTGTCCCTCTCTGTGTTGGAGCGCTGCCTTCGAGGCACCTTCCTGCAGAAAGAGGCTGCCGTGTAAACACAGGAAAGAAAACACTGCAGCTGCAGAAAATGTCCAGATTGACGCTGCTTCTAGGCTCCTCTGGCTTTTAATTGACTGGGTTTTTTTTTGTTTTGTTTTGGTTTTACAATAAGCCATAGAGAGTTCTCACAAATCCCATTAAAATCAACCAGAACAAGAGCCAAGGGCGTTAAGTTTTATATTATTTAAGGAGCATTTACGTAGGTGGAGCATTTACATCAGAAAGAAAGAAAACAAAGGAATTCAAGTTATATGTTTTAACAAACTCAATGAACAATCACTTTTTTAATATTACTCTATATGTATACTGAAAACATTTAAACACCAACCGCAAAGATTATACTGTGTTCTTAGCTGAACTATACATACCGTGCCTTTCTAAGATACAGTGCATCCAACTTCCATGTGCTGCGTTAGGATCTTATGTGATAGACCAAGACAAACGGCCCATGCGTCAGTGAAGGAAAAGGAAATGATTCATAGTTTTCAACATGCATTTTACCCCTATGTAAAATTCAACGTATAAATACTGATTTTCTGTGAAAGACTGAAAAGTTTGTTAGATGAACAAGAAACACTTCACCAATATGGCCGTTTTGTATCACTGTTGAGAAGAAAGTAATAAAAAAAAAACAATGAGAATTTGAGTCTGCAGTTTGCCATGAGTCATGAGAGAAAAAGGAAAGACGTGGAAGAAGGCACTCTTGACAAATGAGCCCGTGATTAAACGTTCAGTCAACATCTAAACCACTATCTGTGGTGGAAAACTAACACTTCGCATCACCCTGAACACACCATTCTCACCGTGAGCCATGGCGGTGGCAGCATCATGCAGTAGGGATACTTTTCTCCAGCAAGAGACTGATGAATCTATTACAGGCAGAGGTTCACCTTCCAGAACAACAACAAGAGCAACAATGGACTGGTTTAGCTTCATCGTTTTCGGTCTTAAAACCACCAGTTTTAACGAAGTCTTTAACAATAATAATGTTAATTTGCCTCATTTGCAAATTAACTACAAACATTTTAAATGCGATTGTCAGAGAATCGGGTGCAAGTGCAGGTACGTGTTTAGTTTTCTTTTTACTTTTTGCTTAGACTTATAATTTGGAAGTGATAACAAACCAAAGTTTAACATGTTTCTTGTCCTAAGTCTTCCAAACCAGTCAGACTGGGTAATTGTTATGCTCAATAAACAGGCTACGAGCTAATAACAAAAAAATTTTTTTCTACATTTTACACTTTAAAACAATGTAGCAATATGTTAACTAAAATATATTACATAAATCTGTTTGTGTCTGAGCACAAATCACGAAAAGACCAACAAATACATGCAAAAATACAACAACAAAAAAAAAACTCTTCAAAAATATCACTACAACATGTTTTCAGTCAGGGGTTTGAGTTTTGGGAACATTTTTCTTACTTTTATCTGTAAGGATCTGGGTTTTGGTGTGCGAATTATTAGTTAATTTAGTCCCAGTGTTATCTTGTTGAGTTCCTGATTGATCCCACCTGTCTCTTGTTCCCCTGATTATTTCCCTTGTGTGTTTAACCTTGCCTGTCTCCTCCATTCCCTGCTGGATCCTTGTCATAGGTGTGTCAACCTGAGCTTGTGTTGTCTCGTTCCTCACCTGTGGTTCCTGGCACTGAGTTCTGTGTTGGACATCGTTAAACTCCTTCATTCACCGGGTCTCAGTCCTCATCTACTAACCACTTTGTGACATTATCAACTTCAACCCTGAAGCCTAATTCAAATGTTATCACAGGAACACATAATTAAACAAATAATTTAATTGCTTCAACTATCAGTGAGATGCTAATGGAGGTGATTTTGTTTTGTTTTCACAACAAAGGAAAATCAAACTCCAGCTGTACTGTTGTTTTAGGAAGTAAAACCACAGTTTTAGGCTAATTTCTTAAGCGATTCAAGAAAAAAGTCAAAGAATCACTAGTTAGTGTTAGTTTAATGTTTTGGAATGGCCCAATCAAATTTCAGACCAAAATACAACCAAGAATCTGCTGCAATATTTGAAAAAATGAATGTTCAGAAATGTTCTCCATCCATGTGAGCATGAGGTTAGCAAAAATAACATCTGAGAATCGCTTCCGTCGTCGTATTTAATAAAAATCAAACCACGGCTGCGTCTCTCTGCACTTTGCATTTATACACTGCTTTCTGTTGCGGAAAATCTTTCCTACCAATCATATTTCTGGATATAATCGGATATATTTTTAGAAAATAATGGTAGTTCATTATCCCATTTCCTACTGCTCTAAGTGAGACTAGAGAGATTTTATTGCAGAGATTTAATCCTGCTTGATTAAAACAGAAGAACATTTTAAGCAAATCCAATGCCAGTCTTTATAAACAGGGTACAGAATCAGTAAAAAAAAAAAAAAAAACACAAAGCTCCAACTAAAAGCACAGTTTGAAAGATATTCCTGAAATTGCACCCACTTTCAAATAAGAGTTAATAAATGCTATTTCCACTGGTGAAATACTGACCAACTTTTATTATATCAAATCAAAAATAATCTGTAATTGAATATGGATAATCTAACAGAAAGGCTTTTAAGATATTTTTCGAATTCACATTTGGGAATTTTACTATCAGGTTTACTATCAGGGTGCACCGATTGCAGTTTTCTGGCCGATCGCCGATTACCAATCTCTTAAAAACCTTAATCTGCCGATTCCAATTTTGGCTGATACCAATTTTGTTTTTGACTGAAACGGTGCTCAATGTAGCAAGAAAGAAAGTTGTTGAGTTGCCAACAGTGGGGTCACTATTGTTAATTGTGAACGTGCAGACATGACTTGGAGGGACGACCAGGTCAGTCAAACCTCTCTCACCGGAGAGCAAAAGAGGACAGTGGTTGAATTTTACACATTTGCCAAGCTAGATAAAATCGGCAGATAAGATCGGCTTCATATGTAATAATTGGACGATCTCCCAAAACTAAGGAAATCATCACCAATAAATCGGTGCACCCCTAGTTCACAAACTTCAACATTGTGACTTTTAGGCATGCGTCTCGTCGCCCCTACCTGCAGGTGCTGCTTTTCTGCATCACCTCCGCCCTGTGGTAGCCTGACAACTTGCAGAAGCCATCGTTGCTGTAGACAATGGGCCAGTCCACTATCTGAGCGTTGCCCAGGACAAAGTTGGTGTCTGTTTTAAAGAGGACATGAAAGAAAATAGCAACTTTAGATGACAGGGTGCTATCAAAAGCCGTCATATCCACAATCTAAAACGATATTTTGGCTCAGGAGAAGGTCGAGACGAGCGAGTTCCGTGGAAACTCAAAGGAAATCCGACTTAAAACATGTTTGAACCAGAGTTAAAAGTTAAATATGTCTTAAATCTGTTTTTGTAATTACATACAGATTTTTACGGTTCAAAAATATTTAAATGTTAATTGGTTACGACGTCTAGCTAAAGTGCGACCTCATGATTTGAATCTTTGAAAGCTGTGTGAAACATGGATTTTATTGAAAAAGTGTGTTTACACAGCAACACTTACACCATTAGTTAAAAGTAGCAAATATACTGCCTTTGAGTGCCAGAACGCTTTTAAGTGGTTGCCATTAGGGTCTCTAATTGTCTACGCCTCATTACGTTCTTCACACAGGGTAAAACTCTTGCTTCAAGAACAGAACACCATAAGATCAGCTTTTCTTTTTTCTTTCTTTTAACTTTCTCTGCAGAAAACACATACAACTCTCCTTTTGGCAAGTATTTAGGTACAAACCTAAATATTCAGATACAGATATAGTTACAGCTTCAGTCAAATGTTTGTGTTTACTTGTCAATGGGCTGAAACTTACATGAGTTTGAGTATTTTTAGTTTATTTGATTTGTTATCTGCCAAGGGTGGAAATGATCATACAACAAACAACTAAGATGAAGATGTTTCATTATGTGGACGATTAGGTAATCTTTTAATTTTACCAACATGTTTCTGCTGAGTGGAGATGATAATTTATAACATTTTGGAGTCCTGACCTAAATCTGATAAATGATTTGTTCAGAAAGCTAAAAATAAGGGTGATGGTAAAGAGCCCTTCCTACTTCAAAACCTTGAAGCTCATCGTTTAAATCTAAATCATCATCAAAAAAAAAGAAGAAATCATTCCAAAAAAAAAAGCTTGTTGGTAGTTTCATTAGGGTTTTCCTGTTGATTTTTGAGAAGCGCAAGTTATAAATAGCTTGTAATGTGTCTTTTTTTTTTTCGCTCTGTTGAGTTTTGAGAGATGCCTGTCTCACTTCCAACCACAAACAAACTTGGTTTGAATGACATTCATTTTAAATTTACATCTGCCAGGGCTGTGAGTCGTTTTGGACTTAACCGTATCCTCAAAAATGTTTTATCTTATTGCAAGTTACCACAGTAGCACATTATCAAGATTTCCAAAAGCGTCTGGCATATAATTGGCTGGATGTTGGACCACTCTTGCACAGAAATAAATAGGTTGTCATGCTGGGACAGACCTGTTTTTAAGCCTATTCCTTAACTTTTCCCTGTGAATGGTTCAACAAAGATAAACAACAACAACCATCAGTATATTTGGAAAAGTCAAGATGAGCCTTTAACTGAACCAAGTGGTCAGCATGGTGGTGGAGGCACCATGATGTGAGGCTTTTTTGATATTAGTCAAAACATTTTCTAACTTGGCTCCAAATCAACAAATAGATTCATGAATTGCGACGCAGTCAAATGTTCCTTAAAGACAATGTTACCAAAGACAGGCCTAACTTGGGCAGAGAAGTGATAAAGACACTTGGATTAATCTTTTAGAACGTTTTAAGTTATGTTGATAAAATATATTTAACTGTTCAAGTGCATAATCATTCCACCCTGGAGAAAGAACAATTTTAGTAAATAAACTTAAAACTCGTCTTATAGTCATGCTCGTCTGTCAGAAATCCTTAAATATTTATTTATATTTCAGTTTTTAGCTATTTCTATGGGAAATATAAGAACGACGTGTAAATCTCATTTGTTACACCTACTAAAACATGTTTGTGCTATTAATTAGATTGACCAAACTTTTGTAGGAGAATAAAACATTTCCACCTAATAATTTGGCAACTTCTGGCGACATTTTAGGAAAATTTGCAGAGATAAATACTTGAAGGAAAATCAGTCTTTTTGTTTTGCAGATATCCAAAACAAAACCAAAAAACAAAAGTTAAATGTAGAATAAGGGTAGCATTTTTTTAAAGCAAATCAAATCAAACATTTTAAAATTAATTATCCCCATTTTCACTGATGAGATTGTTTTAGTTTGAGAGGAATCTTTTTGTAGCGTTTTGTATTGTAGGGTTGGTAAAAGAGCAGGGAAGGGAAGAAAAAAAAAAAACTGGCCACATAAAACAGAAAACTTTCATTGACACAAAGTCACGGTAAACACAAAACAGCAACTTAAAGCATCAGCACGGTGACAGAAGATGATCCACAACACATCACATGCCTATGTGTCCTTCACAACAGCCACATGCACAAGGATCTTTGTGAGAAAACGGGGTTGGAACTGAAACACTCTCTGGCTGACTTAGTTCTGGGAAAATGCACGTCATAGAAACGACTAAAGAGCTAACAAGGCGCCTTCTACTGAATGACAGCGTTGGATACAGATACATTGATAAAGATGCTGAGATAGGGAGCACTCCATGTTAAACTTCACAGTGTACCTGTCTGTCTATGTGGCAGTGTCCAAACTGAAATGTTTGAAAAGAAAAAGAAAGTTAACAGAGCACAGGGAGAAACATTTGAATGAGTGAAGAATGTCAGACACAGATGACGATCTGCAATAAACAAAAGACACACACAGCACTGGATCTTTAATCCCAACGGACTTAGCCATAATTCAGCTGTTTTCCATAAACTCACTGAACGTTTCCGGGTAAATGCGACATGTTAGCTTTATTGATATTAAGAGTGCTTGTCCACTGGTTATAATTTTTGTGGCTGATTGTCGATCTGTGGGTTTTATAAAGCGCTGACCTGCTAATCGCTGCTTTATCTGATTCTCATTAAGAACCGCAATTCACGACTTCAAAACGCTTCTTCCTGGTTCCCTGCTATGAGCGGTCAATAATTAATGGCACCAGGAGCCGAGGCTGTGTCCCACAGAGCAAGCAGTCGTTGTGAAGCAGTTTTATTTTTTTTTTTTTTCCTATGTTAAAAGACACATAGAATAATTGTCAAATTGATATGCTTAAGTCTATTGAGTGTTTTCTATTAGCAATTAAAGAAGTTAGCGCAGCTAGCATCACTTAAACAGCACCTTTCAAGAGACTGTCAACCTTTTTCTTTATTTCCAAGAGGCTGACAACATTCCCAAATCCAGGATGTTCAATGACGGGCAGAAGTTGGAAGCTCAAAAAGATTTTTAAAAAAAAAGAAAAAATTACAAAAACTTGTATTTTCTTTCAGCCTTCCTGTTAGCTACTGAAAGTCTCATCTCTCTCTCAACCGGAATGAACAGCTGACATGTAGTTCTCCTACTGACAGCATCTCTCTTTCATTTTTAAACATAGTAAAGATGCTGAATGTGGGCACATTTTAGCAGTTCTCTGTAGTTGGCAACTTCCTTACCGATTTGTGTTGATGTTTTCGCCAAATCAGCTCATTGTGTCACACAAACGTCTGAAAAAACAGAATGTCTACATCTAAAGTAATCAAAATAGCACAGAGACAGACACTAACTGTCAGTATGCGTATGTAAGGCCTAAGTCAGCTAATTACAGTGTGTATATATATATATATATTCAGCCTTAACTTGACTCTGCTGGCTGCAGTTTTCCCCTGTAAGCTTTGATACAAGCTGCTTAAAAATGTGCTCAACCTACATGCCAAGCAGAAGAAATGAGAGCAAGAATCCTGACAGATGTTATAAGAGCAATTACAAGCATTAACCCATTGCAAATGTATTTTCATCCCTGTTTCTTCAACACGCAAACAATGGTGCCAATAAAAACGAACGAATGAAGGCAAACAGCATAACCTGCAGCATGCAGAAGATGCTGCGCAGGCTTCACGGCTTTAACTGCCAACGTTTTCTTGGCTGCTGCTTTTGACGCAACAGAACCCGGCTATTTAGTGTCGATGCGAAACAGACGCGGCAACACAAAATGAGACCGCTTTGATTAGAATCCAAATTTTACTTCTTTATTTTGCTGACAGGAAAAAGAAAAATAAAAAAAAACGCTCTCATGAATAAAAGTACCATATTTTGCATTTAAGAAGCAGAAAATATATACAATTTCACTTTTTTTTCTTTTTTTTTTTTGGAAGGGAATCCATGGTGTAAAATAGCTTTACAACAATATGCAGTTTTGGGGTTAAGCAAATGTTTGTAGTCACTTTCAAAAGAAGAAAAAGTCAAACCAAACATCTATCAATCAATCAATCAATCAGAATTGAGGGATTTACTCTCAACTTTTGCCAGTGATCCGTGAAAAGATTAAAACTTATGTCTTGAGTCGTCAAAGCAATTCCATCATTTCATAATTTTCTGTTTAATTAACACACAAACCTATGTAGTTTGATGCAACTTTCTTGGGTTCTTGGGATTATAGGTCACTAAAAATTAGTGACCTGTAATACTTCATTTTCTGTTTGATTTAAATCTAATACTTCCATGTGAAAAAAGCAGCAGCACATTTTGTTCTTTTTTTATGACTTACGCCCCAGAGAAAACAACAACAACAACTAATCAGTCAAAACTGGAACAGGCAGAGAAAACCAGAAATCATCGTCGGCCGAAAAAAAAAAAAGTCTGATTGATGAGTCTGTGGCTGCATGAAAACACTCTTTTCCTGGATTATTGGTCTC
Organism: Poecilia formosa; assembly: GCF_000485575.1. NCBI lineage: Eukaryota > Metazoa > Chordata > Actinopteri > Cyprinodontiformes > Poeciliidae > Poecilia > Poecilia formosa. The sequence goes on along the minus strand of NW_006799979.1, from coordinate 1,787,922 downwards.
CATTTCCTGTCCCTTTGGCACGACACAGAAAACAGGTCGGACACGTGTAATTGTGTTATAGCTGACCTGCTGCAGATACAGCACTGATGTCGAGGGTGTGAAAAAGCTTTTTATCAGGCCGGATCCAATAAGACCCAACACAGCCCAAAGGAGTTTTACTTTTTGTTTTTTTGCAAATTAGCTATAAAAATTTATAAACTAGTTAAAAACATAATTTTTTTCCACAAACAGATATAGATGTGGACAAATTTCTTGGATCCTTGGTGGAAAATAAATTAGACTTTTATTGCAGTCAAATAATCTGAAACTGAAGATTTAAGAAAAATCAAGACTTTGACTTGATCATGTTGGTTTAGTGGAGGGGGAAATAAATCCATCATATATTTGCAAATATTCATTTAATATAAATGTAATGCATGTCTGGAATTTGTGCTTTACTTTCAAAACTATTCTATTTGTAAAAAAGTTGAATTAAAAAAACTATACATTTCTGCTTCCTTGGTGTCTAAACATGACAGCACACACACTTCGACCCTTTTCTGCCAAGTTTCTATAGCAACAGTTAAATGGTACGTTGATTTATTTGGGAGTGAAGCCACCAAAAAGCCTCTTCTGTCCTACCTTCACAAGCAGCATGTGGAGTTTTTCAAACTCTACTACAGCTCAAGATTATGAAACACTCCAAGTGAGGTTGGCATAAAACTATGAATGATAATGTGAAGAAGCGCATCCTGTCTGCTGTTAAGATACAGCGCAGAATCCATGATGCTATGGGCCTGTTTCCATTCTTTAACTCCATTGAGAGAGATTTTGTGACGAGGAATGCGCAAAGATTTTTCTTTTCTAACCTTATTTTATCTTCTACGAAAAGTGCTTTCCTTTTTCAGAGAGTGTTTTGCGTACACATAAAAAAAAATCAATGTAAAGGTGCCAACCAATTCATCCACATCTGCAGGCTGCTCTAAAAGTCCATGTCTGAGTTTACAGGAAGTCGTTCACTTATCATTTCTGTTATTTGTGAGCTGCAGTCCAAAAATCTCTGTAGAGCCAAAGATCTGTAGCCATTTTTAATTAATGGTAAGAGACAAACTACTGGCCAGGAATGTAAAAAATCAATATGTCTAGACAATTGTGAGGAGTTGCTTATTTAGCAGCAAAAGGTTACATAAAAGGACGAGTTCCTTCATTGTTTATGAGCTCCCACCCACCACTGTCCCGGTGGCATCCTGCAGATTTAAAGATCTATGTTTTTTTTCTTCTTCTTCTTCTTCTTCTTCGTTGGTTTGTTTGTAGCAATAAACTGCTTACTAATCAATAACCACAATAACCACAAGGTCATAAGAATGGATTTTTTTCTTTTTCTTAAAGTTTGGATTTATCTTTTTAATATTTGGTAAGATGTCTGTTTTCTGCCATCGTACGTTTTAATGCAGACGTCTTTTTAAATGAAGGGTTTGCTTTTGACGAAATGATAATTTCCTCTGACAGAAAAAGCTGTGACCATGGGATATGTGCACCCCGTACATACATGTACATACATACATACATGTACATACATACATACATGTACATACATACATACATGTACATACATACATACATGTACATACACACATCGTGGCTCGCACCCAAAACCACACTATCATCCCTGCTTTGGTTTCACAGATCACTGCTCAGTGTTACACCTCTCCAGCTCACACTGCCACTTTCTATTTCATCTAATAAAGGCCAAAGGGTGACAGGAAACAATGCACAGAGCTTCCAATTTTCATAATACACCTCTGTGTCCAGTGTGATGGATTATCTATTTTCTATCAGGAAATAAAAAAATAAAAAAAACTTGATTTTTCTTTCTTTATTTCTTTCTTTCAAGCTAGAAATGGATAAAAAAAAATCACCCTTCTGTTTAAGAGATTTTTTTTTAATTTATGCTTTGTGAATAAAACTTTGATTACCATGATGAGGGTTTAGTCTGAATGTGTTTTATCCTTAAACAAAGTCTGTAATTGCTTGTTTAATCACGGCCCTGTGTTCCACTTTGACAATCAGCAGCATTCTACAAAAAACACAGTTTTTTTTTTTTTTTTGTTGTTTTTTGTTCTGCCTGGGTGAGCAGAATCTGTTGTTTAGTTAAAGCTGGATGTTAAATCCTCTTAACAGCTTGAGGCATTTGCAACAAGGGCTTAAGTTGAGTTTCAAACTGCACCCTGGATGATGATGGTGATGATGCCCCCTCCCTCCCCTCCTCCTACTCCTCCCCAAAACACCAGGAATGACAATGAGCTCTATGGCAGTTCTGCATCTTTCTGCATGTAACAAGAAAATCAGCATCTTTTAAGGTTTTCCTCTCGCTCGTGGAAATCCCTCTCCGTCCTTATCTGGTCCATATGTTTCTCAGCGGAGACTTGCACTGGTCTTATGTAATCAATGTAATGATTTCAGTGACCTGCTGTCTCTGCTCTCTGCTTGCACTGCAGGGACTAAAACTGATGCTTAAAAAAATAAATAAAAAAAATAAAATAATAATAATAATAATAATAATAATAATAATAATAATAATCTGATCATTCTGAAATTATATTATTACATTAACAAGAGCTAGACACACTTCAGTAGTTTTCTCTTATAACTTTTCCCCCTCCTTTTTTAAAATAAAGACATTTTGGATTATTTGCAACTAAGTAGCCTCCTGTTTCCCGTTGTTCTGTGTTTATTTGATGCTGTCTAACAATTTCTGGCTACACTGAGACATTTGCTAAACTGTTCACACCTTGCAGGTTAGTCTACCGTCATAGTGATCATCATCCTTACCGTTCGACCGTCTCACAATATTCTCCAAAAAAGTATTCTGGGGGGCCACAAGTCCCCTCCGCCCCCCCGCCATGCTGCGGCTTCACTCAGTCCTCTGCAGATGAAAATGTACCCCTCAGTGCCTCGCTGCTCTTCATGCTTTCTCCTGTGTGCTTCTTTCTTTCTTTCTTTCTTTCTTTCTTTCTTTCTTTCTTTCTTTTATTGAAGGAGCTGCGTGCGTTTCGCGGACAGGAGCTGTCTGCTCTGCTTCGTTAGCCTCCTCCTCCACCTCCACCTTTTCCTCCTCCTCAGCCCGGTGGGATGCGTTGGCGCCTCACGCACCGCCTCATCGTGCAGGAGTGGAAAACAAGACCGGGACGCACCGCACTGCACTGTGCAGGAGGGGCAAGCCTGCGAGCCGAGCCTTGGAGGTCCAGGAGCGCCATCTGCCGAATCTGCAAAACAATAAAAAATATTTACACCTCTAAATGTTTATTATTATTATTATTATTATTATTATTATTATTATTATTATTATTATTATTATTATTTACAACCACAAGCTTCAATATATTTTATTGAGATGTAGTGAAAGTAATTTAAATATGTTGAAATAAATGAATGTGTTTGTCCTCTTTGTGCAAGTAAAATTCTGTAAAGTGTGGAGTGCATTTTGTATTTAGCCTCTTTTGTTGTGAGTCGCTCTGTTTCTTTCACAGCTCACCTAATTTCAGTTCTGCTCATTAATTAATATCAAAACAAATACAGTTGCTCTAGCTGTGACTCTATTACCCAGGGTAGCATTCAAAAGAAGTTGTAACATTAGCTAACGCTATAAGCGTTTCAGTGCTTGTTATTACATATACCAAACACTTGTCCTCATTCAAATAAATATTAAACAAACAAGTAAACATCCAGCTGTTTTTTGTTTCTGGACACTTGCCCAGGGCACAATTCAAAAGGGGATGGCCCGATCACAATGAAAAATATATAACCTACTGCCTAATGTTTTAATGCGAATGATGTGACTATGAATTTTTCAGAATGCGAACAATACCTGACTGCCAAAAAACAAAGTTTTCATTGAATATGAATGTCTATGATTTTGATTTCCCTTATTTTTTAAAAGGGAAACCCGGTTTCCAAATGTAAATTATGAAGATACAAATTTATTTAAGTATAAATCAAAGTTTTAGCATTAACTAGCATGTACAGCAAATATTGCACATGCTAGTTATGGCCGTCATGACAGGAGGCTAAACGGGGCACCAAAGAGGGTAACTGGTACAAAACCAAGGAGATCCTTTTGAAGGGGGTCGACTGGATTCTCAATGAGATCAAGTTTGCCTTGTTGCTGAAAATGTGCTATATAAATAAAATTACCTTACCATACCTTATGATTGTTTCTTCAGAAATCTAAGTGATTCCAGATATTAATTCTAAGAACATTAATATCTTAATTCAAAGGAAAGTGAAGTAATTCAAAGAAAAGCTGATCCTTAAACATTTTTCAGTTTATACAGTTAATATAAACAATTTTTTTTATGTAATATTTGATTTGACCTCTTTCTGTACACCGACACATTTTACTTCAGAATGTAAAGTGTGCTTCCAATGATTTTACATTGTATGATTGTTTTCACTCACTTTTTATAAAGCACACTTTGACAGAAGTCCATGTAAGCAGCGTGACCCTTGCAATGGAAGTCAAAATAAAGCTAACTAGGTTACTGAGTATGTCCATATAAAGGTAAGTTGTACTTCAAATCAATGTTTGCCTTGTTTGGCGTTCACTTGCAGTCGGTCCTTAAATGGCAACAAGCGTGACCTGAATTACAAGCTCTTTCCTTATATTGCAGTTCTCACACGAAGGCAAGGCTTTATCACACGCGCCGTTTATCTCGTGCCATAAAAGCTGTTTCAGCACAGCAATGTGTTTAAAAATAATAAAATTCACTGGTTCAAATTCCAATCAACGCATACACTCTGGTCTGGATGAAAATGAAAACCCTACGATTTAAAAGTAAATTAGTCAATTTTTATAGTTATATAATTGAGACTGAGCTAAATAATTTCTCAAATGGTTCCAAAATACTTGAACTTGATCTTTAAAGATAATGGCTGAATGAATGTAACTGAACTTTTATTTATTTATTTTTAAATAAAGACTAAAATACAAATGACTTATGTTGGGCAGTTTAAATATAAAGAGGACAAATTACAAACCAACCTGTGACATAATTTTTTTATTGTTACAATCACACATGAGCAGTGTCTTAGACAGACAACATCTTTTACATCTTTTCAGACAAAATAGCCCGATTGACATCAATCAGGAAACAAACATTTTGTTGAGTAAACCAGTCTTTGCGTTTAAAAAAAAAAAAAAAAAATTGGCCGCCGGCTTTAACTCGACCACGTCTTGGTGATCCTCAGATGACTCAGGTGATCCGTTATGCGTTTGTGTTCGGGAAAGTTGGCGAAGTTGGCCGCCTTGATCTGCAGCCAGGTTTGGGCCCTGCGCTCGGCGGCGTGGCCGACCTCCTGCTCCTTCGTCAGGTACGGCCGGCTGAGCCAGTACTCGTTCTCAGCCTCGCGCTCCAGGTGGTTCACCATCTTGCTTTTCATCTGCCACGTGATCTGCCGCGGGCGGCGGTGCTTCCCGATCCACTGCTTCCCGGGGATACCTTTGCGCAGCAGCATGAGGGTGAGGAACATGGCGGCAGATTATCCGACCTGGAACGACGAGAGCCGTTAAAAACATTTGAAAACAATTTCACATTATTGGTTTGGACTACTTTAACTGGTTGAATTGTTTTTTCTTTTCCTCTGCTGCTCCTTTGAAATCAGTATTTTTGAAATTATTATGTAGTTTAGCAGTACACTACATATAACTGCTGCAATAAAGCAGGTTATTCAATAATTGGCAAGCAGTCCAAATCAGAGGAAGCAATGCAAGTACAAGAAAAAAACTACAAAATATAAATACAAATATTATTTAATGCTAATCATCTTGCTGCTGTGCAACGTTCAGTACTTTGATATTCATAATACTATAAGACACTTTGAAGCCTCTTAGACTTAAAAGAACACACTGGAGTTAGATTAATGATCCTTATGTCTCGTCAGACTTATTGCTGAATTTTACTAATTTTATGCCAGTCTTGACTTATTTTGCATCAGTTCTTAGGTTTAGGACACTTGAAGCATGTTCCAAGTAATAGGGGTAAATTCGGTGAACCTTGATTCGACATGCGTTTCATTCTGTTGGAAATAACCAGGACAAATGACACACAGAGCTTCACTGTCGACACCGTCTTAACTTTAGTAATATATTTCTTTGCATGCATTTTATATAATCGGCGTATATTTCATATGTCGCACAATTTAAGAAAAGTACCTCTTTCTGCTATTTTTGTCTTTCTTAATGGCAATTTTAATTTCTGTGGGACTGAGTGGGAGCATGCTCTATTTTGTTGTGCCTGCCAGGATAATGAAAATAAGGTCTATTCTCTGTAATAAGAATAAGTTTAATGGAAAGATAGGCGTGCACAAATTTTACCAACATAGTATGACAGTTTCATTTGCTGCCTGAAGCTTCATCAAAACTTATCTAGCCATCACTACTTTCTGATTTTGGAGTTTAGTATTTGTTTTACTGATGTTAACATATTACACATATTAATTGTTCAAACTAGAGCTGAACAGTAGCACTGTTTCTTATTATTGAGACAAAAAAATTATATAACAAAACTCACGTCAAAAGTCTCACTCTCAATGCAATAAATCTAGCTCATTTATTATTTTACTAAAAGCTGCCCTTTGCACACTGAGTCACAATGATGACCATTTTACAACAGGAAGATAGCGTGGTTAAAAAAATTTGACTTTATCTTTGTGTGTTTAGGAGGGTTATTGTGGGAAAGGGCAGAAGATGGGAAGAAATAAAATATTTACGCAGCTCGCACAGTTTTGTATGAAGTTTCGCATAAAACTAATGCAAAACAGAGATGGACAAAGCAGCGTTAGCATTTTAACACTCTGTCTAAAGCTACAAGCTAAAGCTGAATTAGCAGCAACAAGGACAAACTAAAACAGAATCATTTAAAACTTAAAACAGAAACCAAACTGTAAGAGACAATTGTGTTATTTCCCCCACCTTTAACAAGAGTTGAATACAGTCAAATCTTCGACATTGAGGTAGAAACACGGCCAGAATTAAATAAGACAAGTCAACATCCAAAATGTGACAGCTAGCTAGCTTCAGGGGTCATTTGTAATATTTCCGGAGCAGCGGCGTGTCGCTGGAAACCGAGTCGGCTCGATGTGTTGATTCATTCAAGTGAACGACGAAGAGAATGCATTGTTCAAATAAATATTACTTTTCACATGATTAACTCGAAAATTGTTTTGTATACATTTGTCTATATAAATATACCAAAACCTTATTTTTAAAAAACCAATAAATGACAGAGTCACTTGGGAACCGAAATAATCGGCTCTTTTTCTAGTGAGCCGACATAAATGATTCCGATCTCTAAAAAAAGAGCCTAAATTCCCATTTCGGTTCGGCGCAGGAGAAGATTCAAACACAAATTTAAAAAAAAGAAAGAAAATAAACTCTTTGTTCTTCTTTCTTTCTTTTTTTTCTTTCTTTCTTTCTTTCTTTCTTTCTTTCTTTCTTTCTTTCTTTCTTTCTTTCTTTCTTTCTTTCCTTTTTTTTGTCATAAACACCAAAATAAAGATTTAGGAAAAATTGTGTAAACATGTAATATTGCTTAATTGGTATTTGAGCCTAAATTTGTAAGGGATGAACCTGCTGAGGAAGATCATATTAATAATGTATTGGTTTGAAGCAAAAACATACATCTAAACGAATTAAATTAAAATAGAATGAAACCAGGCAAAAGGGCAAAGGAAGAAAGGTAAGTATGACGTAACCCTCGGTTTCATACCGCGGTAGTTTACCGACTCCGTTCAGTCGTGGCTTTAAAAAGCAGCTTGTTGGACCTCTCTCCTGCATGTTTTATTCTGAAAGAAGACAGCATGGATTTCCTGATGTTTTCAGCAACAACATGGACTTTAGTGGCTCTGGTTGTCACTCTGTTACTACTGTAAGTATTCTGCAGTATTGCATGTTTCCTTAACAGTCCAGGAAAAGAGTCTAATTCCTTCTGTCTCTTTCTTTTTCTCTTTTTTGGACATTAGATATGGAATCTGGCCGCACAGGTTTTTCAAAAAGATAGGGGTATCTGGACCGAGACCCCTGCCTTTTGCTGGAAATCTGATGGGTTTCTCAAAGGTAATGCGTGAAACAACCACAGAAAATTAAAAAATGAAAGTGCTGGTGAGCTTTATGGTTTATTACGTCCCGTTCTTCTGAAGGCAAACGTTGATTGTTCTAAAAAAAATTAAAATAAATAAACCTGGAGTTTTTCTTTACAACCATGTACTGCAATTATCTTCTTTAGGGACTACTTACCTTTGACCGGGAATGCCAAGCCAAGTATGGAGATATTTGGGGGTGAGTAGACAAAGAAATGAAGTTTGTTTATTTATGGAGCAGTTTGTGAATGTTTCGGCGCTGAACTCAGATTACTTGAAAAGCTTTTTAATCCAGTGACATGGATGTCGTTTATCAATTATTTAAGATTCTGTTTCGCAATGTTTAACTATGAATTTGAGCTGAAATGCATGCTTTGTCACGTACTTTATCAGAAGTAAGCTTGCAATCTTGTTTTCTTTCCCCATTTTTTAGTTTGTACGAGGGGAAAACCCCGCTACTGATGGTTGCTGACCCTGAGATAATAAAAGCCATCTTGGTGAAGGAGTTCTACACTGCATTTACAAACCGCAGGGTGAGATGCTGCATGAAACCATGGAAATCCAGCATTTTCAACTTGATTTTTAGGGAAGTGATACCTTCAGCTGACAGTCTTATAAAACCAACTGTTAATTGCTGTTTGCTACGATTAGAAACAACCTGAAAACACAAAATTAACTTCACAATTTTAATTTAGAGAAATGCATGTCATTGAAAAGGTCTGGATTTTGAGGTGTTTCTCAAAATTCGCCAAGGTTTATTAAACCTCTCTTAAGGATTTGAGAGGGGTCACAACCAAATCCCGCCCACACAGCCACAACATCTGATGCAACAGGAAGTAAAAGTCCATTTTACTGACCTGTTGAAACCTGTAGTGTAACAATGTCACACTGCAGGGAGTGTAAGAGTGTTACTGTCTCTGCTGCACATAAATTCAAAGCAACACTTGTCATGGCCTTGCTAGTTAATCGAATGTCTCCTGTTTTATATTTAATGCTAATATTTGTGTGTACAATAAAGTCATCTACTGGTCATAAACAGGGCAGCTCAGGGTACAAAAACAGGAAACTGTCTTTCACAGTTGACCTGGTAATAACCCTGGTGTTAGTCTGATTGTAGTTATACTGGTGTGGTACTTAGAAACACCCTAGCAAACAACATGAAGTCTTACAGTCGGTACAGTTTCTCTAGGTATATCAAAACAAGAGAATGTTGTGGAAAAACTTAAATATTTCTGGTTATTCTGTTTAGGAAGTGAAGTTTATGTGTTACACAAATTCAACTTTCTGTGAAATATTCTAAGTCTTTTTTTTTTCTTTTAGTTTTCATGATTGTGACTGACAGATATTGAAAACCTGAAATTATTCTTATTGTTTTTTTGGCACATGGAGAAAAATGGGAAGGCTGTTAGCAGTCAGGTGACATGAAGGACAAATCTAAAACCAAAAAGACACATTTCTTATTTAGTCCAGTTAGTTAAAATGATTCTGGAGTTCAAAAAAAAAAAAAGTTTTTGATTAAGTTACACAATGTCCAGAATCTGCATCGTCAGCTGAAACTGGAATAATTAATCCATCTAAGTAAAGTGTGGTGACGCATAAAAGGCTACAGTGGAANATCAATCAATCAGAATTGAGGGATTTACTCTCAACTTTTGCCAGTGATCCGTGAAAAGATTAAAACTTATGTCTTGAGTCGTCAAAGCAATTCCATCATTTCATAATTTTCTGTTTAATTAACACACAAACCTATGTAGTTTGATGCAACTTTCTTGGGTTCTTGGGATTATAGGTCACTAAAAATTAGTGACCTGTAATACTTCATTTTCTGTTTGATTTAAATCTAATACTTCCATGTGAAAAAAGCAGCAGCACATTTTGTTCTTTTTTTATGACTTACGCCCCAGAGAAAACAACAACAACAACTAATCAGTCAAAACTGGAACAGGCAGAGAAAACCAGAAATCATCGTCGGCCGAAAAAAAAAAAAGTCTGATTGATGAGTCTGTGGCTGCATGAAAACACTCTTTTCCTGGATTATTGGTCTCCATTTCCTGTCCCTTTGGCACGACACAGAAAACAGGTCGGACACGTGTAATTGTGTTATAGCTGACCTGCTGCAGATACAGCACTGATGTCGAGGGTGTGAAAAAGCTTTTTATCAGGCCGGATCCAATAAGACCCAACACAGCCCAAAGGAGTTTTACTTTTTGTTTTTTTGCAAATTAGCTATAAAAATTTATAAACTAGTTAAAAACATAATTTTTTTCCACAAACAGATATAGATGTGGACAAATTTCTTGGATCCTTGGTGGAAAATAAATTAGACTTTTGTTGCAGTCAAATAATCTGAAACTGAAGATTTAAGAAAAATCAAGACTTTGACTTGATCATGTTGGTTTAGTGGAGGGGGAAATAAATCCATCATATATTTGCAAATATTCATTTAATATAAATGTAATGCATGTCTGGAATTTGTGCTTTACTTTCAAAACTATTCTATTTGTAAAAAAGTTGAATTAAAAAAACTATACATTTCTGCTTCCTTGGTGTCTAAACATGACAGCACACACACTTCGACCCTTTTCTGCCAAGTTTCTATAGCAACAGTTAAATGGTACGTTGATTTATTTGGGAGTGAAGTCACCAAAAAGCATCTTCTGTCCTACCTTCACAAGCAGCATGTGGAGTTTTTCAAACTCTACTACAGCTCAAGATTATGAAACACTCCAAGTGAGGTTGGCATAAAACTATGAATGATAATGTGAAGAAGCGCATCCTGCCCGCTGTTAAGATACAGCGCAGAATCCATGATGCTATGGGCCTGTTTCCATTCTTTAACTCCATTGAGAGAGATTTTGTGACGAGGAATGCGCAAAGATTTTTCTTTTCTAACCTTGTTTTATCTTCTACGAAAAGTGCTTTCCTTTTTCAGAGAGTGTTTTGCGTACACATAAAAAAAAATCAATGTAAAGGTGCCAACCAATTCATCCACATCTGCAGGCTGCTCTAAAAGTCCATGTCTGAGTTTACAGGAAGTCGTTCACTTATCATTTCTGTTATTTGTGAGCTGCAGTCCAAAAATCTCTGTAGAGCCAAAGATCTGTAGCCATTTTTAATTAATGGTAAGAGACAAACTACTGGCCAGGAATGTAAAAAATCAATATGTCTAGACAATTGTGAGGAGTTGCTTATTTAGCAGCAAAAGGTTACATAAAAGGACGAGTTCCTTCATTGTTTATGAGCTCCCACCCACCACTGTCCCGGTGGCATCCTGCAGATTTAAAGATCTATGTTTTTTTTCTTCTTCTTCTTCTTCTTCTTCGTTGGTTTGTTTGTAGCAATAAACTGCTTACTAATCAATAACCACAATAACCACAAGGTCATAAGAATGGATTTTTTTCTTTTTCTTAAAGTTTGGATTTATCTTTTTAATATTTGGTAAGATGTCTGTTTTCTGCCATCGTACGTTTTAATGCAGACGTCTTTTTAAATGAAGGGTTTGCTTTTGACGAAATGATAATTTCCTCTGACAGAAAAAGCTGTGACCATGGGATATGTGCACCCCGTACATACATGTACATACATACATACATGTACATACATACATACATGTACATACATACATACATGTACATACATACATACATGTACATACACACATCGTGGCTCGCACCCAAAACCACACTATCATCCCTGCTTTGGTTTCACAGATCACTGCTCAGTGTTACACCTCTCCAGCTCACACTGCCACTTTCTATTTCATCTAATAAAGGCCAAAGGGTGACAGGAAACAATGCACAGAGCTTCCAATTTTCATAATACACCTCTGTGTCCAGTGTGATGGATTATCTATTTTCTATCAGGAAATAAAAAAATAAAAAAAACTTGATTTTTCTTTCTTTATTTCTTTCTTTCAAGCTAGAAATGGATAAAAAAAAATCACCCTTCTGTTTAAGAGATTTTTTTTTAATTTATGCTTTGTGAATAAAACTTTGATTACCATGATGAGGGTTTAGTCTGAATGTGTTTTATCCTTAAACAAAGTCTGTAATTGCTTGTTTAATCACGGCCCTGTGTTCCACTTTGACAATCAGCAGCATTCTACAAAAAACACAGTTTTTTTTTTTTTTTTGTTGTTTTTTGTTCTGCCTGGGTGAGCAGAATCTGTTGTTTAGTTAAAGCTGGATGTTAAATCCTCTTAACAGCTTGAGGCATTTGCAACAAGGGCTTAAGTTGAGTTTCAAACTGCACCCTGGATGATGATGGTGATGATGCCCCCTCCCTCCCCTCCTCCTACTCCTCCCCAAAACACCAGGAATGACAATGAGCTCTATGGCAGTTCTGCATCTTTCTGCATGTAACAAGAAAATCAGCATCTTTTAAGGTTTTCCTCTCGCTCGTGGAAATCCCTCTCCGTCCTTATCTGGTCCATATGTTTCTCAGCGGAGACTTGCACTGGTCTTATGTAATCAATGTAATGATTTCAGTGACCTGCTGTCTCTGCTCTCTGCTTGCACTGCAGGGACTAAAACTGATGCTTAAAAAAATAAATAAAAAAAATAAAATAATAATAATAATAATAATAATAATAATAATAATAATAATCTGATCATTCTGAAATTATATTATTACATTAACAAGAGCTAGACACACTTCAGTAGTTTTCTCTTATAACTTTTCCCCCTCCTTTTTTAAAATAAAGACATTTTGGATTATTTGCAACTAAGTAGCCTCCTGTTTCCCGTTGTTCTGTGTTTATTTGATGCTGTCTAACAATTTCTGGCTACACTGAGACATTTGCTAAACTGTTCACACCTTGCAGGTTAGTCTACCGTCATAGTGATCATCATCCTTACCGTTCGACCGTCTCACAATATTCTCCAAAAAAGTATTCTGGGGGGCCACAAGTCCCCTCCGCCCCCCCGCCATGCTGCGGCTTCACTCAGTCCTCTGCAGATGAAAATGTACCCCTCAGTGCCTCGCTGCTCTTCATGCTTTCTCCTGTGTGCTTCTTTCTTTCTTTCTTTCTTTCTTTCTTTCTTTCTTTCTTTCTTTTATTGAAGGAGCTGCGTGCGTTTCGCGGACAGGAGCTGTCTGCTCTGCTTCGTTAGCCTCCTCCTCCACCTCCACCTTTTCCTCCTCCTCAGCCCGGTGGGATGCGTTGGCGCCTCACGCACCGCCTCATCGTGCAGGAGTGGAAAACAAGACCGGGACGCACCGCACTGCACTGTGCAGGAGGGGCAAGCCTGCGAGCCGAGCCTTGGAGGTCCAGGAGCGCCATCTGCCGAATCTGCAAAACAATAAAAAATATTTACACCTCTAAATGTTTATTATTATTATTATTATTATTATTATTATTATTATTATTATTATTATTATTATTATTTACAACCACAAGCTTCAATATATTTTATTGAGATGTAGTGAAAGTAATTTAAATATGTTGAAATAAATGAATGTGTTTGTCCTCTTTGTGCAAGTAAAATTCTGTAAAGTGTGGAGTGCATTTTGTATTTAGCCTCTTTTGTTGTGAGTCGCTCTGTTTCTTTCACAGCTCACCTAATTTCAGTTCTGCTCATTAATTAATATCAAAACAAATACAGTTGCTCTAGCTGTGACTCTATTACCCAGGGTAGCATTCAAAAGAAGTTGTAACATTAGCTAACGCTATAAGCGTTTCAGTGCTTGTTATTACATATACCAAACACTTGTCCTCATTCAAATAAATATTAAACAAACAAGTAAACATCCAGCTGTTTTTTGTTTCTGGACACTTGCCCAGGGCACAATTCAAAAGGGGATGGCCCGATCACAATGAAAAATATATAACCTACTGCCTAATGTTTTAATGCGAATGATGTGACTATGAATTTTTCAGAATGCGAACAATACCTGACTGCCAAAAAACAAAGTTTTCATTGAATATGAATGTCTATGATTTTGATTTCCCTTATTTTTTAAAAGGGAAACCCGGTTTCCAAATGTAAATTATGAAGATACAAATTTATTTAAGTATAAATCAAAGTTTTAGCATTAACTAGCATGTACAGCAAATATTGCACATGCTAGTTATGGCCGTCATGACAGGAGGCTAAACGGGGCACCAAAGAGGGTAACTGGTACAAAACCAAGGAGATCCTTTTGAAGGGGGTCGACTGGATTCTCAATGAGATCAAGTTTGCCTTGTTGCTGAAAATGTGCTATATAAATAAAATTACCTTACCATACCTTATGATTGTTTCTTCAGAAATCTAAGTGATTCCAGATATTAATTCTAAGAACATTAATATCTTAATTCAAAGGAAAGTGAAGTAATTCAAAGAAAAGCTGATCCTTAAACATTTTTCAGTTTATACAGTTAATATAAACAATTTTTTTTATGTAATATTTGATTTGACCTCTTTCTGTACACCGACACATTTTACTTCAGAATGTAAAGTGTGCTTCCAATGATTTTACATTGTATGATTGTTTTCACTCACTTTTTATAAAGCACACTTTGACAGAAGTCCATGTAAGCAGCGTGACCCTTGCAATGGAAGTCAAAATAAAGCTAACTAGGTTACTGAGTATGTCCATATAAAGGTAAGTTGTACTTCAAATCAATGTTTGCCTTGTTTGGCGTTCACTTGCAGTCGGTCCTTAAATGGCAACAAGCGTGACCTGAATTACAAGCTCTTTCCTTATATTGCAGTTCTCACACGAAGGCAAGGCTTTATCACACGCGCCGTTTATCTCGTGCCATAAAAGCTGTTTCAGCACAGCAATGTGTTTAAAAATAATAAAATTCACTGGTTCAAATTCCAATCAACGCATACACTCTGGTCTGGATGAAAATGAAAACCCTACGATTTAAAAGTAAATTAGTCAATTTTTATAGTTATATAATTGAGACTGAGCTAAATAATTTCTCAAATGGTTCCAAAATACTTGAACTTGATCTTTAAAGATAATGGCTGAATGAATGTAACTGAACTTTTATTTATTTATTTTTAAATAAAGACTAAAATACAAATGACTTATGTTGGGCAGTTTAAATATAAAGAGGACAAATTACAAACCAACCTGTGACATAATTTTTTTATTGTTACAATCACACATGAGCAGTGTCTTAGACAGACAACATCTTTTACATCTTTTCAGACAAAATAGCCCGATTGACATCAATCAGGAAACAAACATTTTGTTGAGTAAACCAGTCTTTGCGTTTAAAAAAAAAAAAAAAAAATTGGCCGCCGGCTTTAACTCGACCACGTCTTGGTGATCCTCAGATGACTCAGGTGATCCGTTATGCGTTTGTGTTCGGGAAAGTTGGCGAAGTTGGCCGCCTTGATCTGCAGCCAGGTTTGGGCCCTGCGCTCGGCGGCGTGGCCGACCTCCTGCTCCTTCGTCAGGTACGGCCGGCTGAGCCAGTACTCGTTCTCAGCCTCGCGCTCCAGGTGGTTCACCATCTTGCTTTTCATCTGCCACGTGATCTGCCGCGGGCGGCGGTGCTTCCCGATCCACTGCTTCCCGGGGATACCTTTGCGCAGCAGCATGAGGGTGAGGAACATGGCGGCAGATTATCCGACCTGGAACGACGAGAGCCGTTAAAAACATTTGAAAACAATTTCACATTATTGGTTTGGACTACTTTAACTGGTTGAATTGTTTTTTCTTTTCCTCTGCTGCTCCTTTGAAATCAGTATTTTTGAAATTATTATGTAGTTTAGCAGTACACTACATATAACTGCTGCAATAAAGCAGGTTATTCAATAATTGGCAAGCAGTCCAAATCAGAGGAAGCAATGCAAGTACAAGAAAAAAACTACAAAATATAAATACAAATATTATTTAATGCTAATCATCTTGCTGCTGTGCAACGTTCAGTACTTTGATATTCATAATACTATAAGACACTTTGAAGCCTCTTAGACTTAAAAGAACACACTGGAGTTAGATTAATGATCCTTATGTCTCGTCAGACTTATTGCTGAATTTTACTAATTTTATGCCAGTCTTGACTTATTTTGCATCAGTTCTTAGGTTTAGGACACTTGAAGCATGTTCCAAGTAATAGGGGTAAATTCGGTGAACCTTGATTCGACATGCGTTTCATTCTGTTGGAAATAACCAGGACAAATGACACACAGAGCTTCACTGTCGACACCGTCTTAACTTTAGTAATATATTTCTTTGCATGCATTTTATATAATCGGCGTATATTTCATATGTCGCACAATTTAAGAAAAGTACCTCTTTCTGCTATTTTTGTCTTTCTTAATGGCAATTTTAATTTCTGTGGGACTGAGTGGGAGCATGCTCTATTTTGTTGTGCCTGCCAGGATAATGAAAATAAGGTCTATTCTCTGTAATAAGAATAAGTTTAATGGAAAGATAGGCGTGCACAAATTTTACCAACATAGTATGACAGTTTCATTTGCTGCCTGAAGCTTCATCAAAACTTATCTAGCCATCACTACTTTCTGATTTTGGAGTTTAGTATTTGTTTTACTGATGTTAACATATTACACATATTAATTGTTCAAACTAGAGCTGAACAGTAGCACTGTTTCTTATTATTGAGACAAAAAAATTATATAACAAAACTCACGTCAAAAGTCTCACTCTCAATGCAATAAATCTAGCTCATTTATTATTTTACTAAAAGCTGCCCTTTGCACACTGAGTCACAATGATGACCATTTTACAACAGGAAGATAGCGTGGTTAAAAAAATTTGACTTTATCTTTGTGTGTTTAGGAGGGTTATTGTGGGAAAGGGCAGAAGATGGGAAGAAATAAAATATTTACGCAGCTCGCACAGTTTTGTATGAAGTTTCGCATAAAACTAATGCAAAACAGAGATGGACAAAGCAGCGTTAGCATTTTAACACTCTGTCTAAAGCTACAAGCTAAAGCTGAATTAGCAGCAACAAGGACAAACTAAAACAGAATCATTTAAAACTTAAAACAGAAACCAAACTGTAAGAGACAATTGTGTTATTTCCCCCACCTTTAACAAGAGTTGAATACAGTCAAATCTTCGACATTGAGGTAGAAACACGGCCAGAATTAAATAAGACAAGTCAACATCCAAAATGTGACAGCTAGCTAGCTTCAGGGGTCATTTGTAATATTTCCGGAGCAGCGGCGTGTCGCTGGAAACCGAGTCGGCTCGATGTGTTGATTCATTCAAGTGAACGACGAAGAGAATGCATTGTTCAAATAAATATTACTTTTCACATGATTAACTCGAAAATTGTTTTGTATACATTTGTCTATATAAATATACCAAAACCTTATTTTTAAAAAACCAATAAATGACAGAGTCACTTGGGAACCGAAATAATCGGCTCTTTTTCTAGTGAGCCGACATAAATGATTCCGATCTCTAAAAAAAGAGCCTAAATTCCCATTTCGGTTCGGCGCAGGAGAAGATTCAAACACAAATTTAAAAAAAAGAAAGAAAATAAACTCTTTGTTCTTCTTTCTTTCTTTTTTTTCTTTCTTTCTTTCTTTCTTTCTTTCTTTCTTTCTTTCTTTCTTTCTTTCTTTCTTTCTTTCTTTCCTTTTTTTTGTCATAAACACCAAAATAAAGATTTAGGAAAAATTGTGTAAACATGTAATATTGCTTAATTGGTATTTGAGCCTAAATTTGTAAGGGATGAACCTGCTGAGGAAGATCATATTAATAATGTATTGGTTTGAAGCAAAAACATACATCTAAACGAATTAAATTAAAATAGAATGAAACCAGGCAAAAGGGCAAAGGAAGAAAGGTAAGTATGACGTAACCCTCGGTTTCATACCGCGGTAGTTTACCGACTCCGTTCAGTCGTGGCTTTAAAAAGCAGCTTGTTGGACCTCTCTCCTGCATGTTTTATTCTGAAAGAAGACAGCATGGATTTCCTGATGTTTTCAGCAACAACATGGACTTTAGTGGCTCTGGTTGTCACTCTGTTACTACTGTAAGTATTCTGCAGTATTGCATGTTTCCTTAACAGTCCAGGAAAAGAGTCTAATTCCTTCTGTCTCTTTCTTTTTCTCTCTTTTGGACATTAGATATGGAATCTGGCCGCACAGGTTTTTCAAAAAGATAGGGGTATCTGGACCGAGACCCCTGCCTTTTGCTGGAAATCTGATGGGTTTCTCAAAGGTAATGCGTAAAACAACCACAGAAAATGAAAAATGAAAGTGCTGATGAGCTTTATGGTTTATTACGTCCCGTTCTTCTGAAGGCAAACGTTGATTGTTCTAAAAAAAATTAAAATAAATAAACCTGGAGTTTTTCTTTACAACCATGTACTGTAATTATCTTCTTTAGGGACTACTTACCTTTGACCGGGAATGCCAAGCCAAGTATGGGGATATCTGGGGGTGAGTAGACAAAGAAATGAAGTTTGTTTATTTATGGAGCAGTTTGTGAATGTTTCGGCGCTGAACTCAGATTACTTGAAAAGCTTTTTAATCCAGTGACATGGATGTCGTTTATCAATTATTTAAGATTCTGTTTCGCAATGTTTAACTATGAATTTGAGCTGAAATGCATGCTTTGTCACGTACTTTATCAGAAGTAAGCTTGCAATCTTGTTTTCTTTCCCCATTTTTTAGTTTGTACGAGGGGAAAACCCCGCTACTGATGGTTGCTGACCCTGAGATAATAAAAGCCATCTTGGTGAAGGAGTGCTACACTGCATTTACAAACCGCAGGGTGAGATGCTGCATGAAACCATGGAAATCCAGCATTTTCAACTTGATTTTTAGGGAAGTGATACCTTCAGCTGACAGTCTTATAAAACCGACTGTTAATTGCTGTTTGCTACGATTAGAAACAACCTGAAAACACAAAATTAACTTCACAATTTTAATTTAGAGAAATGCATGTCATTGAAAAGGTCTGGATTTTGAGGTGTTTCTCAAAATTCGCCAAGGTTTATTAAACCTCTCTTAAGGATTTGAGAGGGGTCACAACCAAATCCCGCCCACACAGCCACAACATCTGATGCAACAGGAAGTAAAAGTCCATTTTACTGACCTGTTGAAACCTGTAGTGTAACAATGTCACACTGCAGGGAGTGTGCAGAGAGTGTAAGAGTGTTACTGTCTCTGCTGCACATAAATTCAAAGCAACACTTGTCATGGCCTTGCTAGTTAATCAAATGTCTCCTGTTCTATATTTAATGCTAATATTTGTGTGTACAATAAAGTCATCTACTGGTCATAAACAGGGCAGCTCAGGGTACAAAAACAGGAAACTGTCTTTCACAGTTGACCTGGTAATAACCCTGGTGTTAGTCTGATTGTAGTTATACTGGTGTGGTACTTAGAAACACCCTAGCAAGCAACATGAAGTCTTACAGTCGGTACAGTTTCTCTAGGTATATCAAAACAAGAGAATGTTGTGGAAAAACTTAAATATTTCTGGTTATTCTGTTTAGGAAGTGAAGTTTATGTGTTACACAAATTCAACTTTCTGTGAAATATTCTAAGTCTTTTTTTTTTCTTTTAGTTTTCATGATTGTGACTGACAGATATTGAAAACCTGAAATTATTCTTATTGTTTTTTTGGCACATGGAGAAAAATGGGAAGGCTGTTAGCAGTCAGGTGACATGAAGGACAAATCTAAAACCAAAAAGACACATTTCTTATTTAGTCCAGTTAGTTAAAATGATGATTTTGGAGTTCAAAAAAAAAAAAAAAAAAAAAGTTTTTGATTAAGTTACACAATGTCCAGAATCTGCATCGTCAGCTGAAACTGGAATAATTAATCCATCTAAGTAAAGTGTGGTGACGCATAAAAGGCTACAGTGGAAGAGAGTCACGAGATTGGAGAACTGCCAAAGCTGAGCAGAGGCTTCGTCCGTTTACAGATTATCATCGGAGACGGCGGGCCTATGGACGATGCGGTCACAGCAGTGAAGGATGAAAGGTGGAAACGAATTCGCGCCACGATATCTCCATGTTTCACCAGTGGAAGACTTAAGCAGGTCAGGATCTACAGTGCTGCTCATAAATCACTTCTGCCCTGTGTTTTCCCCCCAAACGTAACTAATTTAATTACCCGTTACTACATTCTTTTAAACTCTTTCCTCTAGAGAATCAGGGTTTGAAAGCAAGTAATGATTTGGCAAAACTAGATTAGAGATATCTGGAGATGTAATTTTACTGTCAAAATTCATTTAAGATATCTCCAAATGAATTAGAAATATCTTGAGCATAGATGACAAGCTATTACTCAGATCAGTGTTTTTCCAACGCTGGTCCTCAAGGCTTACTGCTCTGAGTGTTTTAGATGTGGGCAACTCAGATCGATCAGAAAACAATTAAGGTGTTTTCTGTAATAATAGACAAAACAAACTTAGCCTCACTTATTCATTTGTGTCTCTTTCTTCCAGGTTTTCCCTTTGGTTGTTCAATTTGCAGACAGATTCATGCAAAAACTTGGGCAAACAGATTTGAATGGGTCCATTGATGTCAAGAAGTATGTCGCATCCGTTATATTGTCAGATTACGGACATTTTTATTTATTTTAAACAAACATTGTGAGCTCCTACCTCTTGGCTTTTATTTTTCTCTCTCTCAGATTGGTTGCACCGTTCAGTTTGGACGTGGTGACCAGCGCTTCCTTCAGCGTGGAGATGGACTCCATCAACAACCCCAACGACCCTGTTCATGCTCAAATGCAGAAGATTATGAACTTCAGGTTTTGGCCTTTTATCTTTGTGGGTACGTCAACTCGTTGCCTGCTAGTATCGCACAAACAAGTCACGCTTTTTTTAAATTTATCAGTTTCACTCTGCCTTCTTAGCGATTTTTCCCTTTGGTCGCCACCTGCTGAAACTCTTCAAAGTTGAGTTCATGCCCAAGTCCAGCGTGGACTTTTTCTACGACATCATTAAGAAATTTAAAGACCAGCACATCAAAGAAGATTCGGTAAGGGTTGACTGGAAAAGTTTTAGAAAGGTGACGGGTTTAGTTCTGAGTCAGATAAAGATAATAAAATAGTCCAAGCTGTTTGCTCACATGAACACACTCTGAAAACACTAAAATGATTTATTTATGTGAAACTTTAAACAATTTCTGTTTCCTATCCAGACTCAGGGAGACTTCCTGCAGGTGATGATCCGGAGTGAGATCCCAGAATCCGACATAAAGAGCGAACATGAGCAACCCAGTAAAGGTCTGAAAGTCACAGAAACAAAGTCTTATTTTACATTAAAACGATTTGTATCAAATTTTTAAAAGTCTTCTGTGTTAAATAATGAGCAACATGAGCTCACAGGTCCCATCTACAACAAATTTCAAAGGATAATTGACAAACGAGGAGAAGGGAAATAATTAACAGAAAGTTGGTGTAGTCTACTGTCATAAATGTAATAATACCATTAATGGTTAACTAGTTTCAGTGCAATACAAATAAACATGTCTCTCAGAGTAAGACATAATAATGAGGCACCAACTCTAAAAATCATCTTTCTACGCTGGAAATGTAGAGTTTTTTTATATGCCTCAGAAATTCAAAGTGTTTTAGTCTCAGAGACATGGGAGGCTGAAAGTCAATCTGCACTGACCAATATATACCAGCTGTCCATCGGATACAGAGCTCCACTTTGACTCAGACACCAGCAAAGAGAAAGTGGCACATCAACAAGGTCTTGTATTAATACAGATGAGCTAGCTGGATCGTTTCAGGCTGAAGATGGACTCAAAGTCAATTGCCAGTTTTCAGGAGACACTTCCTACAAGCTATGTAGGAATCAAATCTGCAATGTCCAAGAAAACCATCATGTTTTTATGCAGGGCAATGCTTTAGTTCTGCAAGCTAATATACTTAGACATAGACTTACTTTATTGCCATCACACAGAGGAAATGTATCAACAGAATGTTGTTGCTTGGCCACTGGAGTACACAGAAAAAATACTAAACTATAAGTGTGACTGTAAATGCATATAGAAATATAAAAATGTTGGTGCAAGTAAGAAGACAAAATAGTTGCCCCATCGTATTGACGATGGTAAAAATATCAAACAGTAGGAAAGCTTAAATAAAACGCATATCAGTGAATTACTATATGCTTGAAAAGTTAATTCATGGGAACCAAAACAAAACATTTACTCTACACAATGTGTACAACACAAAGTGTGTAACACCTCCATATATTAATTCAAAAAAGTCTGAATTGAGAAACTGATACAAACTCTGTGATGAAGTTATGTTTTATTAAGGTGCATCGATGTTTAATATTGCAGGTCTGACTGAGCACGAGATCCTTTCCCAGGCTCTGACGTTCATCTTTGGTGGCTATGAGACGACCAGCACCACTCTGTCTTACACCCTTCATAACTTGGCCACGAATCCTGAAGTCATGCAGATACTGCAAAAAGAAATCGACGGCTGTCTGAGGAAAAATGTAATTTACTTTGACATACTGGCTTTTTGAATCCAACAGGTGCTATAATTTTTGTGCATGCCTTCCTTATTTACATTCAACTTTGTTTGACGGATCCAGGCTCCCATTTCCTACGAGGACCTGAACAGCCTGGAGTACCTGGACCAGGTGTTTTGTGAGTCGCAGCGTATGATTCCCACCGCGCCTCGACTTGAGAGGACATGCAAAAAAACGATGGAAATTAACGGTCTCACCATCCCAGAGGGAACGTTAGTTGGGATTCCAGTGCATTTGCTGCACAAGGACCCACGGTACTGGAGCTCGCCTGAAAGCTTCAAACCAGAGAGGTAAATAACAGAACACAGGGATTGGTACTGATATCTGAGAAAGAAAGCAATTTTCTCAAAACTGAATTGCTGTTTTAGACTTTTTTTTTAATTATCATTATTTTCGACTTCATAACTGGAAACTTTAATCTGGTCCCTGCAGGTTCAGTAAGGAGAATGAGAAGGATCTGAACCCGTACGCGTACATGCCGTTTGGACTCGGCCCGCGTAACTGTGTTGGGATGCGATACGCGATCCTTGTCATGAAGATGCTCATCGTGTGCATCCTGCAGAAGTACTCTGTGGAAACGTGCGCAGACACCATGGTAAGCCTGAAATAATTCAGTATAATTCAGTCGTTCTGCTCTGTTATCATGTCAGCGTTTCATTTCCATCTGTTTCCGTCTTCAGGTCCCAATTCAGTTTGACTGGAAGTTTCAACCAACTAAACCTGTGAAGCTGAAGTTTGTTCCCAGAGAACTGTAATTGCAATTACTTCAAACTTCTGGCCTTCTCGTCAAATATAATTTATTTTTGATGGGCCTGTAGGATTATTCTTCCTGTCCATGGTTCTGTACTGTTTAACGCTGATCAATTTGAATGTGTAATTCTTTCAGTCTATCTTTATACTGTCTTTATTCTCTATTTTTACCTGACATTAAAGCTTATAAACAGATTGTTGACCTGTAGAAACTCTCACTGGTGTTTTTGTCTTCACCTAACTGATCAAGCAGTTAATTTAATTTTCATTGCTGCTGCCAGTTGGAAATATGCCGAGTTACAATTTGTTTGCCTTCATTTAACTTCCTGTGCAGGTATAAATCTTGTTCATTCCAGAATGTAAATATATATATTTATATATATATATCCAGATAGAGCAGGAGCTGGGATGCTACTAACAGTCAGAGGAATAAGGAATAAGACAATAACCATAGATATATGTAAAAGTAAAAAAATGAAATCAAAAGTTGCTAATCTACATCTATCCTTTATTAACCAACACTCGCTTATCTACTTTATTGTTATTCTTCTTGTGATGAATAATAATAAGAATAATTACCACATTACACATTACCACATGCTTTTTATGCACTAAGACAGAAAAATTCACCTGAAAGTGAAAAGTAAAAGTGATAAAGTATAAGAACTGATAAAAACAAAAAACGTCACCAACTAAAATACCCACAAAGTACAATTTGTCTCTTCATTCCTCTGTATTTTTTTCCAATCTGATAGTGGAAATTCATACTTATTTATGCCACTACTCTAAGGTTTTCAATATAAAAAAATAAACCACTCGATTTTTATCTTTAATGGCAACATATTTTGTTTCTATATTTTTAGATAAGTATCTAAACATAAAATCTGAACAGCAGAAGACGACAAAACCCTCCTGATATATTTTACTCAATATTGTAAGGAGGCTGTCAGTAAGCTTTTTTCAACACATTTTATTTAGGAACATATTTGGTTTTTCAATTTCAGTGCAAAGGGTTTCTTACTTTCATTATCGTTTAATCATTGCACAAATAAATTGTGGGTACACCAAATAGTATTCCTGAAAGAAAGCACAGAAAGAAAATATACAACAGCATACAAGTCTGTTTTATACACGGTAGTCTAATTAAGGACACTGAACATTTACGATTGTTAGTTCGTTTAATAAAAATGGTCTGCTTAGCAATGGCAATGATTATTTCACGGGTAAAATGGTTATTACGGTAAAGGGCGGGAAGAGAAGCATACGCATTAATAAAAAGTATTAACAGTTCACTTGCCTTTGTGTTTCGTTATTGTTTTGGCTATAAACTCCAAGCTGAAGCGAGGAGGGATGTGAATGACTGAGTCGGTTCTATGTGCTGATTCATTCAGGTGAACGCTCGGACGAAAAACGAACAAAACAAACCCATAATTTACATAATTAAAAAAACTAAATAAAGTAACGTCACTACTTATGTTCGTACATGTTCACGGCAAAAAGGTGGTCTTAAAACTTATAAATAAAGAGACCGTTTGAGAGCCGAAAGAGATGGGTCTTTTTGGTGACCTGAGCTAAATTATTCTGATCCGTGAAAAGAGCCGAGACACCCATTGCTTTACCCTGCAGCAAGAAGGGTACGTGATCTCAAAGCAACCGGCTTTAATATCATATCTCAAAATCCTTAAAACAGAATTGGACGTAGTTTAAATTTCATAAAGAAATTCTTTGTTGGGAAAGATTGGATGGAGCAGGAAGTTATCATAATGTGTCGTGTTTCAAGACTCCTCCCCGTACATGCAGGCTTTTAAAGAGCTTGTTGATTTCCCAGGTTTCAGTAATACAGAGAGGAGAAAATGGATTTTCTGCTGTTTTCCGCGACTACATGGACTTTAGTGGCTCTTGCTGTCACTCTCTTATTACTGTGAGTATTTGTACCCTGCTCTTATATTGTTTACCATGTACGAAAAAGAAAACTTACTACGTCGCATCTTTCTTTCTCTTTTTGAACATAAGGTATGGAATCTGGCCATACAGATTTTTCAAAAAG